>NW_004955441.1:17536090-17704456 GCF_000276665.1 Chinchilla lanigera
AAAAAAAAAAAAAAAAAAAAAAAAAAAAAAGAGGAAAGATTGAAAAAATGGAAGCAAGCCTTTTGGAAATATGGAGGGGAAGAGGGGTTGAAGAAAGGGTAGGGGAATGGGAAAAAAAGAATTAAAATATGTCATATGCAGGTACAAATTCCCTATGATGAATGTGATCATTATGTATCTATACATCTAAAATGTACCAGTAAACTTAATAAAAAACAGAAGAAAACATGAAACATGAATCAAAAAGAAATAAAAACCAGTTAAAGGATAACAAGATTAAATTAGTTAACCAGAAAATCATCTTCCCAAAAAGGAAGAACTATTAATTATATTGTACGATAAAACATCAACACCACAGGGACGTTGTTGCTGAGTGTCAGCACCATCTGTGGATAGAGCCCGTGTGTGCACACATGGAAGTTTGTTTAGAGAAAGGATGTAAAGATCCCTTCAAAACAGTTGTGTTAGTTAGGGTCCTTCAGAGAACCAGGAGCAACCTGGTGTGGTGCATGCATGTGCGTGTGTGTGTGTGTGTGTGTGTGTGTGTGTGTGTGTGTGTGTTTCTATTGGAAACGTCCAAGTCTGTTAAAGCTACTTTATTTCCATCCTGGTCTTTGACTCCAGCTTTTGCACTGAGGGCTCACCTGACGTCCTGTGCCTCCTCAGCTCACTTGCTCCCTATTCTGCTAGCTCAGCTCCTCACACTGCAGCAGTGATCACTGTTTGTGCCTGTTATGATTGATACATTGTGTCAACTTGGGGAGTCTAGAGGTTAGGGTGGGTGACTCAGCAGGAAGCCAGGGTGCTTACTTTGTATACATCCTGAGCGTGTGCAAGAGGAGGGCATGGAGATTATGTGAGAGCTACACGCCCCTCAGGTGGGGGTAGCCTGTTTACAAAGTAAGGGAGGGAAAGAGGCTTGCTGCTTCCGGCTTTTGCTCTGGTTGCTTTTGCTGTCTTCCCTTGCCATGAACTGTTGCCCTCTGCCATGTGCCAGCCTTCCCATGAGCCAGCCATGTACGGACTGAAACCTCCACACACTGTGAGCTAAATAAACCTTTCCTTCCTTCATTTTTGGTGTTGGGTATTTTGGCTCAACATCGAGAGAAAAGTAACCAAGACAGTGCCCATCGCCATTTGGAACTGTCCTCCATACACTCCGAAAAAGAGATAATATTGAAAATCTCTCCAGATCTTAACCCACCGCCCTGTCCAACAATCTTCCCCTCTGTGCTAACGTGTTAATAGGTTTGGTTTTTTCTGAACCCCCAATTCGTTTTAATCCATTTTTCATTCTGCACCTGGAGTACATGTTTTCAAAAAATAAATGTCATCATGTCTTCTGTTCCGAGCTCCACCTCCACTGTAAAGTATCTCTAGCTTTAATTTGTTGTAAAGACAGAGTCTGTGTCACACTGTTCTTCAGCGATGAGCTGGGCAACAGAAACGGGGTGTGAGAGCTCGGAAAACCCTCGAGCTTGCAGCTTTGCCAGGCTTTCTGCGTGGTTGTCCCCTTGGTGGCCAGTTTCAGACAGGAAAGTGACATTGTTGAGAACGAGATTGGATAGTATGTGACTTACCCTGGGTTTTCCCTGCTTGACCATGGAAAACTGTGCGAACTGGCACTAACACATCACTGGATGAAGGTGAGATTATGAACATTTCAGTCCCTGGTTCATCTGCCACCTCTGACTTGTCTGTGACCATAACTTGCCTCAGACTCTGTCTCCCGAGTATTCGTGTGAATGAACTGAAATAAACGAAGAAGGTCTCAGAAAATCCTCAGTGGCATTTGCTAAAACAAAGTGTGACTCTAGTGTACCATGTTATGTAGGTGTTGGTACTGTAACATAAATAACATAGTTATATAAAAACAAACACACTAAAGCAGTATACAATGCTGTAAATTCTACTTTTTCTCCTGATATTATGTTCAGTAGGACATCTGCTGAGGGTGTTTCTATGTGTTTTTCTTTAA
This sequence comes from Chinchilla lanigera, assembly GCF_000276665.1. NCBI lineage: Eukaryota > Metazoa > Chordata > Mammalia > Rodentia > Chinchillidae > Chinchilla > Chinchilla lanigera. The sequence continues at coordinate 17,538,069 of NW_004955441.1, forward strand.
AGTTAAGGCAGGTTCTACCTTTGTAATTTTTGTTTAAAAAGTCATATGCTTTTCTTGCAAAATGTTCATTTTTCAAAATTAACTTTAAAAAATATGAGGGAATCTATTTTTATCAAGACTTCTGTTTAAACATTATATTTAATGTGCTTGTGGCCTAGTGTTTTAGAAGCTAGAGATATTTCTTTTGAAGTGTCAGTCTGACTACTGCCATGGTTTTGATGGTAATTATAGTGGAATGCCCATATTTCAAAGAGTAAGATCAGAAGTTCATTTTAGTATCTATGGGGAATGAGTTTGGCAGTGTTTCTGTGGCTTTCGAGTCCTGAATACATATATTTGTAGGGCATTTGATGTGATAAATTCAGAATTTGAATTTACCTGGCTGGTTGGACTAGTTGGCTATACTAGCAAATATTCAGCAATTTAAATATATGATATCAAATATATGATATCAGTTATGTTTGGAAATTGCTTTAAGGGTAGATGTTAGCAGACAAAAACCACATGCACTTCTGTGGAAATTATTTTGAGTATAATCACAGCACAAATTGACATATATATATATATATTTTCCTGAAAGAATTCCTGAAACAGATTCTATGGAGAACACAAAGAAGTAATATGCTTCTTTCATTTCCACTTCTTGTTAAAATCCAAAATTATTACTGAAGATGGACAAAAATAAAATAATAAAATGAGTACACCAAGCATGAGTAGGATGAATCACAATGCAGGAACAGATAAAGATGGAATAAGATCTCCATGCATAAAGTTCCATAGCAGACTCCCTTTGAAAATAGTGTGCCAGGAGACATAAAAATAAATAAGTGAGACTGTGTAGTATCATGAGGCTTTCACAAATTATTCTCAGTCTAAAACAGATTCATGGACAAGAATATGTAATGATGTAGAAAAACTAAAACCATAAGTAAAAATGTAGATATCATTATTATGTATTGAAATTGATACCCAATGATAGTGAACAAACATTCTCACATATATACAAGACATTCACTGAAGTTGACCATAACCTAACCTGCATGAGCAAACTCAGTCAGTTTCATCACTCAGGCTTAATAGGTACAGCAACTCTTACCACAATAGGAAAAAACTGGATATCAACAACAAAATAAAAAAAATAAGATATTCTATGTTGCAACAAGTCACTGGGTCACAGAGGAAAGAAAGAATTCAAAAATTACTTTTAAAGCAATAATAAAATTAATAAATCAAGAATCTATGAGACAGTTTGAACGATAAAGGAATTTATAGCACTTAGGTCAATAAAAACATAAGAATAAAATGAATGTCAAATGTTGTAATAAAATCCTGCAAAATTATTCTACAACAACATGAAAGAAATGATATAATGACAATAAAAGCTTAACACAATAAAATTAAATTACACAAAATAAGAAAGGTAGAATTGGGAAATCAATGAATATATAAAATAAGCAGAACTCACCTAAATAACCAATGGGTCAAAGATAAGTCACAGAAACCCTAATCAACATAGGAACATTTTTCACACAACAACAAAAAATCTTAAAATTTGTATGAACCAGAAGAGATCCAGACTAGAAAAAGCCGTCGCAGACGATAAGAGCAAAGCAGCAGGCATCACGATTCCAAATTTCAAGTTATAGTACAAAGCCAGAGTGCAAAAAACCTCACAGCATTGCACCAAAACAACATGTAGATCAGTAGAACATAACAGAGAATGCAGAAAATCCAAGCCCATTCAGTCACCTGAATCTTTGATAAAGAGACCAAAAACATGCTTGAGGAAAGATAGCATCTTTAACAAATGGTGCTAGGAAAACTGTCTACACACAAGTATAAGATTAAAGCTAGATGCATATCTCTCACCAAGTACTGGAATAAAATCTAAATGGACCAAAGATTTAAAGATTGAAACAGAAACAATCTACTGGAAGATAAAAACAGGTAAACTCTTACAGACATAGGCATAGGCAAGGACTTTCTGAACAGAAGCCAAATCTGACAAGAAATAACATCAAGACTCAGCAAATGCTATTAAATTAAATTATAAAGCTTCTGCACAGCAGAGCAAATAATCAACAAAATGAGCAAACTACAGAATGAGAAAAATTATGGCAGCTATTCCTCACTGAGAGGACCAATATCTAGAACACATGAGGAACTAGTAGGAAATTAGACTCATCCAGAATAAAACACCCAATCAAGATATGGGCAACTGAAATGAACAGACATTCCTCAGAAGAAGTACAAGTGGCCAATATATACAAGAAATAATGTCCAACACTGCTGGCCACTAGAGAAGTGCAAATCCACTTTACTCCAGAAAGAACAGCTTTCATTAAAATAGTAAAAAGAAACAAAGCTGGCAAAGTTGTGGGGAAAAGGAGCTCTTCTGTACTCTGAGTAGCAGTGTAACTAGTACAAACAGTGTAGAAATCAATATAGAGGTTTCTCAAAAAACTAAAAAATATAGAAATTCCATTTGACTCAGATCTTCCTGAAAGAATTAAAGACATCATATTACACTGATATATACATACTCATTTTTATAGCAGCACAACCTATAATAGCTGAATTTTGAAAGCAGCCTATTTATCCACTATCAGATGAGTGGATAAAAAAAGGTGTGTATATACAGTGGAATACTACTCAGCCACAAAGAATGATAAATTTGAGTCATTTGTAGGAAAATAGATCCACCTTGAGTCCATATGTTAAGTAAAATAAATAAGACAAACAGAATAATAGTGTACGGTTTCTTTTATATGACAAACTCAAACTGTAAATAATATAAAAAGCAAAATAAAATATTGCTAATAAGAAAAAGGGAGATAGCTCCTTCACAAAGAGAAGGAGGGAGAGGAGAGGAGAGGACGAGGGGAGTAAAAAGAATTACCATGTGCTGTGTACACGATAGCAATGTGTCTTTTAATGCAGCACATTTAAAAAACAAAGAAGACCAGGCCCGGTGGTATATGCCTGCAGTCCCATCACTTGGGAGGCTGAGGCAAGGGGATTGCTGTGAGTTTGAGGCCAACTTGTGCCACAAAGTGAGTTGGAGGCCCCTTTGAACTGCATAGTGAAACCCTGTCTCAACAAGGTTAAAAACAAAACAAAACAAAACAAGCTAAAAAAAGAAATTGCAAAAGAAATCAGAAAATATTTTCAGATTAATAATCAAGTTTGAGGAAAACCACAATGTACATAAACTTGTACAGTAAAAGGCATAGTTCGATAGAAATTTATAGCTACAAATTCATGCATGAAAAAGTAAGAAACATTTCAAATCAGTTACCTGACTTTTTACCATGAGGCTTTGGCAAAAGGAGATAAGAGGAGATAAAGTAAATCTAAGAGTAGCAGGAGGAAAGAAATATAATTGCCAACAGTGAACAATACAGTATAGTAGAAACTGATGCAACACAAGGTTGAAAAGATTAGAGAAACTCAAAAAACCTTAAGAGAGCAAAACACTGACAGAAAAGAGTGAAAATGACCAAATCAACAACAGAAGAATGTTGTAACTTTAGAAGAACAGTATAACTATCAACCTTACAGAACAAAAATAATTCTAAATGAATTCTATGAACAAAGGTATGTCAACAGATTAGATAAAATGAACAAATTTCATAAGATTGTAAACCAAAGCCAATTAGGAAAAGATAATATAAATAGATGTATAATAAGCAAGGAAACTAAATTAGTAATTTAAACACTTCCAATGACCATACAAACATGCAACACCCAGGAGAAGATGGTTTTCTTAATTCACTTTTTGTTGGTGAGATGCAGTACTCAACACCTACAACTTCTAAGGTCATCTCTAGAACAAAACAGCCTGTCCCCTGCACAGAAACATTTTGTTTTTCATGAACTATAATGAGTTCCAGTCCCAACACTCCAAGGAAATTTCTCTGTGCTCTTTTGCACTTATTATTTTCTTTGTAAACTATCAAACTCTTTATGCCCCGCATGTTTAGGGTTGAGTAAAACACAACCTTAACCAATGCTTTGTATTTCAAGTGACACTGTAGTTGTTGCATAACTTGTCAAGAACATCTACTCTTCCTTTGATTTTGTGGTATTATTAAGGTCCATATATCACCTAATGGACATCTCCCTGTCCAACAGGGACTATTGTTAAGGTTTTCCTATCAATATTTCCATCACGGTGTATTGTTGACATCAGCAGTACCAGTTTGTTTTTGTTTTCATATACAAAGCCAATGCTATATCTTTCTGAAATCCAAAGGTTGTACTAAACAGTTCTCTGTTTCGAATCTGCAACATTTCATTTGGAATTTCTGCTTTGTGCTTCTCTACAGCTCCTGTGCTGGTAAACTTGTGCTCAGCTAGCAGATGTAACATCAACCGGAAACTGGAAAATGATGAACCCGCTGTTGAATGTTACATTCTGATTAGTTTGTGGAGAAGAACAACAAGTCTATACACAACACCATTCGGTTTATTGCTGCATGAATAAAGACCTCGTAGCTGAGTTTCAGGATATATTTTTAATTGAAAGCATAATAGGTCTTCACATCTTCAAGGGCATAAAATTTTATGCCATATTTTGAAGGTTTTTTGGGAATACACTGCCTGAAGCTACAACCACCATGAAATGTCTCAAGATGTTCACCAATAGTCATGTGTTTAGATTATGTGTAAATTGCTTGGCAATTACCCACATATCTCTCAAACAGTGAGCATATATCAGCTATATTATCAGTTATTTTTCTTTCTTGGTGGGTGGTTTTGTCTTCAAACCTCAAGCTATTTTGAAGGAAATCAAATCTCTTTAGTGCTGTCATTATTTCACAAACCTCAAGCATACGCTCATCACTTTTCCAACAGTCTTTTACATTCCTTGATAACTATGAGAAGGCCCTGCTGAGTACAGTAGACCTATGAATGCTTTCAGTTCAGCTAGTGAGGTGTCCTAATAGATACAGTTTTGAGTGTGACTGTTGGTGCATACAGAATGCTTTACCTGTATTTCAGCATTTGTGTATTTCAAAGTATCTTGCAGCATAGCATTTTTGTCTTTTACAAACAATTTCCAACTCTGAATGGCAGTGATGGCATTCTGTCTAACACATTTCACCCCTGCTGGAATCCCCGCTCTTTCTTTGGACCTAGTTCTACCATTGCATCACTCCACTTGGTTGCATGACCATTTTGTACTGTTTCAACTAGGCAAATATATACTCACATTACTGCTCTCTTTGTCACTGGAATGAAGGAGGTCTGCATTCCCTGTGTCTGTATTGGTCGATTCTTGCTTCACTTCACTGTCACAGAAACTTTGGCTCACACGGCCAGTGTCAAAGTCATTATCTTCATCATCTGTGCATGAGTAATATGATGATTCACTTGCAACCTCCTCCAAAGCTTGCAGATCTGGTTTCTATGTGTCATTGTACTGAACTGGGCTACTTCTATCAGAAAAATCAAAATAAAACCCTTTTATATAACAAATCCTAAACACAGAGAAATTTAGCATTGCATTTTTCCAGGGTACAACTTACCTGTTGCTGCTTTAGAGCTACTGGACACACTTCCCCATTTGTCTGCCAAGTAGGTGAATGCACAGATGGGTTTTTTGTTTCCCTAGGCACAGCTACTGACTGACCCCCATCTTCCATCATGGTAAAATGCACATTTACACAACAGAAGCATAGTGTGGGTATATTTTACCCTCTGTGATGCTCAGATAAACAGACCAAAAACCTGCTAGATGGAGCATGCTGTGGATAAAAATCCTGGTTTGACACTTTCGTATGTGTGCACACACTTTGCCATTAGCCATATCAAGTGGGTAAAACAAAGATTGTTTTCTGTATCCCTCCAGGGAGTTACTGAGAGGCATAGCTCCCTGCTAGTACACTGAAGTACAAATTTACAGTAGAAAAATATAGGATGGGCTGTTGGAGCCCATTATTATGTCCCTTGGGTGTTTGGTTACAGGTGATTTATGCAAACTTTCAGTGTATTGGCTGCCTTGTGCTCTAAGTTTCCAAAGATATTTTATATATATATATATATGTATACATATGTATATTTTATAATGTATATAGAGACACATAAGGATTTGCAGTATTTGTATATCTCTCTGTATATATACATTATCACTTAAATTATTTCAGTTTTCATTTGCAAGTTTATAATTATTTTTTGATGTTCTTTGATTCCTGTTCATTTTTTTCTTGTGATTTCTTCTTTTGAAAATGTTTATTAGAAAACTTTGATTTTCTCTAAGATTTCTTATTTTTCCCTGGTTTTCTGTAAGAAGTGACTCTACATCTAGTTCTACATTTGGAAATGAACATTACCACTTATCATAATGCCCAGTGACATCATCTGATTGCAGACACAAAGACCAACACAACTACAACATCACAGCTAGTCTGTATTTTTTGTTTTTGTGGTGTGGTACAAAACAATATTTGTCTTCATTTGGAAGCAAACTTTTCTTTTCTCTCTCCTTATGTGTTATTTGTCTTGATTATGTACTTGGATGGGGTGTGAAGTTGGAAAATGACTAAATGAAAATTCATAATATATTTTCCAGAGCATTGTTATCAGTTAATTTTCAATGCTCATTTTCTATGTGTGCAGTTTCCTGATGCTGGTGTGTGTATACTCTCTCCCACTGCCACAACTTGCAGAGGAGTATAATATACTAGATATTAATAGTGTGCTGTTCAAAAAAAAAAGGAAAAAAATAAGGATGTTTGGTCCACAAAAATAAGTTGTAGGTGGAGGGTCCTGAGACATTGTTCATATATTTGAAATGTTGTCAGTGGAAAGGGATTTCATTCATTAGTGCCTGTTGAAGTTAAGAAAAGTTGTTTCACTAAGTAGGAGAAAACATTTTGGATGGTGGATTGAAAGAGCCAATATTATCTCACAGGCAACGATTCTACTGATCTCGAGGTCTTCCCTACATACTGGCCATTCCATAGATTTTAGAGTGGTTTTGAGTATGAAATAAGTATCGGGATGAAGCAGGTGAGTTCCAAGCTTATCCCACAATTGAGAGTCTGGCTTTCACTTAGTGGAAGGGGGAGTCGAGAAAGTTTAGAAATTTTCTTTTACACCTACACGGCCATAAGCTTGAGGCCGTTACATACTCCTAGGAACAAACGGCTGAATCTGATCGGCACATTGTCAGTGAAATTAGCTAGTTGTATAATAAAAAATTACCTTATTTCTAGATGTATAGCTTTACTTTTTAGATCACAGATTTTTAAATTGAGGTTTAGAGAATTTATTCGCACAACACATATATACTATTTACTGCTGGCCAGAGCTATTCAAGTATTTCACAAATAGTAATTCATTTAATCTTCAAACATGCATAAACAGTTAGGAGTACTATTCCCACTTTACAAATGTAGCAAACTGGGGCAAAGAGTTTAATTTAACATACCTTATATAATAGAAACAAGAATGGCAGTACAGAGATTCAAATCCAGGGATAAAAGGGCCTGAGTCACTGGTTTAATTTGTGTACTAGTCAACAATAAAATCATTCAATAAATCACAGGTGACATCATGCTTTTTTTTTTTTTAGCAATTATGCATTTTATGTAAGGGTACTGATAATGCTGTTTACATGGTAAATTTAAAAATAATTCATTTTGTATAATAACCCGTAACAGCTTTATTGGTTTAGGACATTGTTTATCTAATATATATGAATGCAAAAATAATAAAAAGTAAATGGAAATGTCACAATGGAATAGCAAGCTAAAATCTCAATTATTCATTGGTGTCTTTAAATTCACTGATAGTTACTCTTCCCAATGGTGGTGAGAGCAGAAACTGTTTAATACATTCCTTCCTTTCAAATAAGTGTTGAACTAATCATGTGAGTGTATAGTTTCATCGATAGACTTGAGAGTGATAAATCACTTTATCTGGAAACCAAAAGCAGCATTAACATCCCATGCATGACTTGTCTAGCAACAGCCATATTTGTGGAACAATTTGTATGTAAATTTTAAAAAATAAATTAATATTGAGGTTATCTAAGGGTGACTACTTCACATGTACGATTTACCATCAATTGTGAACGTGGTGTTTGTCACGCAAGCACAAGAAATAAATTGAACAACCCATGCAAATCACAAAAATTTCAGAACAGTATTCCAGTAGTTTTGCACTGACACATATTCCCAGAAAATTGTGTCTCAATCATGATCACTCAAACGGATGATACATACACGTAATAACGCCACACAGCTGTTGTGCCACGGCTAATAAAGTATACTGCAGGTATACTCTGTGTAAATTAAGGTATTGCTGGTCTTCAATTCATCGCTAACATTTTAATTTTAACTGAAGCTATATTACAGAATAATGGAGCTCCTACTTCGAGCTCTTTGGCTGACATTTTGACTGAAATATAGAAATCTTTCAGGCCCCTTCATGAACCCTGGCAATGAAAACAATAGTCCATTAACTGTGTTCATAATAGTACATGTATTTCTGAACTAATTTGCTTAGGAATACCTCCTGGATAAAGGCATTGTTTCTTACTGTCCTTCGTGCTGACCTTCAATCTCTCCTTTAACCCTGCCGTGATAAACCTTGGGAAGAAAATGAAATACATAGTTAAACTGAGAAGCAATTCTAAAATTTTGTACATAAAATTGAAATACACAATACAAAAATTGTTTTAGTTCTACCCAAAAGAACTTGGTTTACTGAGTTTTAGCTATGGCCTTAGTTTCTACTTATTGCTGAGATACAACACTTGACACCCACCATTCTAGGGAGGAAAGATTTATGGGTTTATTTTGACTTACAATTTGTAAAGGCTTCAGTCCATAGTTCACTTCCTCTAAGACAGGGCAACATGGCAGAGGGACATCGCAGAGAAGCCTTGCTCCTAGTGTGGAAGTCAGGAAGCAGAAAGAGATCAAGGAAGGTGGAAGGAGAGAGACCTTCTCAGGCTACACCCCCATGACCAACCTCCTTTGACTAGGCTTCCCCTTGCAAGCTGACATTCAGCTATAAGCTTACCAGTGGACTAATCCATTGATAAGTATCATCCCCCATGATCCAGTCACCCCCAGAAAAGCTTCATCTCTGAGTGCACAAGGCTTTGAGGAGACATCTAGATATAAACCACAGGAATTACATATTTCTTCAAAAAACCAGGTTATGAATAAGGATCACAAAAATCAACCTGCTGGGGTATTGGGTGCAGAAATCACAGGTGACTGCAGCTCCTAAGGAATCATACAATTGTAATCCAGTTAAGGTTTAATGGCCTTTGAGGTTGGTAGAGATTTGATTTGTAATTTTTGCTATTCAAAGTCTGTCAGAATTAGCTCTCCATTACAAGACAATATACGCTTTTGCAGGTTAGAAATTTCTTTCTTGGCAGTCAAGTTCAAATAATTTTTTCTCCTTCTGAGGTCCAGTGTAGCTGATGATTCTACTTTTGTTTAATATCCCTGTCACCTAGGCTTCAATTGAGGTTTCCCCTGAGACTGGTTGTCAGTGAAGGCAGGTAATAGCAGCAGGTTACATCTAAATAACAGTATAACCCCTGGCTTCCAGATGTTCATTGTACTTATGGTAAAAAGAATTCCTAGTGGGAAAATGGGTGCATAAATTGGGACAAGAAGAAAAGAATCAGGGACTTCCTTATTAGACTAACTATGGACATTAAGTTAACACTTTCAGAGAGTCCTGACAGTTAACATACTTGATATATTTTCCTGCTGTTTTAGGAGGAATCAGGAATCCTTTTTAAAGTAATATAAAAGATCTTATAAGAAAACAGAAGAATATTCTTTCTAATGAAAATGTCTCATAAATTATGTTACCTAAAATGGGCAATTTACTTTAGGTAAAAGATATTATAAAATATTTTATAAAAAATACTAATGATACTAACAGTATAAATGACTGGCTTTTTACAGAATATTTACCCTACACCAAACTTATGCTCAATTTTTATATGTATGAACTCAGTAAACTCTGGGTGCTAAGCTGAGCTCTTCCATGCACTTGTCAAAGACATCAGTATTTTCATTTTATAAAATGGAGATTAAAACCTGCTCTGAAGGACTCAGTATTCCAGTGGGGAAAATCACATAAAAAAGAATGCACAATGAATTTTAAAATATGGTACCAGTGAGAAGAATTCATTGTCATCATTACATTCAAATGATATTTTCCTCACATTTGGATAAATTCCAAAGAAAATGAATTGTAAAATCTTACATATTGTCTGCCAACTTAGCAGAAAATTCTAAGAATATTCACTCATTATTTCAAGGTTATCTTCTACAACTTTTTATTATAGTCAAAAACAGTTTCTCTGAGGTGCTGTCTATGCCATACCTACGTGTGATGGAGCTGCTTTGTCTTTGACAAACCCCAAGGTATATGATTCTTTACGGAAATTCACATAAGAATGTGATAGGGGATTTGTATTTTATGATAGAGGATTTGTATTCACAAATAAAAGTGGATGGAGGGATGAATGTTGTTATTTAAGAACTCAAGTTTGCTCAAATCTCACCACACTCTCACATACACATGCACACTCACTGCAAGTCATGTTCAGTTTACCCTCTCTCCACTTTCAGGATAAATTCAGGCGCCATAGAAATCACCATAAAAGCGTTCTCCCTTGCAGATCTGGAATACATTGGCATAACTCAGTTGCTTCTATCCTGCTATCTTCGTGTCAGTAGCCTCCCGGATTTGTTTTCTTTGTTGTCCCAAGAGAGAATGGGGTGCTGAGCGAACCCAGTATGTTGTAAAAGCATAAATTGCTAGAAACGGAGATTTTAGTTTTCCAAATATGCATGCTGGAGGCAGCTGCAGTTCAGTTTTAGAAGTTGTGTTATTTTTGAGTTTATATATTGGTACAGCATAGTTATTTAAAATAAAGGCAACCTAGAGTAGTTTTTACAAGAAGGGTTAGTGTTTTCAAAGGCCGAGCTTATTCCTTGTTTAATATACCGCAATCCCATCCACCAGTTCTACTTCTCACAATTTTATCATTTTGTGTTACAGTGTTAGGGGAAACATGCTTCTCTGTATTGTACCAGTGTCCCCATGGTGAAACACAGTCTAAAACTGAAAATAGGAATAAAATTGCTAGTAAAATGACCAAAGAAGTCAACAACCTTTCTCTAAATAGGCTTGCTGAGAAGAATTTAAATTTTTCTTCATCAATATCTCTAGGCAACCAAAAATAAACCCAGTCTAGAATCTATTTATCCTTTGATTTGAAATGGATTTGATCTCATTATTTATTCATACACTTAGAAATTTCTCAGTTTTTATCCTCAGGTTATTTGAGAAGTGTGTGAGTAAATTCCTGTCCAAAAATTTTTTATGGAAGCAGGGAGGAAGCTAGGGGAATCTTTTCTAACTTCTCACTGCGATCATTCAATTATTTACCGATTTCCATAGCTGTACATAAAAAGTAAGATGATAGGTGTTTGGAACAGAGAAAGTAACAGTAGAAACTGAACCCTTACAAAGTTCTCTACCCACTTCAAGAACTAGAGTGAGACTTGTACTCTGAGTAACATTTTAGCCGTTGTTTAAGATTAAGAGAAAATGGAAGTTTCATGAAGGTTAGTGGCTTAATTATGGTACACTATGTATTATCTATTGTTACTCTAATTATTTTATTGTGGAATTCCATTTTTATAGAAGTACGAAAAGTACTTTTTATGTTTTCTTTCTATTATCTGCGTTAAGAAGTCCAGAACACTGATCTACTCCTAACCAAAATAGTTCCAACGCCCCCCTTATCTTGAATAACTTCACGCAGATTTCCTCCTGAGTGTAGGTCCCAGACTTTCTTTTTCTGAGAACAACAACATTCTTACTTTAAAGAACTTGTACTCCTAAATTCTGTCCATCCTTCCATGAGATGTAAACTTTCTGGCAGTCTATAGCCCAGGAATCCTTCTCTGGGATCATCCCCTTGGAGCATAATCATGAGCAGGGAAGATGAGGCCCCATTCTCCCAAAGTAAGAACCTAACTTTGATAAGCACCAAGGAACTGAGTAGGCCACAGATGAGGTAAGCACACGGACCCATCTTCCTGCTAACTCCCTCAGTCCTTGTTCTTTCCTAGGTCCTTGGCAGCTGTATGGGTCTCTGATTTCAACTTCAGCGGGCCACGCCCTGGAGCGTTTCATGTGAATAAGCAGAGTCTGGCCTGGGATGGTTCCGGAAGCAGGTGTCTGTGCAGAGGGAGGACAGATGCCATCCTCTCTGGACCGGCAGTGTCACCAGTGACCTTTGGCCACAGCTGTACCACAGCTGTCAGGTGGGATCTCAGACAGGGGCAGGACTTAGGCAGTTGTCCTGGCTGCTCAGTCTCTTGCAGTCCTGAGGATGATTCCGCAGCTCTCCACCGACTCTTTGCAGTTTCAAATACGTTCTCAATATATTTGGTTCTCTTCAAATTATTCAAAGTTGGATTATTTCATTGGCAACCAAAGCCATGGTTGATAGAGATGACCAACGTGTGTGCGGTGCATAGACACATCCTGGACGTGTGCCTGAGAACTCTTACCTCTACTTCTTGCTCTGCTGCCCCAGCCCTATGTGGAACGAATAGTTAGCTGAGTCGCTTTATCATTTTGGCCCTCAGTTTCTTCTGAAATAGTGACGAAAGGCGGGATGCCATCGATTTCCGATGTTCCCAGGAAGCACGAGCACAGGGAAAGCAGGAAAAGTACAACAGGAGGTTAGGAGTAGGAAAAAATATCCGTGAAGAATTCCTGACCAAATTTTTCTGCCATAGAATTACGGTTTTATTAGCTGTAGGCCCACCTGAAAGATCGGAAGGAAACTGGTCACGTACGGGAAACTTTGGGAAAAAAGCAAAATGATGAAGAGATGAATTAGACACATAATGGAGGCTGAAGCAGGCGACGACTCAGAGCTATTGCCCGGCAGTGGCTGCGCAGGCTGTATCCTGGGTCCCAGGATTAACCAATCAACTTGCTCTTCAGAGCTGTCGCCAGCAGACATGACATAACGGGCGAGACGGGAGATGTGCCCCGCTCTCCCCGCCCTTCAGAGAGAAACGTGTGAGGACAAGCGCCGTGAGTCAGATTTCTCCCTCCCGGTGTACGTGGACCGTGCGCTCCCTGTGGCCCCAAGCAGAGCGAAGGCGTCCTTTCTTGCTTCTGCCTGTGCCTGATAAAGACGTGAACTGTGGTGTTGTTTTACCTACAGACATGGACTCAAAACTGTACCTTGCAAAATTATTGGCTTTCAACTTTGATTAAGCCACTAACATTTGTGAGACATCCATTTTCTCATCCACCAAAAAGAATGCATAATCCTTCTCCAGGGCTGTCTTATAGAACAAATAGTGTAATGTATAAGAATCATTTTGGGACGTGTTTAGTATTCAAGGCAAGCTCTGCGGATGGGTAATTGTTATATTTTTATGTTACATGTAAGTGTGAACCGCTGCTATGACTCATTAGGTCACATAAGCTGGCAGTATCATAAAGCCGGAAATAAATGATTGAGAGCCCGTGAGAAAACTGGACAGTAAATCCTGCTTCGAGGTCTGCAGACTGTGTGCGGGGGGGGGGGGGGGGCAAGTGGCAAGGGGTAGTGGAAGATGAGAAGAAAAATTCTGATACTGAAATTCATAGTTTTTTAGAACTCCTCCAAATATAAGCTCAAGGAACAAGAAAATTTACAACGAAATCTACACACACTGTTACCTAGGAAACCAAGTCAAGTAGCATATGTAGCCAATGCCAGGGAGAATAGGCCTGGAGTGTGCGTCCGCTGTCTGGAAGGATGAGAATAGGATTTAGATCCACAACCCCTCTCTACACCTCGCAGAGGAACAAAAATATCAGGACTTGTCTTCGTCTTATGATTAGATAACAATTGCTGCGAGGTTATGAAATTCCTTGATGTTACATTGATAAAAGAGTCTAAGAAATTTCAAAATCATCTGTTCTATTATGTAACTAAGAACTAGAAATCTGGGAGAATGTAACCAGCACAAGATTGAACTTTAAAAGGTAGATTTTTTTCTTTTGGAGAGAAGTGCTTTTCACAGACCCGCTCCGGCAAAGCTCCTAGCCAGCGCCGGGTGCTCTCAGCCCGGGTGAGGGGGCCGGGCGTGCAGTTGCTGACGCTCGGGGGTCAGGCCCTGTTGGACAGGGAGAGCGCAAGCGCGGGCGGACAGCGGTACAGAGACCTGGACGTGTGCATCGTCTCACTGTCTCCCTGTCCTCTCTCTTAGAACACCCCGACACACCTGCACACAGCCAGATGTGATATGGGGCGAATGCGGCTCCTCTGTCACCTCAGAAGCGGCTTTCCACGCATCTTCTTTCTTCTTCAGAGGAATAAACGGCCTGTTTTGATTGGTCCGCATCTGGCAAAGGAACCTGACCGCTTGGCTAGGTGGCTGGTGACAAGAAGAACCGCCGGTGTCTCCTGTTGCGTCCGCCCTGACCCGCTCTCCTGGCCTCTCCCCTCCCCTGGTCCTCGCTCTGCTCTCTGGCATTCTCCTGCTGCTCTCGCTCTCCCTTCCCTCTTTCTGTCTCTTTGCCTCATCCAAACGTCTGTTCATTCTCCCTGTAAACTGCATTTCCCTACTTTTCCCTGAACGAGGCAGTTCTTCCCCACCTCCACGTAGCAGGTTTGCATCACTCAAGTCCAAAAGGCTCAGACTAAACCAGAAGCATTCTCTCTTCTAAATTCCCAAGAAGAAAGGTCTGACTAGCCTGGGTTAGGGTGGTGATGTGCCTTCGGCCATTTGGGGCAAGAAAGCGGAACTCTTTTGAAGAGCGATTTTATTTTTCGGGGGAAGACAAGCAGCAGGGAGACTGGGTGAATATCTTCTCAGAGAAAAGGGTGTTATTAACTGCTGACCTCAAATGATACCGACTTCTTGTAACTTGAGCAGTATGGCTAAACTCATAATTACGTCAATATCTGGAAGAAATCCAGTGACAAAACAATTTCTGATACAGAAAAATAAACAATTAGTGGAAATATTACATAAATACAGATTATGGGAATACATTATGGGGTCAACGGTTTTCACAATTAAAATAGCAGTAAGCATAAAATGACCCTTAAAGTAGATTTATCAGAAGATGCAAAGGCCTTCACTATTTCTTGCTACTTTATCTTTCCAACCAGGGTAGTAGGTTTAAGGCTTCAACTGACCCACAGCACACTAAAGTAGAAAATGAGAGATTTATTATGTAAATTTTGTCTCTATCTGGAAGGCTTCAGGTGAGGCATAACTGATAATTACCCACTCAGAAAAATGCGATATATATGATGACAAATTCTTTCAAACTCATGAAGATTAGTTAAAAGAGAAAGGGAATTGTACTCAATCTCATGATACACTTATTTTTTTATTAGACCAGAAAATCTTAAGAAAAAATAAAAACTAAAGTTTCCAATGGAAGTCTTTTTCTTTGAAAAAAGTCAGGACCAATTTGGTCACTAATACAGTATTATACATGCTAAGCATAAGGTATGTACAACCTGGCAAGTATGTGTACATTACATGTGTTGTACTTAGAAAAGCAATTAAATAGAAAGTAAAGCAACTGCAAGTATATATCTCTTGTATGTACATACAAAAGGACTTATTTCCCATTCTGAGGAGAGGTTTACTGCAGATGTTTATATAAAAAATTAGAAAAGGATTGAAGATTATTTCAAAGAACATTTACATTCCCTTGAAATGATTTCTTAATGGGATTTTCAGAACTCTCTCATGCTGAAGATGATCGAAGGCCTGAGACAGTAATATAATCACAGTGCTACATGCACAAGCATTTGGTTACAGAGTGGGAAGTGGAATGTCTGTTTGGCACCATCCCTAGTATGAGAATAATAAGATTTCTGTGAAAGGCACATTCAAATTATAGCTAGCATTGCAATTTCCTTTTATCACTTATTGATTGGTTTTATTGTGAGACCCTCACTTCCTTAGACTGTGTGAGTGACTATTGGAGAACAAGGAATTGCAGTTAGTGTGTCTCCGCTTACAACTACCGAGTGGGTCTAATGGACATTAAAGATTGAATGCATTTTAGTAACATAGTTTCTCATTATTCAATCGTTAATAATACTCAACAGAACTTCATACATGTTTAAATGTGCAAATTACAAATTTAATGATACAAACACTATAAAGATCCAATAGTATCTTAAGGAGCACTTAGCATGGGAGAGTAGTGTTTACAAACTATACTAAATGCTATTCTATGCTGGCTTTACACCATGCTTTTAATCTTTTTGATCTTCACTAACTACACAGTCCTAACTTAGACTAAATGAGAAGATAGTTCGTTCTGGCAAGAAGGCAATAATGGGGGCTGTAAACTGTTTTTGAAATTCCCAGGCAATAATTATTTTACTGTACTTTCACCTGCAGAATGGATTTGCACTAGGTTCTAACCGGAATGTGAACCTCAAACTATCTCAGCATTGAGGAATATCATGAAGCTTCCCGAGGCAACTGCAGGAATCGATAACTTCATATCAATAAACATTCCTAACTACTGGAAATGCAGTATTAACCAAGCACAGCAAAGGTGGTAGGCAGTGCCGTAGCTAGAGTTCGTGCTGCTCAGGGAGATCCTTCAATCTGTCGTCCTTCAACATACCTGAAGGAAATAAATTGTTATAATATAATTTTCCTTTTGGCCAATAATGCCACCAAAAAAATGTGCCACCTGCAGTGGACCACTGCTGACCCCCAACTATGCCACTGGTGGTGGAAAAATAGGACAGTTTGCCAGTAGTGGGTGAAAAACAAATGAAGCATGCTTTAAAAAGATTCAAGACATATTAAGTAATATAAATTTGAGTACTTTATGTGAAAACATCCTACAGAGGATATAGTCCAATATTGTAAATAAAGCTTTGACGTTCTACAGGACAGTTTCTTGACCCCTTGATGATCAAGGTTGGGCTACACCAATGCACAGGAATTGTTGGGGGGAGATTCTATCTACTCTGACACGTTTATACATTCAAGTGTAGCACGGTATGGCTCATGATTTTTTAAAATGAGAAGTGAAACTCATTTTCACATAAAATACAAGCATGTTTAATAGAGGCAAGAGGATCAGCTATTTGAAGAAAAGTAGTTTGTGTCAGTGTATTTAAGGGAGTAGACTTATGGGAGCTTTCATAACATGGAGAAGGCCAGCCCAGTGGCGAGTCTGTGGAATTTGACTGCTATATGCTAGAGTTTAGTTAATTTAAGATTCTGCAAGTGTTCTTAACCTGAAGTCTGGGAAGAATCTTGTTACTAGCATAAGTTGACATATTAGGGTTCTCTAGAAGAAGAGAGGTGATAGAAAGTACGTGGACAGTTATGCAAGGGGATTTATTAAGTAAGTTTACAGGATCAGAGGTGAGGGAGCCCACAGCGGCTGTCCGTGCACTAGAGAGCCAGAGGACAGTAGCTGCTCTATCCAAAACTCTGGAGAAACAAGAGGAACCTGTGAAACAAGAGGGATCAGGGGTGTAGCATCAGCCTGAGAACAAAGCCCTGAAGTCGCCTGGAGAGTCCTTGGTGTGAGTCTGCTTTTTCAGGCTGATGAATCTGGAGTTTGAAGTTTACAGGTCCCAGGAACAGCAAACATTGCACCGGCTCAAGCTCAGGATAGCGCTTCCTGCAAAAGAAAACTCATGCCAACTTTGTCCTTTTTTTTCCTTTTATTCCTTCCAGAGAAGAAGTCTATTGAATGTTACTACCCCGCAACTGAGGTGGGCCTTTCCTCTCAGTTCGCTAACCTACATATGAATCATCTCCAGTAAAGCCCACAGACACACCTGCAGTTGTGCTTCCCCAGTATTAGGGCTAATACCCAGTTAAGTTGACATATCAGGATTAAAGGTCATAGTAGATGAGCTTGAAGAATACGATCTTTATGTCATGGTTTTATATGTGTTGTTCTTTACTGTGTAAGTCCTATGTGCCATGTATTTAACCTTGTGTAAAGCCAGAATGATTGTGGGATTTGCCTCATATGATTCTGGCGTGCTTATATAATTACCAGAGTGCCTGTCACATGCTAGGAATTACCCAACCTATAACCTATACTTATTATTTATGTTAATGATAAACATAACTGGAAGCTATTTTGCAATTGCCATGTGCAAAGTGTGTTCAGAATGCTCCAATAGATATCAATTACTCAGTGTGAGTTAAGGAATAAAAATATCAGTCAGTGCATTAAGCAAGCAAACTATGCTAAGAGAGTTTACCTCACAATTTTGGGGAGAGAGACATGATCTTCTTTTAAAAATAATTACCATTGCCACAGAAATAATTCATGTAGAACATGGATTAGTCCACTTGTTGAGACAATCACATGAGTAAATGTACAAATGTTCCTAGAGAGATTTAAGCTTCGCATTGTGTGCGCTTATTCTGTGTCAGTTTGTACAAAGAGATTGCAAACTGTTCTCAAGTACGTTTTTGTTTTTTAGTTTCTGTTAATGCGTGTTTGCAATGCATAAAGGTTGCTTTCTTTGTGAGGACTTGGCAAATGTACATAACACATCTAAATTCATTTTTTATTTATGTCCCTTCCCTCCCTCCGTCTATCAGTCCCTAGTTCCTTGTGCTTTATTTATATTGTTGGTTTTGATATGAGAAACTATGGGATATTTAAGCTTGTGTGTCTGATTTACTTCTCTTAACATTATAATCTCAAGGTTCATGCACTTTCCTACAAATGACTCATGTTTATTCTTCTTTACGGCAGATTAATACTCAATTCTATATAAATACATTTTGTTATCTATTCATCTGTTGATAGACATATAGTTGCTTCCAATATTAAGTTGTTATGAGTGGTGCTGCTGCAAATAAAGGTGTGCTCATATCATCTTAATATGATAACTTTAACTCAGGGAGATACCTAGAGAAATAGCTGTAGTGAATGGAACTTCTAGTTTTAGTTCTTTGAGGAATTTCCACAATTTTTTTACCTGTTTACATTCTTACCAAGAATACAGAAGGGTTATTATTTTCCTGCAGTCTTGCTAGCACTTGTAGACACCCCAAAAAATCCAGCAAAAGACTTCTAGAATTAATGAGTAAATTCAGCAATGTTCCAAGATATAAAATAAACACACAGAAAATAGTAGCATTCTTATATAGCAGTAATGTACTCGCTCAAAAAGAAATTAGGAAAAAATACCATTCACAAAAGCACCAAGAAAAAATACTTAGTCATAAAGGAACTGAGGAAGTGAAAGACCTCTGAAATGAAGACTACAGTGCTCTGAAACGTGAGACTGAAGAAGACAACAGACACTGTTAAGATTTCCCTTGTTCCTGGACAGACAGAACAAACGTAATCAAAACTGCCATTCTTCCAACACAGACATACAGATTTAATGCACTCCAATCAGAACACCTGCGCTACTCTTCACAGGACTGGAGAAGACAGTCCTAAAGTTCATAAGGAACCAGAACAGACTGCAAGAGCAATCCTGAGTAAAGAGCAAAGAGCAAAGCAGGAGCAAAGATGAAGGCAGCAAGGATCACAGTCCCAGATTTGATGTAATATTCCAAAGTCACAGTGGTAAAAGCAGCATGCTATTGGCGCAAAAACACACATGTGGATTAATGGAATAGAAAAGAATGCAGAAACGATCTCAGAGTCAACTATCTGATGTTTGACAACATATCCTGGAGGAGAGACAGCTTCTTTATAAATGGTGCTGGAAAAACTGGCTATCCAGATGAAGAAGATTGATTCTAGATCCATATCTCCCATCATGTACTAATCTAAAATCAAAATGAATCAAAGATATAAATATTAGAACACAAACACTTAATCTGCTGGAAAATAAAACAGGTAAAATTCTTGAAGTCATAGGCATAGACAAGGACATCCTGAACAGACCCCGGGTTTTACAGGATATTGTAGCAAGAATCCACAAATGGGACCATATCAGATTAAAAACCTGCTACACAGCAAAAGAAACAACAGAGTGAAGAGATAATCTATGGAATGGAAAAAAAATTGACAGCTATTCCTCAGTTAGAGGTCTAATATCTGGAATATAAAAGAACTGAAAAGCATTAGACCTCTCAAAATAAAAGACCCAATCAAACAAAATGGGCAAGTGAAATGAACAGACATTTCTCAGGAGCACAGATGGCCAGTAAATACATGAGGAAGTGCTCTTCCTTGCTGGCCATTAGAGAAAGGCAAATAAAACACTGAGATTCCATTTACCCCAGAAAAGCTGGACATCATTAATAAATAAATCACTTTTCATCTTTTGTCTGAACAAATGATTATTGTCAACAAGTCAGCTGGCCTGTTGACCATAATTTAAACAATCTCTTAATATTATCAGCAGAATTTCCACATAATCTTGAAGAATATTCAGTGGAGATAATAATAACTTTCCCCATCTCCAATTTCATATACCATCCCTAGGGAGAAAAGGCTGGACCCTTGGGTGTTTGGATATGTTCCAGAAAGCCAAAAGTATATTTTTCAAGTGATTTTTTATTTTATATTTTATATATAATAAATGAAAACTGAAATAAGCAATGATTCCCTGTATGTTAAAGCAAATACATCAGTTGTCTATTTATCACCATCCCTACAACCGCATACCTGAAAATCTGTCATCTAAAGTTTGACACATTTAAGAGGGCTTTGAAGGAATTTTTTGATTATCCAGATCTGGAACTGCAGTTGAAATAGGAATGGATACATAGAAATTGAAAAACGTCTCACCCTAAAATAAGATCTAGCAGAGAAGTAGTTTTCTAAGGAAAAACAGGAGAGGCAAAGCCAGAATATAGGGAAATGAGTAATGATTAAACTGCTCAACAGATGTCCACTACTTAATCTATGTTACTAATTATTCAATTTAAATATTAAATTATGTTACTATTCTCAATAAAAGGGTAGAGTAACCTTAAGATACATTCAGTAAAATAGAGAATTAGCTGCTTGTTTGAGTTTTGGACTATGGCACTGTTTCACAAGGAGCTCATGACAAGCTCATTTCTTCCATTGCCTTTAAAGTTTCCAGTGTCTAAAGCAGTGATTTTCCTTGAGTCCTCCGTGAGAAAAGTGAGGGAGCAATGGGGATTAATTTCTATTAGTTATCCCACGTTGGTTCCACCTTGAATTTTAACTCCTGCCATCTGAGTCCTTTTGAGGCAATTTACCTTGACTCAGCAATTGCTTTTGGTAGTACCCGAGGTTTCCATGTTCTGCTTATCTATCTGGGTTTCCATCTTTGTTTAGTTGTAAACTGGGTCTGTTTTATTTCCTATGGTTATTGCTACATTTAAAGTGATATTTGAGTATTTTCCCCTGCAATTTTAGTTGTTTTTCCAGAAAGAGTCTGCCTTTGTAGCTAGTTAACCCTATTGCTAAAATTTGAGGTATGAAAATAAATTTCAACTTTGTCAGCCATGGAAACCATTGAATATTTTTTGATCAGATAACTTCTGTGCTTTAGAACAGTTGTCCTTAACTATTTTAGAAAGAGTGAATTAGATATGTGGGATTAAAGGCAGAGAGATAATTTAGGAAACAAATTCAGTTGTCTAAGTCGTGTCTACTGAGAATATAAAGTGAAGCTAGGTTGACTGAAGTGAAGAAGAGGAAACAAATACGACAGAATCAAAGCTTCCCAAGCACAGACATAGAAAGTATTAGTTGCCAGAAACCAAAGATTTTATCATGATCCATATTGCTGCAAAATACTAGATAGTAGTTGAGGTAAATTAAGTTTAAATTCTGGAATTACGTTATGTATTGAATTGAATCAAAGTATGAGATGTTTCCTGGGTCTTTTCTTACTACAGTAGAATAGACTGTTTACTTCTAATATAAAGTGAGAATTAGTCTTATTAGATGTCTTAGATATAACCTGAATCCTAGTGACAAAAATGAGATCTTGGATGCCAAATAGAATTACTTACTGGTGCCACCTAGGTGAGAAAATACGTAACATATCCAGTAAATGTGGCCATTGATTAGAGGTATTTATTTTAATTTAATCTTAAATTTTGCTACCAGGAATCAAACTCGGGACCTTGTACTTGCCAAGCAGGCACTTGTGCCACTGAGCTATATCCCCAGGCCAATTAGAGGTATTTTTAAAGAGATAACTCTCTGGAGATATTTTCAGCTATTCCTAAAAGTGAAGTGAACTGATATGAATGAGGAAGGTCTTCATTACAACCTGTCCCTCAAAATGGAGGTAAAAGAAGTAATGGAGGCTCAGCTCCAGAATTCATCCTCTGGGAAGGTCTTCCCAATCTGAACATTTAATTCTTTTATGAATTTATTGCTGTACCACACAGTTAACATTTTCTACAATAATTTTTCTTCTACATGCTAATGTTACAAATTTATCTCTTTGGGGAAATACTGTAGACTAATAGGAAGGGTTTGGATTTTGGAGACATCCAATAGCCAGTGATGGGTTTGATGGGTTTCAACACAACTCTATCACTTCTTAGCTGACAGACATCACATTTCCTCAAGTCTTTGCTGTCCAATATGTTGCCTTTTGGGCCCTTCTGACTTTAGAGCATTTTAAATATTTCAGGTAATGTAAATGGGCAAGTACAACGGTTCATATGTATTAAGAACTTGTCGCCCCTGAATGTATTGAGTGTCTTGTTGAGTAGTATTCTATTCTTAAAATAGAATAATGAAAGTCACACAAGTTTCTTAAACAGAAATTTTTTTCATCTGTTAACTGGTGAATTAAACAATTGTGTCTAAGGTTTAATCTGGTTTAAAGGTGATTTCTCTGATGTTCCTTTTGAATCTAATTACTATGTAAAATAGTGCCAGAAATGAAGACACACGTAATAAAAATGTGTTGATTAATACTTGTTAAGATGCAGAAAGGTGAATTTGAAATTGTTCATTAATGTTTAAATTTTAGTATTTGAATTTTCTGTTTATATGTGCATACATATTTTAAGTTTTTGTGTACTAGCTAATTTTTGTGAGATCTTTACATTCGAATGTGTCTATGAATGTGTAAACAGGAAGAAATTCTGCTGTGGATAAGGAAAACATTTTCTACTTTTAAAAATTGCATGGCATTGCCACGATGACCTAACTTTTAAAATTATAAAACGTATGGTGGAGGTGTTTTCCTTCCATCTTCACTAACGTTAAGAAGAACCGTTTGAGCAGAAGAGGAACAAAGAGGGAGAAAACGAGAAAGCAGCGCAAAGCTTAGCGAAGCAGTGCTACGTGTGTGTGCACCGCAGTGGCGTGATATTGAGCGATACGCGGACGGAGGATGTCCTGGAGGATGTACACTAAAGTACTTCAGAGACACAGGGAGAAGTGGACACGTTCACTATGTGTGTTCCTCTGTGAAGAAATTAGAATGTAAATTTTAATGTTCAATAGAAAGATTATTTTTGCAGTATAATGTGTAAATATTTATTGAATTCCTATGTCTCTGCATTAGACATTTTGAATTTCACCTCAGGGTAAAAGTCCTTGATCTCAAGATGCTTAAACTTAAGATGAAAGGAAATAAATGGAGGAAGGAAAATAAGGAAGGAACGGAGAGAAGGAAGAATGGAAGAAGAGGCAAGCGAGTGACTGGGTAGGGAAGGAAGGAACAAGCAATGTGACGTTCAACGTACTAAGACATCTTTGTTCATCTGCAGCATCGTGACACTTATTTAGTGAAACATTAGGAACAGACTCACGAGTGTGTAATAATCTCTGTTGTGTGTGGTCATGCATTCTACATTTTATATATACGGATTCACAAAACCAAACAAAGCACTAAGCAATTATGTTTGACTTGAAATGATCATTAATGATTTAAATCAATAAAGGATTCCCAGTGAAGATATATCTTGTATGAATGCAACTTAAATTTTCTTTTATTTAACTTTATTTCTGTACCAATAGATACACAAATGCTTTATTTGACTAACATAATTTTATAAATAAGAAAGAGTGTCCTTTGCTTCTGGAATATCTAAAGTGAAAACCAAAGAATAAGCCAAACTTGTGGCTTTTTGCTGAAGTTACTTAATAGCATCTTGAGTCTGATGCCTCTAAATGATGTGGTGTTTTCCCCTGTAGCCTTATATCGACTCACTGTTCTTCCAAAATAGTGTGTAATACGAGAAGAAAAAATCAAATCTAAAGACAATTAAGTATGATTACTTTTTTTCTTTATGATATATCACCTAATGGACATTTCAGAGACTATTACCTGTCTCAAGTAAATTTATCACAATCATGCTTTTCTACACTCTCGGTAGCTGGTGAGAACAGACAAAACATTTAGTCCAATGAAAAGGATTATTAATAGAGAAAGATTCTTGAGAAATACAAGGCAAGGATTTACTGGGACTGTTTAATGTTCCCTAGAATAACCATATACCTCAGTGTCTATACATACACGGTTGATTTTCATGGATATTTATTTACTTCTAATTCTATGCTAAAGCAGCTCCCTTTTCTTAAACAGTGATTACTCTCATGTGTTACTTCTAACCTGCCAGAAACGTTGGATCAGTAAATTGAAGGAATATAGTCTGTGCACATTTACACAGCTTTGGGAACTGCCTGATGTTATTTTTAGTTCCAGTAAGAAAACAATTGGAAGGGACAGACATGTTTATTGTTATTCATAAGCTTATATAAAGGTCAATTTGTTATGTATACAGATATAGCTGTATGAATAGATACTGTTATATGTAGAGAAACATTACAAAGAATTTTATCAAAAAGTAAATGACAGGGGGAGCACAAGGATGGCAGAGTGGTAAGCAGCAGAGAAAGAGCCTTTCTGAGAGTCACTGTCCAAACCTTGGAATATAGCAATGTGAGGAAGGCAAGCAGGAGAACAATGGGTCCACTGGACCCATGAAAGTTCAGAAATGTGAACTGAAGCCCACACAGAGAGTGAAGAGAGAAACTTCAGTGAAGAAGAAGGAAGAGGTAGCCAGCAGCACGTACTCGCTGAGACAAGACTCCCTGTGCAAGAGGAACAATTCAAACCTGTGGACACAGAGTGACTGCTGGTGACTCCAGAGACCTCCACGGAGAGGTACAGCAGTGGAGGGGAGCAGCAGATGTGAAGGACTGCACTAGCTGGTGGTGAGTGCTCAGGGCCCAGTGCCATGCCAGAGAGTGATAGGCAAGGAGCCCTCATGGAGAGGGGCTGAGTGAGCTCAGAACTTAGAGCAGCTGCGGGCTCCAGCTAGTGGCTCCCAGCTGAGCGAGGCCCACAGAAGGTGCCTGACAGCTGCAGGTCTAATGAATCTGGTCTTGGCCAGAAGGTACAGGCTCAATGAGCTTATCCACTGCCCTTTCACAGAGCTACTGCTGACTTGCTGGCACAGATCAGCACAGATCGGGACTCTGTCTCCACATGTTGTCTACTAGGGACAGCAGAGACGCACCGGGCAGTGAACTTTTCTCTCTATGTATTATTTCTCTCTCTCTGTTTTTTGTTGTTGTGGTGGTGGTTTTGTTTTTTTTTTTCTCCTTCATTGTTTGATCTTGTTTTTTGTGAGTGTGAACGCAGTTTCTATCCTCTTTGTGGTTGTGGTTCTATTCCTTTTAACTCTTCCTTTTCTCTTTCCCTCCAGTCTTTTGCACCAGTTTCCCAGAGTTAGTGTGGTCCCTCTTTGTCCTCCAGCCTTAATTCTAGTCTCTTCCTCTTCTTCCACATCTCTCTTTTCTCCCTAACCCATTCTAAATTTTGGGGCAAAACTGACATATTAACGACTTATATACTGCATACACTTTTCTGGTTTGTTTTAGATTTTGTCATATAACCACAAATCTAGTTCATATGATTAAAGGTGGCAAATTAATGTTTCACTCAGTTTCTCATTCTCTAGACTGTGCTTGATTATATTGTCATTGCTGGTGATACCACGATAGCCAAAAGTGGCATAATTTTTCTAACAGCTGTTTTTTCCTGGTATTCCAAGACTGAGACTGAATAAGGGCCACATAAAATACCGTGGCACAGTGCCAAAGAACCAGGGGCTGGGCCAAACCAGCAGCAACTTCTCATCAACCACAAATTGAAGAGGTAGAATCTTGCAACAGACTCGAAATCACAAAACCAGCTACACCTGGAATAAACCTTAGAGAAGTAGCCACTCCCTAACAGTTCTAAATACTTGCCAAAAAGCAACCCACCATAGGCAATATGCAAACATCGTCCCATGAATTAAACATAAAAAAAGAAAAGGAAATGAGAAGACACTTAAACAAGATGCAACCCCAGACATCCAGTTCACCAAGGCAAAAGCAGGGTGCAATGAGGTAGGACATTGTTAAAGTCACTCACCTGACCTCTCTGAAGTAGTAACAACAAAGCAATGAATGGGGCTCTACAAAAAATCAAATCAGAAATAATTTCTCAGATAACTGTAGAGATGGTGTCCACAATGAAAACTATGCTTAGTTTGGTCATAGCAGATACAGACAAAAAAATAGAGAAGTTTAAGAAAATTATGGAAGTCATGAGTGCTCAGCCTAGAGGAAGTGGAATCTGTAAGTCAGACTCAAGCAGATATCCAGGAGAATAAAAATTCCATTGAAAGTATTAGCAGCAGAGTAAGCCAATGTGAGGGCAGGATCTCAGATACAGAAGACAGGCTTATGGTTAGTGATCATGAAAAAAAAAATTCTTTAAAAAAAGCAAGGGGCCATGAGAAATCAATACAATAGCTGTTAGATAAAGCAAAGAAGAATAAGTTAAGATTGATTGGCATCAATGAAAAAGCAGGAGATAGCACAAATGATATATTAAAAAAAACTGTTCACAGAAACAACTCATCTATAAAGGAAAGTCCATCAGAATCACAGCTGATTTCTCAGCATGAACCTTCAAATCAGGAGAACCTGAAGTATTCAAAGTTTTAAAGGAAAATAATCTTCAACCTAGACTGATGTACTCCACAAAACTATCTTTCAAAACTGACAGAGAAATAAGATACATCCATGACAAAGAACATCTGAGGAAGTTTCTGACCACCGACATAGCACTCCAAAGTATTTTGAAGGACATTCTACAAAGAGATAACAAGGACTACAACTCCATGAACCCTAGGAGAAGGAATCCACCATGCAAGGAAAACAGTTAAACAGAGGGAGGGAAAAAAAGGGGGGAGAGCCAACAATATGAAAATAACATGACAAGATAAGTCAGTACACATCAGTTACAACAGTTATCTTATTTCTCTGTCAATTTTGAAAGATAATTTTGTGGAGTACATCAATCTAGGTTGAAGGTTATTTTCCTTTAAAACTTCAAATACTTCAAGTTCTCCTGATTTGAAGGTTCATGCTGAGAAATCAGCTGTGATTCTGACGGGCTTCTTTTATAGGTGAGTTGTTTCTTTCCCTAAAGAGCTTTTAAGATTCTATTCTTGTGTTTCATTTATTTAATCTTGATTATGATATGCCTGGCTGTAGATTTTTTATTATGTCTAATCAATCAATGTTAAAGGTCTCAATTTACCAATTAAAAGACACAGACTGGAAGAATGCATCAAGAAGCAAGATCCAACAATATGCTGCATACAAGAAACACATTTAATTAAAAAAGAAATGCATAGACTGGAAGTCAAAGGATGGAAAACAATGCTCCATGCAACAGGAAACCAGAAAAAAGCAGGAGTAGATAGTCTATTTGCTGACAAGGTGAATTTCAAGCCAAGACTGGTTAAGACAGATAAAGAAAATCACGGTATCCTTGTAAAGGGAGCAATACAAGAGGAATGGATAAAATTCATAAATATATATGCAACAAATGCCAGTGCAAATATTAACAGGCATGAAAAATCAAATAAACACAATTACTGTATTGTGGCATCTCAATATCCCACTGTCACAAAAAGACAGATCAACTAGACAAAAATATCAACAATTAAATATTAGAACAGAGCCAAACTTTTGAACAACTGGGCTTAGAAGATGTCTACAGGGTGTTCCACCCCACAACATCAGAATACCCATTCTTCTCAGCTGAACACAGGGCATTCTCCAAAACAGACAACATGCTAACTCATAGAACATGCTTAAGGAAATGCAACAGAATGGAAATTATCCCATGCGCATTATCAGATCGTACTGTAATGAACTTGGTAACTAGTGGCAAAAGAAATCATAAGAACTTCATAAATACATGGAAATTAAATAGCACCCTCCTGAACAACCAATGAGTCACAGACGAAATTAGATAGTTTCTACAATTAAATAATGATAATACAAAATACCAGAACTTATGGGACATGATGAAAGCAGTCCTAAGTGAAATTTAAAGCAGTGAACACCCATATCAGGAAAACAGAACAAGTGCAAATAAAGAACTTAGTGGTGAACCTGAAACTTCTAGAAAAAGAAAAGCAGGCTGAGGCAAAAGCTGATGTGAAAATTATGAAGATCAGAGCAGAAATTGATGCGTGGTGACTAAAACAAGTAATACAAAGCAGGAAAAATTGAAGAGTTGGTTCTTTGAAAGATTAAATAAAATTTACAAACCATTATCCAACCTTATCAAAAAAAGAAAGACTCAGATTCATGCAATTAGGAATGGAAACAGTGAAATCACAATAGAACCTGCAGAAATACGGATCATCTATACCTACTTTGAAAACTTGTATTCTAATAAGATGGAAAATGCAAAAGAAATGGACAGGTTCCTAGATTCATATGAATTACAAAAGCTCAATCAAGAAGACATTACAGTCCTAAATAAATTCATATCAGTCAATGAAATTGAAGAAGAAATTAAAAATCTATCAACAAAGAAAAGCCCAGGCCCTGATGAATTCACTGCTGATTTCTACTAGAAATTTAGAGAAGACCTAACACCACTACTTCACAAACTCTTTAATAAAATTGAAAGGGAAGCAATACTTCCAAATTCATTGCAGCAAGTATTACCCTGATCAAAACTGGAAGAAGGAACAAATAAGGAAGAGAATTACAGGCCAATTTCCCCAGTGAACATAAACACAAAAATCCTCAATAAGATACTGTTTAAAAGAATGCAGCAAATCAGCAAGATTATACACCACGACCAAGTGGAATTCATCCAAGGGATGTAGAGATGCTTCAACATATGCAAATCAGTCAATGTAATATACCATATTAACAGCACCAAGGACAAAAATCATATGAGTATCTCAATAAATGCAGAAAAATTTTTTGACAAAGTCCACAACCCATTCATATAAAAATGCTACAGAAAGTTGGAATCGATGGTATTTATTGCATTGTGATAAAAACCATCTATGAAAAACCAACAGTCAACCTCATAGTATGTGAACAAAAACTGAAAGCTTTTACTCAAAATCAGGAAGGATGTCCACTGTCTCCACTCTTATGTAATATAATCCTGGAAACGTTAGGCAGAGGAATTAGACAAGAGAAAGAAATAAAAGGAATAATGACAGGAAAGGAAGATGTTAAATTATCATTATTTCTAGATGACATGATACTGTACATACAAGATCCCCAAATACCACTAAAAACTGGTAGCTTTAATTACCAGTTCAGTGGCATAGCTGGATACAAAGTTAACACTCAGAAATCAATAGCATTCCTGTACACAAACAACAAACATGCTTGGAGACCACCCAAATGCCTAGAGAGAAATTAGGGAAACAACGCCTTTCACAATAGCATCCAAAAATTGAAATACTTAGGAATAAATCTAACGAAGGATGTAAAAGACCTCTACATTGAAAGCTACAGTATTCAGAAAAAGGAGACTGAAGTGGATATCAGAAAATGGAAGGTATACTTTGCTTTCGAAAGGAAGAATCAATATAGTGAAAATGGCCATACTTCCAAAACTGTTATACAGATTTAATGCAATTCTGGTCAAAATTCAATAGTATCTCTCACAGAATTATAGAAAGTAACTCTAAAATTCATTTGGAACCAGAATAGACCTAGAATAGCAAAGGCAATTCTGGGCAACAAATGCAAGGTAGTGCACTTCGCAATCCCTGACTTGAAATTATACTATAAAGCTACTGAGATAAAAGCAGCATTTTGCTGGCAAGAAAACTGATCTGAAGATCAGCAGAACAGATTAGATGGTACAGAAACAGCTCCAGACATACGCAGCCACCTTATCTTTAATAAAGATGCCAAACATGTTGACTGGAAGAAAGATAGTCTCTTCAATAATTGATGCTCAAAAAACTGGCCCTGCACATGTCAAAGATTAAAATTGGACCCATATCTTTCACCATGCACTAAATTAGATTTGAAATGGATCAAAGATCTAAATATTAAAACAAAAATATTAAATCTGCTAGAAGGTAGAATAGGTAAAACTCTTGAAGACATTGGTGTAGGAAAAGACTTTATGAAGAAAACCTTGACTACACAGGAACTATCATAAAGAATCAACAACAGAGATCTCATCTTATTAAAAAGCTTTTGCACAGCAAAAGAAACCACCAACAGAGTGAAAAGACAGTTCATAAAGAGGAAAAAATGTTTTCCAGCTGTTCCTCAGACAAAGGATTACTATTGAGAACATATAAAGAACTCAAAAAAATCAGACCTCTGAAATTTAAAGACCCAAGCAAAAAATGGGCATCTGAGATGAATGCACACTTCTCAAATGAAGAAATACACACAGAAAATATGTGAAACAAAGTTAAATATCATTGGTCATTCAAGAGATGAAAATCAAAGGAACACTGAGCTTCCATCTCACCTTGGAAAGAATGGAGATTCTCAAGAACTCAACCAGTAAAACACGCTGGAGGGGCTCTGGGGAACAAGGAACTTTTCTCCATTATTGGTGGGCATGTAGACTGGTGCAATCACTGCGGAAATTAGTGTGAGTGTGGAGATTTCTTTTTTTTTTGGTACTGGAAATCAAACTCAGGACCTTGTGCTTTCCAGGCAGGTGCTATGCCACTGAGCTATGTCCCCAGTCCAAGATTTCTTACAAAACTAGGATTAGAGGTCCCATAAAACCCAGTTATTTCCCTTCTGAGTATCTTAGAAGAATTAAAAACACCATACCACAGCAAATATATGTGCACCCATGTTTATAGCAGCACAGTTTGTAGCAGCTAAATCTTGGAGACCACCCAAATGCCTATCAACCAAGGAATAGTTAAAAAACTATATGGTCTTTTTGTACAATGGAGTACTACTCAGCCATAAAAACAGATAAACTGGAGACTTTCATAGGTAAATGGATGCAACTCAAGGCTATACTCATAAATGAAATAAACCAGACACACATGTGCAAACATCATATTGTCCCTCTACTGTGAGAAGCTGAAAGAGTAAATAAGATCCAAAATGTACAGTAGACATTGTGCAATGGGAAGAAACTGTTCAAAAGGAAAGAGAAACTCAGATGGGATAATGGAGAAAAGAAGAAAGGGAGAGGCAAAATATATATATATATATATATATATATATGTGTGTGTGTGTGTGTGTGTGTAGGATAGTTGAGATAGTTATTCTACTAATTTCTTTTAGTTCATTGAAAAGAAACATTTGTGCTAATATTGTTTGGACAGTTAAATGCTGGTATCTTGTACTCTGAATTAATTCATTTAAAGATAACAATATGCAATATATTAACCAGTGTTAACCTCCTACTTTCTCTTTAAAATAAAAAAAAGAGAGCAAATATCAGATTGACTGACTTGATTTTTAATTCAGTTTTAAAAATGAATTCTGTCATATTCTTCAAGATCTTTTTATTTGTGAGTCACTAATAACGAAGTAGTCACATAAGACTGATTTGTTATGTCCTCCTAATCTTTGGAATCTGATCCTCAAGATAATTATTCTGGCAATTGTTGTATTCTACAAGACTAAGGCATTAATAATTCCATCTGTGTGAAACCCTGTATGTGTAGTGGTATACAAAGGACAGATGCTCTGAGAAGGTGGAGGAATGCACTTTTTGACGGAATGACATTTAACTGAGAGCTAGAGGAGGCGAAAAGGTAGTATAGGTAGAAATATACTGAGGAACATCTCCTCTATCACTGAATTCAGGACTTTTCCTGCCTCTTTTTCAGCCACCCTCTCTTTTACAGAGGCAAAACAAAAATCAGATAAAGTGATTCTGTCTGCTTTACTGGAAATGGAAATAAATGAGCTGTCCTCCTCTTCATTTTAGGTTTTATTCAGGAAATTTGCATGTCATGTCAACATCTGTACTCCCTTGAAAATGAAAAGCAAAGTGTGATAATTCTATGAGGTGAATATTATATACATAAACAAGGCCTACTTTTATAAATTAATGACTATAACACAGTGGAACTAAAGGACTGAAGCCTGTGCTTACATACTTAGAAAATTTATCACAAATGTCATTGGTTCTGCCAATATTCTGAGTAATTTTCTGTCATATCTTTCAAGCAACCCAGGAATACTTTCTGGAGAAGAGAAAATGAAAAGACCTTGACGGTAGTGATTATTTGAGTCACTGCAACTGCAACGATGTAATGAGCAGTATGGTGGCCTTGGGATTAGAGGAGATTCCCATCAGTTGAGGTCTGTGTGACCCTGTAAGTGTTCTTTACCGTTCCTGGGAGTCAGCTCTCCATGTGTTACGCATAAGTAATAAAATCTTCCGAGGAGCCTGTAGGGCTTTCTGACTTATGCAATTTGCAAAAATAACTGGCTTTTGAGAAAATCTCTATTTGTAGTAGCCATGTTGTTATTACACATTACGCATTTTACTATTACCCTTTGTCGTTATCTAAACTTAACTGTTGTTTCTAAATCTACCTCTTCACTGAAATAAAGGGAGAAAAGGTCAGCTAGATAATTCTTCTGCCTTTGAGAACATATGGCTGACGTCTCTTAGTTCTCACAACCTAGTGAGGTTTCTTCTCCTTGCCCGTAAGGACATGTGTGCTATCTGATTCCTCCCTACCTCAACAAACCCATCTTCTAGATTTGTCCCATGCATCAGCCCGCCTGGCCCGTTTTCTGTTTCACATTTACAAGTTCTTTTTATCTTCATGGCTGGCACACTTATTCCTTCTTTTTCTGGAGTGCTCTTCCTTAGGTCCCGTCCTTTTCACATTCTTTTCAGTATTTATGTCAATGCAGTATTTTATCTTTAGTGATGCCTTCTTGACGGTGAATATGAAGGGCTCACTGGTGTGTGTATTATATCCATGGTCCTCAGGATGATTTATAATCATATATTGGGAGTAGCCATATAATCTGTCCCTAATTTTCTTAGAGGAAGTGCTTTAACTAAGAACCATCTTGCTATTTTGCTTTAAAGATACAAAAAAATAAAATAGCAAAAGTCTAAATGATTACTAGGGCAAACTGAAGGAAGAGGATTTCTCAGGCAGGCGAGGCATCTGCAGAGAACTTCTCTTGTAGACAAGAGAGGCAAGAGAGTAGGGAGGCTATGAAACCCAGAGCATCTGATGCAGATGAAGGAGGGGTACCACAGGTGAGCAATGTGGGGCCCTGCCGGAGAATGAATGGACAGAGTGACAGCACCTTGTTTCCTACGAGCATCTAACAGCAGCTGACGAAACATCTCCACATAAGGTAGAGGGAGCCTAAGTGCCAGGCACTGACATTAGAAGAAGCAAGGAGATGCAAAGAACATTGCTGCATCAACCTGAGAATTCGGAATTGAGCGCTGGAAGCAAGCTCCCTGGTTTAGAGTAAGTCGTTTTTGGACTGCAGACATATTTATAAGGAATGGGCAAAGAAAGTGTTCAGTTTTATGCTTTTTATCTGCTTTAAGATTCAGGGTATAAATGAAGTCAGGGTGGCATTTGACCACTGTCGATTCTCACAGAACCTGTGAAGTAAATGGAAACTCTTTTCGTCTCATTCTAACCATGTCGATTTCCACTTATGTTATCTTGTTAATGTTTCCAGCTGTTACTCCCCCGCTTCTTACAGAAGATCAGCTTCCTGCTGACGGCTTGGGTTAAGACAAAGGTAAAAATTTCTGTGCCTTGTGTGTAAGCTAATATTTGTCTTTATTTCCTTATGTCAGTCTTGGAACCCACCTTAAATTCTTTTTTCATACAGCGTGGTTTGGAGACCCTGATGAAATAAAGGTACAGATTTAGATTTCTCAGAAATATCAGCGCATGCCTCTAAGGTAAAGTGACACTGATGGAGAAAACAGAGCAGAAATCTTGATTGAGGTCATAGCAACAATTTCAACAAATCCACCGAGGAATTAAAGGGAATGAACTTAGTTCCTTCCTAATAGCGTCTCGGCTTGTTTCCTTATTGCCTCTTTTTCTGCTACTATGCAGTTAATGCAATCTAATTCCGTAATGTCTTCTGAATTATTAAGCCATGTATGATTGAGCCTGATGAAGGAAATGGGAAAAAGGCTCTTAAACATCTAAATAGAATAATTCCTATTAACTTCTGTAAATCACAATCAGAATGCTATTCAAGTCAACATTTTACTGAGGCACAAATATTTCCAGAATCAAGGCGTTTTTATCAATATTTGTAATGAAACCCAGAAAGGAAATGACAATTCCTCACATCCAAACTATTTTGATAGTTTTCAGACTTTGGAGTCTGAATGCTATTCTGTGGAGATTGTGCTGTTCCCAGGATGTGAATAGCGAGTGACAAGATTAAGGTGGTCAGAGAATTGGTCACCCTCGCGCCCTTCCACATATCAGGGTGAGAAATAGCCTTGGTCGATCCAGATAGGATTGGATACATTAGTCGTGCAGAAGAATTCACAGTATGAAAACTGTAATGTATAAATGATGAATTTGACTTTAGCTCCCCCCTCACCCCTTTTGGTACTGGAGTTTGAACCAGGGCCTTGCTAAGTGGGTGCTTTACCACTGAGATACACTCCCAGGTCTTTATTTAACTTTAAAATGTTTTCATCATTTTTAATGTTAATAAACATGTTCACATATGTACCACTTGCAAAGTATTAACCAATTTAAATAATGAATGAATTTTTTTCCAGTAGTAAGGATTGAATCCAGAGATTTTGCGCTGAGCTACTTCTCTACCCACTCCCTTTTAAATTTTGCACTAGGGTCTTGTTAAGTCACTAAATTGCCCAGGCTGGGATTGAATTTGGAGCCCTCCTTCCTCAGTCTCCCAGGAATTACGGGAGTAATTACAGTAATTGCTTTAGAAGTCTTACATTCATACAATTCTTGAAAGGTCTTTTACAACTCAGGTAACACTTCTGCATAGCTTACTCACGTCAAAGATTAGTTTTACACAGAATTATTTCTTTTTTTTAACTATAGGTGCGAGCATATAGCTGTGTTCAACTTATACCAGTGGGGATGACATACTAAATGTCAGTTCCTGGCTCAGTTGAGAAGAATATTGATCATTTGTAACACTCCTGGGTAGACTATTGGTCAATTGTAAAATAACAAGGCTGTGTTGTACTGTAATAAGGTAATATAATATAACATTTCAGCTTTTTATTTGGATGCTTCTTATAGGACAGCTGGGCTGGGGAAAGGAGAAAAGAAGGAATGCAGAAAAAAATATATATATATACATACAAGGTAGCTCAGAAAATTTTACTACTAATTTATTCTATTCATTCATTGAAAGGGCCAGTCAGTGCTTATATTGTTTGATCAATTTTCCATGCCTATATCTGGTCATCTGAGCAAGTACTTTGAAGATAACGATATGCAGTATAATAACCATTGTTAATTTCCTATCATCTTTTTGAAAAATTCTGTATATTTTTATTGTTTTTCTCTTTAAAATTAAATATATAGATAATCTTATTTACACTATTTATATATTATATTAATATATGTTATTTATCTGTTATTTACCTGTTTTTAACTATTATTTAACTGTTAATCTGTTATTGAACTGTTTTTATTTTAAGTGAAATGAATTACTTTGAAAAGAAGATACTTTATATATATAAATAGAATAATTTCCCTCAATATTTAAAAAAAAGGATGATGGGTAAGATCCAGCAGGATTCACATGACTTGTTAATTCTTCAAGGAGCATCTGTAGAACAGTCTACCTAAGTGAAAGACATAGTAAGTCCTGTACTTCCATAGTTTCCCAAAATACGGAGATGTGCCTCATGGGTTTTATATATATATATATATATATATATATATATATATATATATACACACACATATATACACATACATACATCTGCCCTAAACTCAAGCAAGCAAAGCTTTTGCCTCAGATTCTACCCTTGGGATTCCATATTTTGGAATATCTTCCTTGAAGTGTTCTAAGTTCCTCTTGCTTGTCTGAAACAGGGGCTGCCTGGGGGGCCATTTTGATATGATGCCTCAAGCTTAGCTTGTGACTCACAGGTAGCCTCAGAGGAACTATTCAATATTTTGCCCCATGAGTGCAGTTAGACACTTACCTTTGGGACCCCTGGGACTCATGCCTATAAGGTTGTCTCAGGGGCTGGCAGTCAGGTTTTCATTGTCAGCACAGTAACCCTTTCATGCGATTATTTTAGAGCATGTCACCAGAATAGTTCTGACAGTCTTAATTTAGGAGGCTCAGACTAAGTATAGGATCCCACAAAAACTTTGATCAATGTTCTGTATACCCTAAAGACAGCCTTAATTACTTGCCTTAAAGCTTAATATTTTTGATAATTAAAATTATATAATTTTCTATGAGTTTTAGTCTACATATTTCAACAATAGATCTAACATAGCCCACAAGATACAATGTCATTTTGAAGCAAACATAGTGGACATAAAATTAAGTCTTCTGGCTTCTGTTATGATTTGTGTCTAGATGTCTCCCTGTTATGGTTTGTGTCTGTGTGTCCCCCCAAAGCCTCATGCGGCCATGGGGCAGGCTTTTAGAGTTGAATGATTGTGAGTGTGCGAGCTACACCCGCCCTGGGGTGGATAGTTTGCATATGTAAGGGAGAGGAAAAGGGTGCTTGAGGCCATTCCTCCCCCATTCCTCCCTGGTGTGTGGTTATTGCTTTGCTGTGTTCTGCGCCAGGAGCTGTAGCCCTCTGCCATGTGCCACTCTGCCTTATAATCTGCCAACAACAGACTGAAACCTCCATGAACTGTAAGCGAAATAAACCTTTCTTTCCTTAATTTTGGGTGTCAGGTATTTTGTGCCAGCAGCGAGAAAAAAGTAACCAAGGCACCCCCGCAAAGTCTCATGCACATTTAGATGGGGCTTTTTTGGAGGGAGCTGAATCTAGAGTTAGTGATTGATTCATGGGTCAGTGCAAGGATCAAGTGTGCTGGGATTAAGGATGAGTGATTGCTGGATGAATTTGCTTATGGGTTAGTACTGACCTAATCCCAGTAGTCTGGATAAGATAAAAGGGTCAGAAAGAGGCTTGTTTCCCCTTTTTTGATGTTGTTACTGTTGCTGATTTTACACTGCCATGAAGGGTTGCCTGTCTGCCATGTGCTACTCTGCCTTAGATCCTACTGATTATGGACTGAAACTTCTGCAAACTGTGAGCTAACTCAACCTTTCCTCCTTTAAACCAGGGTGTCGGGCATTTTGTCTCAGCAACAAAAAAATGTAACTAAGACAGCTTCTCTCATCAAAAATAAAACAAGCTAGAGTTACTAAATATTATGTCATCAAAGTTTGAATTGACAGTGAAAATGCTATTTAAACACTACTTTGGAATCTTACTATATCACACAAAAAGAGGCATATACAATTTTAAAAACGTAAATATTGAAATCTATGCAACTGATACAGTGGTATTTTACTAAACTATTGTTCTAAAAGAAACCAGTCCAAAATTTAGGAGACTACAGTCAATGTTAGCAACAACAAAGTACCTGTTACCATCTGCAGCTCACCACAGGTAGACAAACAGGGAATCACAAACATACGACTGGAATCATGGTGACATTCGAAGAAGTTATCTAGACTCCAAAGGAGGATATCTCCTTCTAAACAATGTACCATGAGAAGATAAAATCTAAAACATCTTATGCCACTGAGTCTACACGGACACCCAACTATAGATGAAGATGCTGGCACAGAGATGAGAGAATAGAAAGGTAAAGAAATCCTTGCCTCATGCCCTAGTCGAGTACCCTCAACCGAGAGTAGACTTTGAAACTTACAAGCACAGGGACAGCTGAATTTCCTGCATATTCAATCTGGAGTCAGGAAGGTTTTGTACGGCTACAACCAAGATTATACTGATTTATGCCGTCATTGTAAATATATAGGAAAGGGAGCCCAGATGGAGCAGAGCACTTTTCAAACATTTGAATAGCTCTTTAGTGTTGGAATCAGTACTCACGTAGGTTCTCTTTGTTACGGAGCTTCATCTTTCCCCTCTCCATATTGCACATCTGATATTTTGATCATATGCTACATTTCTACTCACATCTTGAGGAAAATGATAAGATTTTCATTTGAATAAAGCAGGTATAAAATAAGTGAGTAACTTAAAATAAGTAAAATGCCAGGGAGAAATTCCTCTTGACAAGTTAAATAAATACAATTATTTGCAGATTCACTCTTTGTAGTGAATTTCCTTACTGGTGGTCGTTGTAAGGACAAATCCTATGGAAATATCTGGGTCAAGCGCCTGCTGTGGACTCATCTGCCGGGTGCTATAGTCAGGTCTGCAGTGCTGCAAGGAACGGTTTATGTTTTCACTTTGAAATGCTGCCTGAGAATTATTTTCAGTTTTGAAAGTTCTGCCTAAAGGCTTTCAAAACAGATTTTTCTACATGTATCATTTCCCTATTCATCATTAATTGTTTTTTGGAGAAGGATGTAAATGAGTTTACCACAGGCAAGATGGACTCAGTTAGAATTTTCTCCTATGCTTATAGCAGATTTGTGAGCAAACAGTGCTGCCTAAGTACATGAAGTCTTTAAATATTTAAAAAGAAGTTGCAAAGATTCCTAACTATTGAATTATGAAAGCCTAATACTTATTTTAGTTCTAATACAATGGACCATGGTACTCCATTCATTCACAAATTCATTCAACTCATATTACTGGGCTCCAGTTATAAAAAAGGGCCAACTTATGAGAAGAATAGCGCAGTAAGGGACTGAGGTGTGAAGGGCTTTGTGCACTGTAACACATTCACTAGCAGGAGTAGCTAACCCTGAGATTCTCTTCATTGTGTGCTTCGAACTTGAAGTTCTGTTTGTCAACATTACCTCTTTCTTCTCACTTCACGATTTTATCACCTGCTTCTGTGATTACCATTTTTCTAAAGGTGAAGAAGCTGAGATGTAGCCCAAACCATAACCATGCTTTATGGTGAGAAATGACCCTGCTAGTTCATAAAGGTGAAGGATGTTGTCAAGAAAGATGTAGTACGATAACATTTTAATTTTTACTGTATCTGCTTATTTTTACCCATAATTTCTATGAAGAATTTCCTTGCGCTACTTCCAGCCACCATTCAGTGTTCTCTCAATGAAGAAATTAAGAGCAAAATGAAAAAAAATCTTATTCTTTACTTTTGAGCTTTCAATTTGTGGATCAGGCGGGAGACAAAAAGCTTTGAAAAGTGTGCCCGAGCTAGTTTTCCCTGCCTATGGGAAACTTTGCCTAAATTAGAGAAAACAGGTAAGAGAATAACATTTGAAATCAAAGGACCCTGAGGTCCGGGAGTGGGCCAGCAAGAATTCCCAAGGGAATTTGGGGATCCGGGAATAGAAGGGCTTGTATTAAGTTTCTGCCTAAAGTCCTGGGAAGTGACAAAACTTCAGCCTCCTTTCTTGATAGGAGTGCATAAAATGGATAAATAGAAAAGATTCCTGGGCAGAAGAAGCTGAGACAGCCCTAATGAATGGTACGTCACCCAGAAGTCTACCTTCCACTTCTCATCAGTTAAGGAAAACGTCATCAGCGTGGGAGGAAATGCAAACCACTGTTAGATTTTTTTTTCTCCGCCTATGGTAAACTTTATCCCATTTCTTCCTTACCCGTCATTTAAATACACATACAGCAATAATCATTTTCAGTTTGCATGGTCAGGCATCCAAGAAATCTGAGTTTATTTTCCCACATATAATCTTGGTTTTATTCAACTATCACTCTGCAGAAGGATGGGGATTAATTTGACCACGTCGGGATCCCCCCCCTTTTTTTTTGCCAATGATTTTATCTAACTTTTTGGTGGTAGATTCCATTCCACACCATTAGCTGAGAGGCACAGGAGCAGGACATTGGCTCCTCGGTGAGGCCGCCGTCCTTGCCGGGGACCGCCGCATTCCTGCGTTTCCGGCGGAGCGTCGCGCGCGAGTGTAGGGTGGCTACTTACCTTCCTGACCACAGGAACTATCGTACTTTAAACCTGATTTCCCTCACATGAAGAAAAATTGCAGAATTACACATTAACTGATTGTTGAGGACCTAACCGCTAATTGAAATAACCTTTATAGATGGAAATAAACACGAGTAGGTTCAATTGAAAGATACAGATACCAGGTCAAAGACAACATTGTGGTAGCTTGTCTATCCTGCTGTTCCTAATTTAAAAAGTATTTGATAACTCAAATTAATCCCTATCCTTCTACACAATGGTAGTTGAAAAAAATATATATATATGTATATATATATATATATATATATATATACACAGGAATATATAAATAATTACAGGCAAGTTTCTTTATTTCTATTAGAAATGTTAAATATAATGAATACCACTTCAATATAAGGCAATCTTGCCTTCTGTCAAGTAAAAGAAAAGAATGAGATTTTGGATTTTTTTGATAATTATGATTGTTTTGATAAACTGTATGTGAACTCATTGTGTGACAATAATGTTGATAACGAAAAATATGGGAAATAGTAGGTATACACAATATTAGATACAGAAAGTTTCTGATACTTTCCCAAAAACACACATGCCATTAGTACATTCTAAAACTTTGTAAGGAGTATCAAGCAGCAGTATAAAGCAGATGAGGCCCTTTTTTAGACGTGCAGATTGTTAT
This sequence comes from Chinchilla lanigera, assembly GCF_000276665.1. Taxonomy (NCBI): domain Eukaryota; kingdom Metazoa; phylum Chordata; class Mammalia; order Rodentia; family Chinchillidae; genus Chinchilla; species Chinchilla lanigera. Next base: position 17,579,043 of record NW_004955441.1, read on the forward strand.
TGTAAGTTTTGTAATTTTCAAAAGCATTTATAAACTTTTGCCCAGAAACTACATTTCTAGAGGTTTAATCTTAAAAATAATCACCTATGACAAGGCTACTGATTTTAAGATTTACACGTGTTATTCTTTAGAAAGTCATTTGTAGAAGTAAAATAATAGTAACAATTTTTTATCAAAAAAATTAATTGAACTATACTAGCATGCCTTAGCTATGCTTCCAAAAGCTATTTTGTTGTATGGTTGTATGTATCGCAACACAGTAAATAGGCAAAGCAGATTAAAAGCAAAAAATATTACATTTTGTTATCTGAGGCAAATACATTAAATTACAGTCATTGTCTGTGATGGTAAGGTTTGGGAAAGTTTTTTTTTTTCTACATAATTCTCTGTTTCTAAAATTCATTTTCAACCTTCATAATAAAGCAAAGTATACTTAAAGTCGTAAAGTAAGCTCACAGCACAATGCAAAAACTTAAAACTTGGCTCGATGCTCTTGGAACTCAGCCTGCGCGGGTCTAGCTGTAAGCACCGCTGTGAAGAAAGATGATCAAGCCACAAGGTCAGCATCCACCAGCACTCAGTGGGTCTCAAAAGACTTCTCTTGGATGCGCCCCAAAATATTCAGCTGTGCTATTGAAAATTAACCTACATCACCTGAGCCTCTGAGTTTATAATACTGAACTTAAAATTTGGCTGCGCTGAAGAGATAAAATTAGGAAGTACAGCTAAACTCAGATTCAAAATTTCTTGCACATTTCCAAATTTATTTTTGCCATTATTTCTAAAGATTGGAAGAACTAACTTAAATTATGTACTAATCTATAAGGTGGAATGTGTTTATCTAAAACATTTCCATTATGCACAATGTTTTTATTTTTAATGATGAAATAGCAATAGCTTCAATATTGTTTGAGTCAGTGCTTACTAGAGAAATAGATTCAATGTCATGTATGCAGATATATAAGGATTTACAAGGCAGGCTTACAATGACTGCCTGCAGAGCCAGGTGTGGAAGAGAGCAGAAGGGCTGTCTGCACGCTGGAGCTCCGCAGGTCCAGTCACAGGCCTGGACCTCACTCCAGTGTCCCATGTGCATCTGTACCGGAGGCTGAAAGCTCTGCGATCGACTCTGAGGAGTCTATGCTGGAAGCCACGAGCTGAGTCCAAGGTGAGGGTGAAGACTGGAGGTCCCCCACAGAAGTGGAAGGAAGGCTTCCTTCTTTTCCCTTTTATTGCATTCACCGGACAAGCCTGTGTTTGGTTCCACTCACACCCAGGGTAGATCAGAACTATACTGATGCAACTTCGTTGGGTATTTCTTCCTCAAGCTAACAATCAGGTAACTATCACAAATTGTTTTGCTTTGTATATGTACTTGTAATGATACCTCCATACACATATGCACATACGCATATGCACCCTCAGATTAAAACAACAAGTCACAAAATATGGCTTCTTGCACATGCCATATATTACACAAGCTCCTCGGCACTGTTTAGAATAGGCAAAGATCAATTAGCTATGCCACCAAAATCATGATCATAAAGCATCCATCGACTCTAGAAAACATATCTAAGAGAATGAAGGGGCAACATCTATGCTGGGAGAAAATATTTGCAGATCAAAACCATGATAGAAGATTTGTATATTGCCGAAATAAAGAACTTGCAAAACACAATAATAAAAGGGCAAAGGATTTAACAGGAGTTCTAACAAAGACAATATTAGAATATTAGGTCATCTCATGATTAAAGTTCAGTATTCAAACAGAAAGCAAAAAATAAAATATTACAGAGACTGCCTGAAAACTCATATACACACTTCAGGAAAAGAAGGAATGTAAATATTTTAATGGTAAATTTATTGATACATTTTGAAAGTAATATGAGTTACTTTTGATCTCTGCAATAACAAGAGGTGCTCATAGTGGTGGCCATGAGCTTCCAGACATTCGTTAGTGCAGCGAAGTGCTACTAGGGTAACTTTGGTCATTGAGATCGCTGCACATGCATTTTCAATTTCTTCTCTAAGGGCTCACAGTGTAGTGGGTTTTTGACAGTATACAACACCCTCTAAGATCCCCTATATAAGGTTAAAACACTCTGTTGCAAAAACATCAGGCTGGGGCTGGGGATACAGCTCAGCAGCACAAGCACCTGCCTGGCAAGCACAAGGTCCTGAGTTCGATTCCCAGTAACTTAAAAAAGAAAGAAAGAAAGAAAGAAAGAAAAAACCTTATGCTATTTTTTTTTTTTCCTGAAGTGTGCATGCAATCTTTTTGGCAGACTGGGTATTTGAAATCAGGCTGTTTAGGAAGAGAGCAGTAAATGACCTGAAAATATCAGGAGTGGCCAGGGATGTGGGAGAACTGGAATTAATAATCTTCTGATGGGAATGTATAATGGTACAACACTTCTAGAAATCTTAAGATTTACTACAAACCTTAAGGACGACCTAAAATCTGAGCTATATTGTTCTCCTTTGAGATATTTATCCCAGAGAAATGGTAACGTTTGTACATACTGGAACTAGTGCACTAGTGTTCAGAGTGCCCATGTGATAGGCAAAAATTAGAAACAACCAAATGCTGATCCACAAGTGAGTCGGTGAAGAAACTGAGACCTGCTGGTCGCATGAAATACTATTTAGCAATAAAATGGAGTGAACTATTGGTATACATAAAGTTCTGTAATTATGATCCACAAAAGATACAGACCTGAGCAGTGCCTGCTTTATTATTCTCTTTATATGAAGTTCTGTGAAAAGCAGACTAATATGTACTAGAAGAAAGTAAATCATTGTTGTCTGGGAATTGGGCACGCATCACAAGAAGAGCATCAGAAAGCCCGCTGGAATGATGCGAATCTTCAGTATCTTGATTGTAATTACGTTGTCACAAATTTGTGAATAGTTGTTTCAAACCCTCTCCAATTGTACACCTTAAATATGTGCAGTGAATTGAGTTCAGTTCGATCTTAGAGAAAGCACTGAGGTTTATTCTAAGGTGGAGGAAACTGATGAATTTTATCTTTTTATGATTTCTTCAAAAAAAATCTCACATATTTTATTAAGTCACCCTGGTTAGATGATAATGTTGAACTGTACCGTTTTTATCACTCACTACTTTTAAAATTACAATTATAATTACTAATGCATGTTTATTGTAGAGATGAACGGATTCTTTATATATGCATATAACCTGCATTGATCACGTCTGTCCAGGCTTTTATCCTGGTTTTGCCCTTCCCAATCCTTACCTAGTCTTCCTTTTCCTAATAATCTACTTCATAATTCTGAATTTTGATGCATATTTCAAGTAAGCACATCAGACATAAACAGGATGTGTCCTATGCCTATGTTATCCTTCTGATATTTTGAGTAGTGATATTTCATTATTTTAGTCTCATAGTGTGCTCATCATTGTGAAATGCACTCTCTACTTGAGATTTGAATATTGCTATGGATAAATAGTGAAATTATATGATTATTTATGGAAGAAGCAAAATTGTTACGATGTGTGATTTCAAAACCTATGACTCAATCCAAATCTATTTACCTCTATAGTATATGTAGCCTCTAGTTTAAAAGTGAGAAAATATAATGAACTAACAGGAAATAAATGAAAGCAAATAAAAAGAAAAGATAAATCATTTGTGGGAAAGAATTCACCTACCTGTTCGGGTGACAGACGACGGATCAGTCCCCCACTACACGTGGCCTTGTCATTTGTCAAGGAAACTGCAGGATGGAGTAAAGGATTTCCTGGAGTTATGTGCCCGACTCAGACATTATTATGGACTTCACTTCACACCTTTTGAGGATTAGACTTTCCAAAAGCGCATTAAGTGAAGGATAACTTCCATATATCGGATAAAAAATTACTATAGAGTATAGAAACAAAATTTTAAAATTTAGGAAGCAAAACATGTGACTTAATTTTGCATATATGAGGTCTGCGAGTCATATAGCAAATTCAGCACTGCCCACCCAGTGAGTCAAGGGTTTCCTTCCTGTAGGATTAAAAGAAAAAGTTCAGACCAAACCACTGCGGTCAGCCCACCTCTTCTCATCCCTGTAAATCCTCCAGGGTGCAGCTCAAGTGTAAAGTAATATTATCTGAATCTAAAACAGGAAATTATTAGATAACCATATATATTGCATCATCTCTGGGGATTTAAATAATAAAAATCATCCTTCAGATGTGAGGTTGGGAACTGCTTGATTTATGGTAATGCTGATGTGCACTTAGTGTTTTAGAAAAGGATTTTATTACTATCTAAAAGCAGCACTATATTAAACACACAAATTAGCTTCCCTCTGCTTGGAATCTAATTATCTTTATGTAGGGCAAGAGTCCAGCAAGCCAGGGGCAAATCTCACCTTCCCAAATGGAGACTGCTCTAGGATGTTCACCAGAGAGTTCACATGGCCTGGGCAGAAGACAGGGTCACCCCAGAAGCAGCAGGTGGTCCCCGTTCCAGTGGTAGATGGGAAGGTGCAGTTTTCTTAACATTTGGTGCTGCTTTCATCTTTCTTACAATGTAATCAAAATTAACTTCTATTTTCTTGCTTTTAAAAATTCCTTTTGGATCCTCAGTACCAATTCAAAAGCACATTCTAGATGTCACCTCTTTTCAGGCTTCCCTAAAGATCAAGTATTCATCTTTTCCGGGCATAGCATGAGCTCACTGATTTAATAATTTTCATTTCTTTCATCTTTTACTTTTATGATCTATCATTTATCCTTTTTATTTTTTACAGGACTAATGGCGGTGACCAGGTAAATGTGGAAAATTATGCTTCCAAAGTGTCCATACAGAAGTGAAGCTAGCAGAGGAAGTATTCCAGAAGGGAATGTTTTCATCCACTTACCTCCTCTAGTTTGTCTGAAGGGTGTATGGAACATTCAGCTGTCTAAATACGGTTGGCGGTATCTTCTTCCAAGAATTCTGTGATGAAAAACTGATTGAATATGGTTAAAAGTACATTGTGGAATTTATAAAAAGCTTGTACTTTCATTAACATGTGAATAAACCACAAAGATGTTATGTCTGGAAGTCTTATATCATGGACACATTTTTCCTCATTATGGAAGTGATTATTATATTTAGGTAGATTTACCCCCCAAGACCTCCTATATTTTCACTTTGTAAATTAAATGTGTGCATATTGAGCGTTCTTAGCGTGTTAGCTGTTGTCTAACACGCTAACAAGGAATATGGTACTGAAAAGATAATAAAACTTTTCTTACTGGTGGAGATGAATCTAGTGAGAAGGAAAGATCACCCAGAAACAGAAAGAAGAGTATAGTAGTCACAACTGTGGTGAGCGCCGCAGAGAACAGAAAGCTCTGCTGGGTGTAGTTCCAGGGAGGGGAGCTGCCATAAGGATATTTAGAGAAAAGATCTTCCAGGAAGATCCGAAATCTGATCTACAAGAAGGAGCTAAAAGTGCGAGGAGTAGGGAAGAACCGTCCAGTGAGAGAGAGAACAAGGTGGGTGACTTTTCAAGAATTACCCTCAGGCGTTCTAGAACGTGAAAGAAGAGCAGGTTTCCGAGCTCTAAGTGTTGGAGCAGGAAGAGGGCGGCAAACCAGCGGGGGTCGGGGTCCGAGAGAGAAGGTGGTGCAGACCACGCATGTTTGGGTCCTGGATGTGTCCTAACCTTATCATTCCTCACCGAGCGTCCCACGGAGATAAGCTTCTTCGTATCAGTTCTCTGTTCAGCGTTTGAAGAAGGTGACACACAGCAGAACCACAGGAAGGCAGTCTAATCTACGTTCACAACGTTTCCGTTTAATTCATAAGGAAATATCTTTCTTGCTTATAAAGTTATGTTTGCACAATTTTTGCTCCACGTTTACTTTAAAAATGTCTAGCCTCTCAACTTTTTAACACTAGGAACTCGAAGAAGAAGGAAAAAAATCTCTGTTAATGGACAGACAAAAAGGGGAAGGAATAGTAAAACTTACCTGCATTTTCCCTTGTCACAAAGCCACTCCTTCCTTCTTGGCCCTGAAATACAAATCCCTGGAGGGCCGACCTCTCCTTCCTCTTCGGTGAGCGTGATGGGAATCTCTCCCTCCAGCACTGCCTTTGTGTCCCTGTCACCATCTTTCCGCAGAGGACAGAGCACTAAGTTGAGATCCGGGAAAGACTCTGACGTAATGGGTAGAATCCCAGCTGAAGCAGCCCTAGTCTACATTCAGAATTCAGAAATAACCGTGTGTGTGCGTGTTAAGATTACTCTCATTGGCTTACCTCAGGAGAAAACTGAGGTCTAATGAGTAGGGTTTCAAATACTTTATCTAATTTAGGGAAGATGTTTAACAAAACAGAATGGTTGGATTATGTTGAGTAGTACAAAATGATATTTTCATTCATGGTATCTGAGTCAGAACATAGTCAGTTTGATCTGTTTTTTGCCTGTGCAGAGAAAGGAAAGTTATCATAAACAGATCACTACCTGCTTTGCTTATAGTTCCTCAAACTTAGGTAACTGAGGTTTAAGATACATGCATTGCATCATTCTTTGATTATAAAATCTGGTTCTGGTTACCTGCAAGAAAGGAATGATCACTCTTTCTCTTCTTCTCTGTACTGGTTTGTATCAAATTTTCTTTTGTATTTCACACACTTGTCACTGTTTTTCCTACAACGATACAAAGATATTTCAACTTTAAACCCCCAGATTCTGCTTTATAAGAATATCTATTTTACTAAAATAACTTTTAAAACCAAGTAGAAATTGATTTTGAATACTGTTAAATCTATCCCATTATACAGTATTTTAAAGAAATAAAACAAAAATATAGGTTCAGTTACAGAGATTAAGTGGTAACCTATTCCATTATACAATATTTTAGAGAAATAGAACAAAAGGTTCAATTATAAAGATTAAATGGTATACTAGAAACTGTAATGTTTGGCTAACATTCATATCTGTGTCATATATATATATATATATACACTACAGTTTTACAATGAAGACATTCAAAAATAAAAGAAAAACAGCCAACTTGCTGTTTCTGCAAGTGTAGAACTGAACTCTTAATTCTATTGCTGTGGTACATAATCTACTACTATCACACTCAGTAGTATAACTAACATTTGTTAAAATCTTCATATCTGCCAACCACTTTTCTAGGTACTTTACATACATTTTTTTTATTAAGCCCTGAAAAAAGCCACAAAGTACGTTCTATTCTTAGAAGTAATTTTCATATTAAGAAACTGATTCATATGTACTAAGAAAATGATTGCAGTAGCGCCGATAGGAAGTTATGAATTTCAGGTTTACTTCCGACATTCTGATTTGAAACTCACTCTTTAAATCACTGCACTGAGGTTGCCCTGGAGTGACAAAAGAGGACAAAGTTGATACAGTGATTCCGTATTCATAGCACAAGCCAATGAACGTTGTAGAAAGGATGAAGAGACCTAGAAAGAAGATTTAACTATTTTGTTTCTAAATTTGTAATTCTTTGTTTTACATTTTATAGATCACAAATGACTTTAAAAAGTACCTAAATATATCCTTTATTGAGTATCAATTATTTAAATAAATGATATTTCAGCTTGTCTTATTTAAATGAACATTTATGGTGAAAGGGAAAAGCATATTTGTACAAAAGTTTTCAACATATGTAACAATTTTTCAGTATCGGCACAATATATATTTTTTTTTTGTTTGTTTGTTTGTTTGTTTGGGTACCAGGGATCAAAGTCAGGACCTTGTACTTGCCAAGCAGGTGCTTATGCCACTGAGCTAATCCTGGGCCACAAGGGTGTGTATTTATTAGGTTTAGTTATCCAGTTATTAAGTTGCCATTTTACATCTGTACTAAATGCAATGTGCTGTAGGAGCACCAAGTTAAATAAGACACAGCTCTTCTTAAGCTGATTATATAGAAGAGATTATACATGCAAATGAAATCAGTATACTCTAAGCTAGGACATTTTCTTAGAGGAATGCAAATAAAGTGATACAGAAGTTTATTGTTTGAGCTTAGGGCCAGTCAACCTAGAAATGTTCCATATGAACATCTTGTAGCCACTGAGTTCCAGGAATAGAGTTGAGCAACGTCACTCTGGGATGGCAGTCTCATTTTTATCTGATTTTTAAATTAGCAATGTATTTTGTGAAAGGTTTAGTATTGAAGAATCTTTCCACCAGTTATAGTAGTCAGTGTTGACAGATTTTTTTGTTGATATGCTAGTCTTTAAGTTGTTTGGTACATTCAGATGTTGTCCCATTAACTACCCTGCACCTGGCCCTGGATTCAAACTATGTAGACACACAGACACTTACAGAAACACACACACAAAAAAAAAAAAAAAGAAAGAAAGAACAAAAAAAGGAAAGCAAAGAAATGAAAGAGAAAGTTGTTCTACTCTCTTCTGATCACTGTAGTTTTGGATGAGTTCATAGTTCATGTCAACTTTTATTTTTTAGTTTGTAGTATGTTGTTTCTTAATGAGTTTTATTTACTTTGACACATTTGTAATTACAGAATTTTTCATATTGATCTATTTTTGTGTTTATTGATATTTAAAGTGTATATTTATGTATTTTACTAAGGTTGGGAAGCTTGGGTTATTGTTGGATCAAATAATTTTTTCTTCCACATTCTCGTTCACTTTCTCTTGTAGAACCCCACTTCTACACTATGTTATTTGATACTGTCTTACAGTTCCCTGAGAAAATGTCTCTAACTTTTTCTCTATGTAATATATGCATAATACAGGTCAGGCTTGGTGGCGCATGCGTATAATCCCTGGACTTGTGAGGCTGAGACAGGAAGATCACATGAGTTCAAGGCCAGCATGTGCTACATAAGCAAGTTCAAGACCAGCTTGCACTACATAGTGAAATCCTGTCTCAAAAAAACAAACAAAAAAAGCAATATGACATCAATATAATGTATACTGTAATAAAGTACATGATATGTATAATAATTTATTATACAATATTCTATTGTATTTGAGATATCATGCATACTGTCGTTGTCTTCATCCATATCAGTCTTTCTCTTCCTCAGTTTGAATGATTTCTGTTTATCTTCAAGTTTATTGAATCTTTGTTATTATGCCTATGTAGTGACTTTTTAATCTTGTATTTTTCAATTCTACAGTATCTACTAGGAGGTTTTTACCTTTACTATTTTTCTGATATTTCTACTACTTTATTGATTACATGTAATATACCTGTCTAACTGAGCATAGTTGTTATAGCTACTTTAAAGTATTTATCTAGTGAGTAAAAGATCTGAATTCTGTTATGTTGGACTTAAAATAGAATAGGCAATGTTTAGCGTTTTTGAAAACACTTTTGGATTATATTTTGGAAGTGGTGAGGTGGGGATATAAATTACCTGGATTCTGCTTTATTATTGTTTTGTTTTAGAAGATAATGCCATATTCAGGAGCTCCGATCTTTCTGAATTTTAGATGCACCGTGTGGAGTCACTGGGATGTAGGAGCAGTTCAAAGGCCGGTCAGAGATGTGGGCATTCAGTACAACTCATGATTTTCTTGCAACAGTGGTCGCCATGGACTCTGTTGTCTAGTTCATCCAATCAGTACAATGGTAGCTTTAAATGTAAATTTAGTTTCTCTTGCTGTTCTACAACTAGAGTCTCACAATAAAGTCATAACAGCGAGTAACGCAGTCTGTGCTAATCGTTACTTTCAACATTCAATCACCTTTTAAAGTACACAACATCTATTTACACATTTTATTCACTGAACACTTTATTCACTGAACTTTTATTTACACTTTATTCGCTGAACTTTTTTTCCAATGCCTTTTATGTCCAATTCATCCTGTTGGAGGATTGAAGTAGGTTTTGGTGTAGGAAGGTGGATGTAGCAGTTGATGACAAAGGAACACAAATGATTGGCTCCTACTGTGTGGCATTATAGCATTGACAAGAGCTACTCAGATGTACAAATGCAGCCTTGCAGAGATTTCCAGCTTCTACTAGCACTGATCCAGTCCATGGGTACACTGTTCACATGTTATTGGAGACTAATTAGTAAGATTTTGAAAGTAACGTATTTTGCAGAAATACCACTGGTCACTGTCTAAAACGTTTTCCAGTAACCAACCTCCCGACCTCACTCCAGTTCCCAAAACAGAATACCTTTGTCCACAGTTACCTTTTATGTACTCCTCAGCCAGCTTTCTCAGCAGTGGGAACAAAATACCTTTCATTCACGATGTAAAGGAGACATGGTGTATTTTGCTCATGGTTTTAGAGGTTTCGGCCCATGGCTGGATGAGTAGAACACAGCAGAGCATGAAGGGAGAAAGCAGCTCATCCCAGGTGGCTGGGAAGCAGAACCGGGACACTGGCAGGGAGGGAGGCGGTAGGGACCAAATATATGACTATTTAATAAAATTTGTGTAATGATTTCAAATGAACCAATAGACAAGACACCTTTTGAAATCTGGATCATTTCAAACAAAATTTCCAGAGATTGGAGATTTATTGACTTCAATTTCTATCTTATTACATTTAACAGCACATTTTAGATTTGGCTTCTGAGAAATGGGATAAGTTTTACTTTTCATCTGAACAAATGTTCTTCATTGCTGTAGCTCTGATTTTCAGTGTAATAACAACTCACCTGAAAGGATAGCAGATTGTTCCAGTAGAGACTTGTGCACTATTAGACTTGCATCAATAATTGTTTTGTTTATCAAGATTTTTATTCTTAAATGTTTGTCTCTCTTTATTATAAACTGAATACCCTACTTAATTTTTTCCAGTGTGAAGTAAAAATATCTATGAAGAGACTGAAAGTAAGAATTGATTTTCGAGAAATAGTTCAGATGGCAGGTTACCATTTGTACCATTGTACACGGATCAAACGTCGAGTGAGTTCAGTTGCTTTTATATCCATCCCGATTAGATTTCTCTCTTACCCATTGAACATTGCTGTAAATAAAACAGCAGGAATCTACAGGACTCACACGTTCTCTATACAGTGACTGAAAAATGAGCACATTGGAAGAGCTATTTTATGTCCTCACCAGCAAATCAATGGCATTCAAGATGCTTTTACCATAAAATAAATGCAGGTAGTTTGTAGTTGTGCAGTATTTTCATATCCTTGCATACATTGTATGTAGCACATAAGAGCACATTGCTAGACATGGAATGAAAAAGCACAAATCAATAGTGCATAATCTGTGCAGTAATAGATACTTTTATTCTCAGATTCCTTTCCTATTCATTGGATTGCTGTTACTATATATGTACACAGAGTATGAATGTACATTTAAATATACTTGGGAGCACAAATGCCTAACTCTAGTTTCTAAGAATTAATAACCCTATTTGACAATTTGCAGGAAGAAGGAACTGAAAGGAAAAATAATTACTAAGGACAGATTTCACAAACCTGTATATGTTCCTCAAAACCAAACTGAAAATCTCTCTATATATATCTATATGTATATGTACATTGCTATCTATGGCATCTATGTCCATGCTTAAATACAGATGTAAGTATGCTGTCTCTGGATATATTTGTTGCTTAAGAAAAGAAATTATAAAGATATTGAACATTCAAAGTAATAGCCAGCTTAAGTTTTATATATTGCTACCTAAACATAGATTTTCCCAAACCCCTAATTTTGTATTGGAGGCAAGAATTTTAAGTTCACAGAGCACAAATGAACTTATAATTGTTTCCTATTTCAATTCAGAGTAAGTTAGGTAAAATAAAACAAACATATAAGCTCTTATATGAGAAATCCAAAACATAAATAAAGGCAAAATTAAAAGAGAGGTAATAGGAAGTAAGGAGATATTTTTCAAATGGAAGCTGAAACAAGAGATGTAGGAGAGAAGGGATTCAAAGAAGGATTAAAAAAAATGCAGATAGAAGTTTGAAAATGAAAGAAAACCAAGAGCTAGAAGAAGTACAAAGGATGGGGTGGGGGAGGGAAGAAAGGAGTCTGGACTTGCTGGGTGTGTGGACCAACTCCTCTCAATAAATATAATCAATATGTGCGGCAGTCGTGTACTAATAAAAATAAACATAAAATAAAACCCAGGAAGTTTCAGTGGCTATTTCAAGAGTTTATGCTATAGGTGGCAGGAGAAGCTGATGAAAGCCATTTAGGAGGACATTTTTAAAAATTGGCCAGCTTCAAAGAGGTACTCCGTTTCAATAATAACATTGCACACCCAGAAAAAGATGTCCTTCGCACATGCACGCTTTCATACCAGGGTTCAGTCTTGCTGCTCTCACGCTGAAAACTTGCAAGCGGCTCCTAAAACTTCCTGTGCTGAGATTTCCTGGCAACCTGGGGAACCCATGGAGACTTTCCCAGACTCACGTTGTTAGAAGCACAAGATGAAATGTGCAGAACTGTAATGAAAACCAATTACGTCTAAATATAATTACGAAAAATTTTAAGATAGAAATTTGAGAGAATTTATGTTTCTCTATTAGCTTGAAATAATAAGCTTTAGCAGTGTGTCTAATAAGAACTGTAATTTTTAAGTGTGGAGGAGTGCATATTGTGTTTTCAGCTCTCTGCAGCAAGTGTAATATTTAACAATGCCTAGTTCTTATTGGAGATAACACAGAGACTACTGATCCTATTTTAGTTTGTGCTCAAGTACATTTGTTATAGGAGGAAATGTTAAATCTCTACTAAGATGAGTTAATAGTGATACAATATTTTTCTTATTAAAATTCATTGGGTCTTTAAATCCCATTCACAAATCTCTGGTTAAAAATCTCTGATTTCTGCCAAGTTGTTATTAAAGCACTTCAGACTTTTCAAAGTTGTATATGCCGACATTTTATTCAGCACTGGCCCCGCACCAGAAAATATGTGCATTAAATGTTATCTTGGTCAATCTTTACAACAATCCTCTAATGTGTGAAACGTTTCCTTTTACAGATAAGGAAGTAAAGACTAAAACTAACAATGTAAGTATCTGGTAAAACAAAAGGGGTAATCTTAGATTTGAAAAGGCAGCATTTCATTTAATTTCTGTTTCTGCCAATGTAGATATATAGAAACATTTTCATACTTCTCTTATATAGAATCAGTGCAGACAAATAAAATAATGACTTTTATAAAAAGATTCAGAACTAGAACGCTGGTCTTTAAGCATCCCATTTTGTCACTTCCTCTAAAAACAAACAAAAATACACACGCATATCACCATCTGGCGATAACTGCAATTCAAGAAACTGTTCTTTCTAAATAGTCCTGTAATAGAGCGTTAATCCTCTGAAAACTGCCATTCTAGAAAGAGATTTTCTCAAGAGAACATAGAAGCAATTCACCTATGAGAAAAATCAATGATGAGTAGAATTATCTCCATCTGTTGAGTAAAGACAGTAAGATGATACGACCTAAACAAACAGAGAAAGTAGGAACGTGTTCTTTTTGAGAATCAAGTGAATGTAACTGAGCAATGCTGTGGTTCTGCACAGACTCCCCCATGTGAGACAGAAAGAGAGGAAAAGAAGTTTTCTAGATGTAAATCTCAACATTGATCTTACAACAAAACTTTCGGCTGCTGCCAGTGTTAACTGATTAATCAAACAAGAAATACAAACAAGCACACAGATTCCATAACAATTCAATAGTATTATGAAAATTAAGTGCACTAAAACTGTACAGATACTTGGGATCTGGGCCATGGAGAAACTCTGGCATTTGTCGGAATTCTTCAGAGTTGCCATGGCCTCACACTTCCTTGGGGCGGGGTGGGAAGGACGGGGAGAGGATGGAGAAATAAAGATAAGAGACACAGAGCTGAGGTCAGGTGGAGCCCTCTCTCCGGATGAAAGGAACTGGTCAACCACCAAGGCTCATTTATTTACACATTTGGCAGGTTGGTGTCATGTGACACCCTTTTTGCCTAGCAACCCATTGCTTGGATTGTCTCAGGGCTTGATGTTCCCTGGATAAGCAGCTTGTTCACGTGGCTTGCCTCCAGTGCTGTTTGTCCTCAGACAGGCTTGCCTCCCTACCCCCATGACTGATCAGTTTCCAGCTTCAGCAGCTCCCTACAAGGCTAGGATTTTATTAGGAAGACACAGATGTTTTGGTAAAACTTAGATAATATTACACATGAACAAGAGGGTTTTAAGGATTCATTTAGAATTTTTATCTAAAATTTGGTAGCATTTACAGCAGCAGAATGAAAGGATAAGATATTTTGCAATGAAGAAAAGTCTAAGAACAGCTCACAAAAACAGATGAGAAAAGAGAAATAGGAGTCACAGAGCACCTAGAAAGAAACTAGAAAGTAATGGATAAAATAGTCTGATCTATGAAAATTGTCTTGAAACGAGTTTTAAAAGTTTCTAAGGACATTCTGCAAATGTTTTGAGAAAGACTGTGAGGATGAAAGGAGCAGAGTGACCAAGAGATATATCTGGATCACTACCTTAGTTAACTGAGTTACAGGAGTATTCCCTGAGACAGGAAATGGAGAAGAGCAGTAGCCCTTGCAGGTAAGCCAACTCATTTGTGAATACCATGACTTTGCTGTACTGATGAGAGATTTTCATAGATACATTCAATAAGAATTTGAAAATAAATTCTTAGGCTGTTTTTTTTTTTTTTTTCTGCTATTTTAATGGTAGAAAATGCTAGGACCAAAAATAGTGATTTGGACATTGTTGTCAGAAAGAAAAAAAAAAAACCCAGAAGCATGAAAATGGATAACATTGCAAACGAAGAGGTAGAGAAGAAGAAAGAAAAAGATACAGTGATGAAAGATTAGGGAATTTCTTTAAGGTCAGGCTTAAAGATCAGAAAGAGAAGCCGTCAAACACATTAGCACCTAACTTGGAAAAATTTTAAGTAAATACTGCAGTAAATAACGAATGTCTAAAAACCAGGGAAAAGAAATCAAGGTAGATAAAAGGAGAAGTGGAACATAGTATAACTACAGAATTACAGCTGAACTGAGTCTCAGAAAGATACTCTAAGATTGATATTTTAACAGGAACGAGACCTGAGAGGAGACTGGATGATTTTGGCAACTTGAAGGTCATTAATTTCCCTTTAAGGTCAATTTAAGGGGGCAAAACTAGTTAGCAGTACAGATGTCGAGGAATTATTGGAAGATGAGAAATTGGAATCAGAAAAGCTGCAGTTAATCTGTGAGGATGTTTTGTAGTTAAATTATGATACTTGAGTGAGGGCTGGGGATTTAGCTGAGCGGCAAAGCACTTGCCTGGCAAACGCAAGGTCGTGAGTTCCGTTCCCGGTACCGGAGAAAAACCAAAAAAAAAAAAAAAAAAAAAAGAAATGATACTTGAGTGAGAAATAAGTTTAGGATATGTTTCTTTTTTGGGACAGAAAAGAATCACACATTTTATTGACCCTTTGGGCTGGAAATAGATAAAAATAGAAGGATGAGAAGGGAAAAGTATTTAGGGAAATCTCAGAGGAGAAAAGAGGCCTATGACTGAGAGTAAAATTGCGTGAGGTGTAAGTGGTGAAACAGGAAGGAGAGATCTACAGAAAGCAATGCAGTGCACTGACTGCCGCTGTACTCCTGTGTACTGGATGGAACCCATTCTCTGACAGAGCCCTGGAAGATCGAGCTTCCACACGGGAAAAGCCTAGGCCAAACCCTGAACACTACCGGAGATGTTTTCTACAATGGTGTCCTCTTGGGTGGTGGTGGAAGACCTGTGAGGCGGTTCCGACCCAAACATTTATTTTTGCTGTTACAGGTTATACTGAGGGGGTCTATATTAAGCTCAGCGACCAAATTTCTCTTGATCTTTCCTATTCATCTTAGGCAGGTAAATAATTGCCTGCGCAGACTAAAATATATGCTCTGAAAACCCTTGGCTCTTTGAAGTTTCCTTTATCTTAAGATTCATTGTATTTACAAGCATACCTAACAATAGCGTTAAATCCTCACAACGCTCTGCTTTTAAGTTTCCTTATATGTTCTGACATATGTTTATATAATTAACATAATATATTTTTATTACTCCAAGATTTTCTATAGTGTTCAAAGGCTACTGGGGTTTCCCAGGATTCTGAGATAGCTGGTGTAAGGTTGTGTTCCAAATGGGAAAATATAGATAGAATCAAAGGATTAGGTAAAATAGTGAGAAATATGCCTTAGAAAAAGAAAAACTACTAAATGCATAAATACAAACTGACTGTCCGGGCTGGAGATTTAGCTCAGTGGCACAGCGTTTGCCTGGCAAGTGCGAGGTCATAAGTTAGAGTCCCAGTACCTGAAAAAAAAACAAAAAACAGAAACAAAGCAAAATATAAAGTGAGTATCGAGCAATAACAAAGACCCAACCCAGATTAGAAGAATAGCGGTGTTGCCTGGGTACAATCTGGCAAGCAGTAGAATTTAACCCGAACTGTAAACCTACTGATATTTTGTTGTAGTAGAGAAGCAAGGAGGACCCTATACACTACCTACTAAAATCACCATCCCCAGCTCAGCTTTCCTGTACTCTTTTTGGGGGTAGGACTACTTACTCTACAATTGGAGGTGGGACTGTGGTGAGACTGCTCGTCTTTGTCTCCCACTTCCTAGTCTCCAGCAGTCCCAGATCTTGGTTTCCTTGTCTCACTTATGCATGAGGGAAGGACATGTGACTCATACCTGTGGAGTCATTCCCTTCGAAGCCCGTCTCCTGCGGACCTGGAGGAGTGGAGGCTGTCCCTCTGGGTTGAGCTCGGGAGGTAGGGGAAACCCAACATTGCACTCCTTTATCAATAAAAAAATCCTATGAAAAGAAAACCATTAATACATCTTTGCCTAAACTTCTCATAGCTTCTCCGATTTCTACAAAATGACTTTCAGTTTCTTTTAAAAAATAAACATATTTTCGTATTTTTCCTCTGATTTTGAGTTAGATTTTTTTTCACTTTTAATGTATCACCTAAAATCAATATTTTCTATTGTTTGGAATTCAGCTTTAACTCAGCTTATGTGGGCCCTAAGAAAAATAAATAGTTAATTCAGCAAGCTCTAGTTTCATGTTTATGATGACTAGTAAATACTAATATTTGAGATGGTGCATATCACCTTCAAAATTAAATATAATAATGAACAAAATTGCAGAAATAATATTCTACCCAAGAAAATAAATTATATGCAAGTACTTTACATTCAAAAACTGTGCGGGGGGCTGGGGATTTAGCTCAGCGGCAAAAAGCGCCTGCCTGGCAAGTGCAAGGTTGTGAGTTCGGTTCCCGGTACCGGAGAAAAACCAAAAACTGTGGTAATTACAGGAGATGCTTCATGTTGTATTCCGGTATGTCTCACTGAACACCTACATGGAAACCAGCCTGTACTTTTTTTAGATGTTTTATTGAAACACTCACGTATTTTTTGTTGTTTTATCTATGATGTCTTCATTCTTATTTTTAAATCATCAGATACACCTCATGAAATTTGCCTCTCTGCTGATGCACACACAGTCCAAAATGCTTGCTCTGCCCAGAGATAATTACTATTTCAAATCCCGTGTTTACTATCCCAGATGACATCCTCTCATTTTAATCTGTCTTATAAAAATCTTATAAAACTGTGTAGAACTACATGTATTTGTAGCTGTGTTGTCCTGTGCATATTTTAAGATGCATATAAAATATTCTGTAAAGTTCTTTTACTCATTAATACCGTTGGAAGAGTTTTCCAGTAACCAGACATAAAAATTGATTCATCTTCTGAAATTTGTTTCTTCACAATAGCGACATGGGGTAGTTTACGTCACCCAGTTCTCCAGGTAGCATACGGATCAGTGAGTAGCAGGTCATCTTTTTCTGCTTGCGACCTGGTCCTGAGCTCCTCTCATTACCTACCCTGTCTCCCGTTGTTCACATCATGTGAAGGTTGCATTTCATGAAGAACAAATCCATATAGCTTATAAATTCACTATGTACCTAAAGGAAACACAAAAGCTCTGAGTTAAGAAAGAGTTAATAACTTGTCTAATATAAGTAAGCAAACAAAAAAATGGTAATGTCGAGAAAAAGGATTTAGGCACTGATCTTTATTACCTCAAGACAGGGTCAAATATTTCCTTTCAAAATAAGATGAATTAAATTTAAAACTTCCCATGGTAAATGGAGAAGGAGTCCCATATAGTACATATAACTTAGTCACAATAATTGTTTTCCTTTTTACGTAATAATTATTTTGGGAAGAATGGTGTATTTGGGGGAAGATTGATTTTATATAGGTTTAAATTTGTATTGCAATTAGAATTATTGCCTTGTATATATTTATGTTTGTGACTGTAGGCTGATTAAACCTTTGATCAAACTGGTAGATAATAATAATTCTTGAGGTCCTCCTGAAAGGAAAATGTTTACCAATGTTATCCCAGGATAAAACTGTGTGGTGCACGGTGTTATCTAAAAACAAAATGATAATTCAGCAAATGAATCATTTGCTTTTTAATTGTTCTACATAATTTAGCCAGTAGGCAACATCATGGACATTTTGAGGATGTGGTTTCTTTCTTAAGAAATCAATAAAAGTTAGTCATTAGGCCCAGTTGTCTTAATAGCAGATAGTCAATGTGGACAACAATGGCACCAAGTCACATCTGAGAAAGAGAACTATAAAAGCTAAGAAGAGGTGGCCATGGCAACAAGGGGAAAATGATATTCTGGAAGGTTGAAAACATCTGCTGTTGTTATTATTCAAATATTATTTGTTAAGTAGGGCGCTTTGGAAACAATCAAAGAACATTCTCTTGTCAGATTTTGAATCTGTGCCATTTACTAAAGTAGAGCAGGTGCTAAATTTAAAATGGAGGTTTAATCTCCAACAAATCAATTTCCTTCTTTAGCACAGCCCAGTTGTCTAATGATGTAGACTGCTGTGTAAGAAAAGTATGCAACAGTATCTGTGGAACTGAATGTTACTGAGTACTTTGATTTGCACCTGTGTGGACCAGGCTTATTTGTAATGTAAGCAAGAAATAAAAATTGGCAACTTAATGAACTATCTTTCAGACAGACAACAAAGAATTTGGATAGACTACTGAAATAAGAAAGATTTCCAGTGTGAAAATAGTATTAAACCAACAAGAGCAAAGAACATAACTTCAGATGGCTGAGTTCTCTCTGGAACCAAGATGTTGGTAGTTCTACATAGCTTAAGTAAATCAAGTACTTCTATGAATCTCTTATATTTATGAGATTTAAAATCTACTTTTTATAGTTCCCTGTTGCAGATTTAACCTATGTTATAGAGTCTGCCTTATAAAGCAAGCATTTAATTAGCAGAACAGATGATTCTGCTACTATAACACAGTTGAGCTATTTAAACTTTCATCATTGTTTATACAGAAGTGATCTTACGTGCACCTCCATAAAGATATGAATATAACATTTTAATTACATTTAATGAAATGTCAAGAAACTGCACATTACCCAGAGACATGTAAAATAAAATTAGCACCACAATTTTCACAAATTTAAAATATCGATGTAGGATAACTCTGATGTTTATCATATGAATAAATTTTATTCAATCAAAAACCAAAAGGATATCACCTAGTATTCAAAACTTAAATATATGGTTTTTTTTTTAAATGATTTGTTTGTCCAAAATAATATATTCCATTTAAAAAGTAGAAATGTAGTAAAATTTTTAAAGTTCAAATCAAGTATAAAATATGGAATTACCTTTGAGTAAAATAAATTATTAAAGAAATTAGAAGCTAACTAAAACCAGTAAACTTTGAAGCATATTTTTCTACCCACCTGCACCTCATAGTGGTTGCAGTATAGTGAAATATGCAAGGTTAAACTTCTCCTAGCCTCTCTGTAGTGACTGATTATGAGACAATTGGGATCTTGCCTAGCTACCTACTGCTATCGTCCTGATTCTACTTAGGACAGGGGCTGCCGAAGAGGTGCTAATAAAAAGTGATAGGCAGCCATGTACACTAAGAAGAGGGTCGAATGGAGTCAAGTCCTGTCAGTTATCTTAGGATTGACTGAAAGTCCACAGGATGAATGGTGAGGGAAAGATAGCTCACAGCTAGGTGTGACAGTGGTGTGAAAATATTTATTGAGTCATCATACGTGGGGACAGTAGAACTCCAAAAATCTTTAACATTTAGGTCTAGAAAGAAGAGATGTGAACCAGCTTAGCTGAATTAGGAAGACAACCTAGTTGGTGTTAGGGTGTGACTGACATGTCAATAAGATGCCTGGCCAAGTTTAAATTCGTTAGTAAGGCATTCAAACACAAGGGGCACGATTGCTGGCTAGAGTAAGTCGGGCACACTATTTCTAGCTCTGACTGGCTTGGACTGTCCTTTTGGTCTCTTCTAGTCAACATTATAGTGGAACGGAAATGAAGAGTGACAAATTTTGCAGTCTCTATAACTTCACACCATTGTAACTAATCTCCTTTCTTCACTGGAATGGCATAGGACTGCCTCCTTGTTTAATTTTGAGAAACTTGTTAATATTGGCAGGGAATTCGGCATTTGTATAAACCTGCATAATAGAATGAGAGATAAAGATGCATCACTTCATCTTGTTTGTAGACTACTTTAGGAAGATGCTTTATTGCTGATTTCCTTTTGATCTTCCCAAATTTTCCATTGGCTTTTCTAAGAGTTTGACTGTGCTTCCAACTGTCAAAACAAACTACTTCTTAAATTAAGATTATGTTGGATATTGCATTTCTTATTCTTATTAAGTTGTTTAAAAGCAGCCAGGTACTCAATCAATGTTTAAGCTTAACAGTAATGAAAATACCAGAAAAAGCAAATAGAGAAAATAAAAAATAGTTCTACATGTTTTATATTTTTTTCCAAATACAACCTGCTGAATAAACCAATTAGTATACCAAATGTAATTCTATTTTTCTTTTGTTTTATTTTTTGTTTTCTCTTTCTTGTTCTTCCTATTTTTCTTCCCTGATCCTTCACTTTTTGTTTCCTCTGAAGTGCATTAGGTCTAGTTTCCTAGTGATCTACAGTTAGGACAGAGGTCAAGCAATGGAATTTGTGCTGCCTGTGGGACATTGAGGCTGCAAGAGTCTCCTTCCCTGTCCTCTGATAAACAAGGACCATAGTATACAAGGAGAGTGAAGTTAAAATAAAACTCCATGTTTCAGGCCTTACACTGAATAACCTTCCTGGCAGAATTCTTGTTATGAAAACATCACGGATTAGTTTTTTCAAGTTCAACATATCAGAGAAGAAAGGAAATGAGAGAATGAATTGCAGTTACGGCAGGACGTTTACTGACATACTAATTATTGTAATTTTTCAGTTTGGTTCTGCAGAATAATCAGAGTGATTCTGGCCTATTTTAATTCTTCCTGTCATCTTTTCTCTAATTTTTCCTTCTCATTTACTGTTCTGTTACTTTAAAAAACCAAGATCACTTATAGATGACCTTTCTTCCTTCCTGTTGTAGAAGGCAAAAGTTTCACAGATTGTGTTAGATATTCCAAAACAAGAGTGGATAAAAAGAAGCGCCACTGAATTCAAGTAGAGGTTAGGTAAAAACAAATACATTTTTCTTGAATGGGCATTAAAAGTTATTGCATATATCCAGGATGAAAGATCCTTTTGCTCTACAAATCAGGGCAATTTGATCATCAAATGTCAAGCACAGCACTACTTGGAAAAAAAGCAGAGTTTCTACTGGCCATACTGTAGGAAACTGTGAGTTTAGACACAGAAACTCTTAGCAACCTTCTGATGATTGAATGAGTAAAAGAAGTTATTGGAAAAGGGGTATCATCATTTAACAAATATTTTGAAAAACAGTCATCTAATTTTGCTCTTTGTGACAACTAAACTGGATTTCAATGTAGTTGGATTCAGAGTTATCTAACATACTAGTAAAGCACAATTCTGGGTATGTCTTTCAGGCTACAGAAGAATGACCTAGGGTGCTATACGTGATCCTTTGAACCCTCCTCTTCATACTACATGTGACCTTTCTCCCCTGCTCTGTTTCTTTGTTGCCATGCGCTGAGCAGCTTTGCCTTGCTATACCTTCTTCATGATGGTTCTTCCGTGGAAGAACTGGCCACAGAAGGAAACCCCTGAAGCCCTGAGCCAAATAACCTCTTTTCTCCCTTAAATTGTGTATGTCTGTCTGTTCCAGCGTGGGAAGAGTGGATTAATACACAATATAAATGAAATGGCAGATATACTGTTGCTTTTCGCTCTGTCCTCCAGCACTTATTTACCTCTCCTTGGTCCATCAAGACATGGAGTCTGTGACCTGCTTTGGCCTAGTCGTTCACCTGCTTAACTACCAGCTGCTCAAAACAGGTAAGTGCACAGCTCAGGCCTGGAACAACTCACATACGCTCAACAATAAGGAAGGATTGGTAGGTAGCAGCATTAGACATATTACACCTGTATATGTTATTTATCAGATTTTCCATTGGGTTAATGACCTGAAGAGACGTTCACTTGATACAAAATCTGAGCCTCTCTATTGTCAGCTGAATAATTCCTTTACATAAACACGGAGAATTCTCGGGAGGAGAAGAGAAGCAAAAGCACAAGGAGGAATGTTGCAGGACATAGTGACATGCCCTCATCTGAAATCAACAAAAGTATTAGAGAAAGAAGAGTATGTAGATATAGATCCATGTCATCCTTGTAAGATTCATTCAGAAGAGCAAGAGTAAACTCATTACATTCCTTTAGTCATGGCTGATACAGCACAACAAGATAACCAGCTAGCATTCCAACACTGTACTCTGTTAGGAGTTCATGATTTTTGATATAGGGCCCTTATAGAAAAGGCCTGTGGGGGCTGGGGATTTAGCTCAGCGGCAAAGCGCTTGCCTGGCAAGCACAAGGTCGTGAGTTCGGTTCCCAGTGCCGGAGAAAAAACAAAAAAAAAAAAAAAAAAAGAAAGAAAAGGCCTGTGATGGTGCAGCAGCATGCTTTGGCAACTGCTGTCTTAGTAAGGATCCTGTGTCTCACCTTAGAGTTCCTTGTCCCAACATGGCCTTGGGAAAAGAGACAGGATTCAAGTTTGAAAAAGATTGAAACCATTCAAGTGAGAGGAATTTGAGTAATAGTTTTCACAACAAGTCAGGACATTCTTAAAAGACTCTATTTTTAATTGGCAAAGGAAAGCAAAAATAAAATTTAGCATGTGGTTATAGAGGAAACTGTAAGAGTGAGATTCTACTCAATGTCACATACTGAGCATATGACAAATACCTGCACATTCACATGTGTGTCCCACCAGTTTTTTGGAATAGCTGTGACTGTGTATGAACCCTAACAGGTAATGAGATCATACTTTTAAAGAAGGGACAATATGATGTTTTCTTCCAGGCATATTGAGGGTATCAATATGGATGCACTCATTCAAAGGCTGATGACGTATTAGAAGAATAATCAGACATAGTTCAGACCAGGTGGAACAGGAAGGTCACACTAGAAAATGGAACTCCCACTAGTGTAGGAAGTCACTTCCACGGTGTGCGTTTTCAAAAAGGTTATTCCATCAAGTTGTGGGCAGTCTTCAAGACATGTGACATGGTTACTGACTTCAGATAATCGTAATTATTGGTCAATACATACAAGGCTGGCCAACTTGCAGGCCAACTCAGACTGATGGATCGTACCTGGGATTTCTGATAGGCTGAGATTTTGAGACCATATCCTGATTTCAGGGATAGAATGTCGTGACTAACTGTCATTACTTTTCATGGGTTCTAAGTAAAGAATAAAGGAAAAGTCCTACTGTTGTGTTTTGTCTTTTTCCTCTGTGGAGGATATGAGGCAGTTTATCATGATGTTATTTTTTTTTTACTTATATATTTAGGTACTATTTATCTGCTATGTGGTGGGAAGTGAGTTAGGTACTAAGAATTTGCCCCTAACTTAGGTTTCTTGGCAGTCTAATCTTCAACAACACCTCCAGAATACTAAACTATTTTGATTTAATAATGCCTCAAAGAGACATTTTCACCTCCTACTACCTTGCAGAATTTTGTTACACTTTGTTGTTTTAAAGATGGCTGCAATCTGTCTTCCTAATTATCTAGAATCAAGATTTAACTGTTAGGGTCTTTCTTCTGTACTCTATCGATTTGTTTCTTCAAGGTATGTTTTTTGTGTTACAGGTATTCCAGAGTCGCATTTTGTTGCTGGCATGCAAAAAGCTGTGTAACTGATGGTAAACTTGTGTTTTGTGATCACAGGGAAAGAAGCCATAGTTTTTGGAGTCATAAGAGAGGGTTAAAATAACTTGAAACTTGACATAGGAAAGATAGAAGGAGAGGGAGAGGGAGGGGGAAGAGAGGGACAGGAAAGAGAGAGAGAATTTCAGAGAGAAGAGGAGCTCAAGAACAGACTAATATTAAAGATCTGTCATTGAGTGTCCCAGTGTTTACAGGTAAGGATTTATAGCGGAACGCAGATTGTAGTAAAATGTAATGGCACCAAATAGTAGAGATATTGGGATGACATTATATTTTATGACATCTACAACATTGTTAAAAATATATTTTTTCCTGCTTACGGTTATGTTGTGTGAAACATATGTTGTCACTCACAACATATTTTTGAGGCAGAAGATCAAGCTTGGACCAAAGGTCAGATTTTTCTCGGAGAGAGTTACACTAAAGCTATCTTTAAAACTTGCTATAAAAGGATTGCATAACAATGAGTAGTACTATTTTCTTCTGGGAAGTTTAACAGAAGAGGCTGTTGTATATCTTCACTCATTGATAAATGGTATGTGTAATTTGTATTGCCACTTAATAATAAAAATGAATATCTACTAACATGAAGTTCAATCTCTGTGAAATGTGATCTACCCACAACTGTCTAAACTAGCCACAAAAAAATGAAACAAACAAGAATGATAGCCTTTTAATGAATGTGAGAGGAAATCTGAATTCTTACTACTCATCCTGAACCAAAATACATGCTTATCAAAAGTAGTCTTGGCATTTGTTTAAACTTTGATGTCTTATTCTCTTGGGTTTGCCATAATATAAGAAACATAGGGCAAATATAAACAAGTTCCTGATGGTCTTTCAGTTTCTAAAATCGGGATGAAAGTATAACCCTGAGGGTGCACGTGTGGCCTCAGCTGGATTTTATTGTACTGCCTTAGAAGGACTAATTTACAGGACATGATGGTCTGAGTCTAATGTAGTTACATTCATTCAATACTAAAGGTGTGAAAAACACACGTGGGATTCATGTAATAATTCTAATTAATCCCACTCTGCATTGGTAGATAATGTATAGAACAGTAACATAGACCAACAAGCTTCCAGTTAGATATTCACAAAGTAGTCATTTAGCATTTCTGTTGTTGCTCTAGCTTATTTTCTCAAAGGTGACGCAAAATTTATCAAGGATTACCTTTATGTTAAAATAAGAGATTTTGAGCAAATAATATTTATACAAAGAAATGGAATGACCAGTTTGGAAGGATACAATTGTATTGATTGAACAAGATTTTGACCCATTGTGAGACACATAAATGTAATGGAGAAATGGAATTTGTTTTATTAATCTTTGAGGATATGAATTATAATTAGCTTTGTAAATCTAGTGTCTTTCTAGATTTTTATTTAGAAAATAGATCTGTGGATAGATAGCTTTGTTGCCTCACTAGAAATTTTATGTACATGTGAAGTTCTAGGTCAATATCTTTTGTGAATTGTTCAGATATCACTAAAAATTCTTAAAAGGAATTGAGATCATTAGGCTTTCTCTAGTTCCCCCAGGTATTCTAAAATCAGACAGCTAATCTCACCCACACCTCACACACCAAATCAAGTAAAACTGGAAAGAACTCTTAACTGCTTCTCTTTTCTGTTCCTTTTGTAAAAACTGACTGTTTATGTAGACATTGAAGTGTCAAGGGACTCTGAAGTCATTTTCATAGCGGTGACGAGACCTGTCAAAGCATTGTGACACATTGAATGTTGGCGTGTGAACGGGTGAGGCAGAGACATCATTAAAGCTTTGCTAATATCCAAGTGGGCTGAATAGCTCTTGAATTACCTGAGCTCATCTTCCCGTCCTTGATCAGGAACCTGTGGGAGCTCCTGTAGATTTTAAATATAGTTCTCATTTGTGGAAGGAAAATCGCTCATAATTTTATACTATCGTATTTAACCTATATTTTAAACTTTAGAGTCAACATTAAATTAAGAAAAAAGAAAATTATTCATAAATCAAGAAAAAAGCCTAGAGAAATTAATTTTAAAAATTTCAGATTCTAAATCATATGTTTATAAATTTCATAATAGGTAACATAGAGTTTTTAAGAAGTAATTCCTAAAAAACGTACAATTGCTTTTACTTTCAAATCATATTGGATATATTATGTTGGACTAAGTGTGCTTCAGATAAAGCCAGCAGTAGACATCTTGACAGTAAAATTATATTATTAATTTTTCACCTGAAAAGAGACAGATATTGGAGAAACACTTGAAATAAATTCAAAGAGAAAAAGTGAATGTTCCCAAAACAACTTTAATAATTTCTATGAAGTTGCCCCAAGATATAGCCACTGTGAAGTTTGATGTGTATTTATTTACTATGTAAAAGCAAATCTCTCTTTTTCCTATGTATATACACATGTGTGTGTATATATACATATGTATAAGCATTTATAACTATCTTGTACTTAGCTCTATGGAAGGAGGAAGCTTATTCATATCATTACTTTAAGTCAGTCTCCTTGAAATAGCTACACAATATTTCAGAGAATAAAAAATATGATTTAAGTCTCAGTTTTTAATCCATTTAAAAATGGTACAATAAAAATTCTGTTCATATGTTCTTTTCCTATGTAACAGTATTTTTCTTGCATGGATACATGAAAACCATGTCTGGGTAAATAAGTACATCGTTTTGAGTTTTCAAGAATTTAATTTCAAAAGTAGCTGGACTTTCATAGTGTGACTCACAGAATGTGGCTGCTTATTCAGTCAAATCCTCTCAACACTGAATAATTTTGGTTCACCTGTTAGAAGATCATTGCATCTCATTTCAACTTGTATATTCCAGATTATACAAAGCTTTCAATCTGTTAATTCATAAACTACATTTTCTTTGACATTTTAATGAGTTATTAATAGTGTTTTTATTTTCTTTTTAAAAAATGTGAAAGTCAGAGTTTTAATCTTTTGTATCATGTATCACACACTTTTTTTCCCAGTTGTTACTGAACTTTGTATATTAATGTGTTCTTAGTAGTAAATTTAAAATGTTATGTAGGCAGATCTGTCTTTCCAGTGTTTATCGCTTTGGGATTTGGTTGTGAAATTTAATAAATTTCATTTGTGTACACATGAATTAAATCTGAAGCTTATTTTTTAATAAAACTTCTCACATGTATCTAATTTAATTATCCCCAATGCATGGCAGTTTATTAGTGTACCTGTTTCCAAGTGTTTATTTTTCAGCCACATTTAGAAAATATATTTTGGGGGTGCGCTATGGGTCAGGAAAAGTTTGGGAGGTAGGAATAACCTTGTAAGCAGCACAGACAGCTTCCCTTATCTGGTGGAATTCCTAAATCATTTCCTGCCTGTATGGATATCGATATCACTCTGATGTTCAAACCACAGGGAAATGAGGACAGAGGGAGGGAGGGAGGAGTGGAGGAACGACTGCCATATTAGTTGGTCACAAAATGTCAAAAAGAAATGGCATTTGAGCTGATGCATTAAAAAATAGAGAAAATGTGCACACAAGTTTTAGTAAGGGCATTTTGGAGAAAAGAGTAAAAACAAAGATTTGGGGATGGGGAACGTGTCCATAGGGAAGGAAGCCAGAAGTCTGTGGTGAACGAGCAATGGAGCTAAGTTATTCAAGTTATTTGTGGATCAGATGAAACAGGGCACTATGGGCACATCGGGAACTGCTCCTGTGTGTGACAAGAACCCTCAGAAGGTTAAAAGAAACGGTGAAACAATCAGACTTGCAATTGTGAAACATCTATTCTGTTGCAGGTGCTGCGGAGGACTGATTGTGGAAGAAGAGGATGTAGGAGCAAGAACAGAGTGATGAATTAGGTTTTCTAGGGAGGTAAAAGTGATAAGATGGATAGATGATAGACTGACATTTAATTATTTAGATAACAGGCAGATGTTAGGTGGATAGATAGATGGATAATAGATTGATAGATAGATAGATAAAGCATTATGAAGAATGGCTTTATGCAGTTTTGAAGACTGAGAAGTCCCTTGATTTGCTGTTTTTGAGCAGAGACCTCCCTGGGTTGGTTGGGTTTTGTTAGCACATGCTTGTCGTGCAGTTTTACATTCCTCTGGGCAGCTGGCACATGTACATATATATCTTACATCGTTCCTCATCCCCTTTCCTTCTCTTCCTTCCTCCAAACATCTTTGCTCTCCTTCCTCTTTGAGAAATACATGTCTGCCTATGTCCACTCTCTCTTATTTTGCTCTTTACACTTTGTGCTTCTCATGTAAGAGAAAGCATGTGTTATTTAATCTTGTGTATCTGATTTATTTCACTGAAAGTTATCATCTCAGGATGCTTCCATTTGCTTACGCATGACCCAACTTCATACTTCTTCATGGCAGCGCTGTGTAAATAGTGCACTTTTTAAAACCCAAGCTTCTGCTGATAGACATATAACTACTTCCACGATTTTGTTATCATGAATTGGGCTACTATAAACATGGATCTGCATGTATCTCCATAATATGATGTCTTTAACTCTTTCAGATTAAAAATGCCTATAATGAAAATAAAAGTACCTATCATGGGAAGGACTGGGTCAAGTGGAACTTTAGTTTCAGTTTTTGGAGGAATTTCCATACTGAGTTCCACAGTGGTTGTGCAGGCGTACATGCCCACCAATAGCAGGTAGCTGCTCCACCCTCAGTGTCCCCAGCATTTGTCATTATTTGATTGTATGATGATCCTTCTTTCTAAGATGGAATCCCAGTGTTGTTCTAAACTGCATTTCTGCAATGGCCAGCAATGTCGAGCATTTCTTCATGTACTTACGACCATTAGTAATTTTCTTCTCGGAAGTGTCTATTCACTCCATTGGCCCATTTCTTTTCAAGTGGGTCTTTTGTTTTAGGAGGTCTAGTACTTTCAGTTCTTTGTAAGTTCTAGAAATCAGTCCTATGTATGTGGAACAGCTGGCAATGTTTTTCCCATTCCGCAGGTTGTCCCTTTACTCTGTATGTTGTTTCTTTTGCTTGCAGCAGCTTTTTAGTTCAGTGTAATCCCATTCGTTCATTCTTGGTACCATTTCCTCTGCAACTCAGTTTCTATTCAGAATGTCTTTGCCTATCCCTGTGTCTAAGAATTTTACCTATTTTATCTCCTAGCAGGTTAAGTGTTTCTGATTTAACATTCAATTCTTTGATCCATTTTGATTTTAGCTTAGTAAATGGTGAAAGATACGGGTCTAGAGCCCCCTGGAGTTTTTAACTCCCAGTTTTCATTGAGCTTTTAGCAAGTCACCAATTACAGTGAAGACTTTACTGCCTGCGCACCTGTTCCCATGCAAGATTGTATTATGAGTCTGCCTTGGTGAGCCAGGACAGCTGGTGTTTGCTCACCTGCTTCCATTCTTAGAGGAGCGGTTGGCTCTGTATTCTGTCCTACAGAGCAGAGAGGAATTGTTGACTTTTCATTCTGTTCAGTATTCACTTATCATCAGGATGAAGAGGCAACTTCTAAAATTGTTCTTGCAGGATCAGAAACTGTAAGGCCAGAGTCACAAAGTTTTGCCTGTTGAAATTTAAGATGAGAAAAAATGCTTTTCCTTAACTTTGCAAGGCATACATTCTTTTCCTTTTTGCTATCTGGCTATTCATATTACATGTGATAATTTCTTCCAGGTGGGCTGGTTTCAGTTCTGCTATTCTGCAGTGTTGAACTGAAAACTAGATGGCATCTGTCCCATGACATAGTTCTGTTTCAGTGTGGACATAGGACCTTTTAATAAGCAAGATTAAATTTGAATTTTCTACAGAAGAATTTCAGACTTTTTTAGAGAGCTTAATCAGGATGGTAGATAGATGGTAAAATGACCTCCATTTGTCCCCACATCCTGGTGTAATACCCTTCTACTGAGTGTGGGTGCGACCTGCTGAAACCTGTTTAGATGTCATTCATGTGCCTATCATACATTGGATGACAATGTCTGTCTTGCTAAGAGACTCTCTTGTTAGGCTGTATTAAGCGGCTGTATTAGAAGACCCTGTGGCATGGGTGTTGGGGCAGCCTTTTAATTAACAACCTGGGAAAAATCTGGGCCCTCAAACCAACAAGTCTGAAAAGTCCAGGACCTTCCAGCAGCACATGAACCATGAAGCAGATCGTTTTGCATCTGAGCTTGTGTTGAGCTCATGGTGATGGTCAGTGCTGTGACTGCCGATTTTTTGAGAAATCTTGAAACAAGTGACCAGCTAAGCCTTGGCCGAATTCCTGTGAAAAACTGTGACATGATACAGTGTATTGTCTCAGGCCGCCTAGTTTGTAGTAGCTTGTTATGCAACAATAGATAACTAATCATAGTTTTCACACAGAGAAAAGGCAGTCATATATTTTCCTTCCTCAGAAAATAAATAATATCAAGATTCAAAGTGTTGCTTAAAAATGAGTGAGGGGAAAACATCATAAAATTGTATATAGTAAGCCTGACTTCTTAAAAATATTTTATTTACTAATAAGCGAATATTAGAGTCTCAGTGAGAGATCATAAAGAGGCCCTTGCTATTCAGAATGTCTTGGCGTTAGCTCTTTAGGCCCATACCGCAGGTACCCACAGTACATGGGTGACATGCGTCCACTTGGAAAGGTTGTGAATTTGCCCTGAACAAACCACATTCACTCAGCCAATGCACGAAAGTGCAAAGCTGCATCTTGAGTTTACTCAGCACTTACAAAAAAACATTTGCACACATTGCTCATGTTTTTGTACTGGGTCAAATGCTCTGAGAGTGCTAGAAGTGCTATTCAGAACATTACTGTAGCCTGAGAAAAGTCAGTATTCAGCTACATAACAATAGCATGTGGAAGAAACTTTTAAGATATGGGAACTTATTCAAAGGCTTTTACAAATATTTACTATTGATCAAATAAAATTACCATTTGTTAGTACTTGGGAAACAGCTAAAATTAGAGATTGATGAAAAGGAAATTTATGAGCTTATTGGTAGTAGAGCTGAAGAAATTTCCAATGAGAGAGTGAGTAAATGGAGGGTAGCTGAACTGGAGGTATAAGGAAATAAAGACTATGAGGCAAAGGAAGAAATTCTTAAATCACTAAGAAAGTTCACAGTAAGAAAAAAAAAATCGAATGAAGACATTTGCTGCTGTCAGGAGCGGCACATGGATGTTAGGAGAGGTGGATGTCAATTATAAGGGAGCTTCAAAATCTGACAAGCAGGTCCAGGGTGCTCTTGCTGTTAACAGAAATATATAATGAACAGGGTAAACAAGCTGTACGCTCAAAATTTGCTTTCTTACTAAGGAATACCATGCTGGCTAAAGCATCAAGTTCTGATGTATTAGTACCTTCTATCAGCTGTTCTAAACCCACCCGGAGAGAAGTTGCCGAGCCTGTCTTTATAGTACACGAACCATCTAGCGACGTTAGCTCTGTGTTTCAGACATTCCGCGGCCCCAGTGCGCTTTCAGCTGTATTTAGGAATGGTGAGACCCACACAGCCACTCCGCATCTCATGTCTACTACAACAGTCAATAAGCTGTATGAGACCCTCCATACTTTTTACACAATAGCTTTATGTTCAATGATTTTGTCTGATTAAAGGTTAATATTTTAAGTGTGCCTAATGTGGGTTGAGCTAAACTGTGCTCAAGAGGTTAGGTTTACCGGGACATAATCTTAAGTGAAGTGAGGGAACAGATTGGGTAAGTTATTCCCATGAAACAGTCAGAAAAGAAGGAAAGAGTCTAACCAGCTCAGTTAGAGACATGTGATTGCCCAGGCAGAAAAGAGTGGAATTCTATCAAAACACAGCCAAATAAAAGGCAAAGTGGTGTGCACTGAATGAGCATGGAATAAGAGTGAAAAGTTAATATATATACGGTTATGTTCCATTTTGATTTGTGGAAATTTAAAAAAGCACTCTAAGTTTTTCATATTTTAAAAATGTTTGGCCCAGAGATATTTTCAAGACATGGTTTTGAAGTCTGAATTTCTACTGAAAAATTTATCACACGACTAAAACATACAATCAGTTGTTTGGAATTTTACTCTTTTTCTGTCCCATGGTGTTTCTCAATTTTGTTTGGATTACAATTTTATATAATAGTGAAAAATATAAATGCTTAACTCGACTTAAGCAGTATACCATGTATATATATCAAAATATTATAGAACATTCAATTAATATATGCAAGTTTTATGTTTTATGTGCTAAGTAAATAAAAAAAATATCTAAAAATGTTTGGTAGCCCACAGCTTTTGGCCAAAGCGGAGTAATGGATAGGACTTATTTTACAAACAAAAGCAACCAGAAAATCAGACAAAATATTTGCAATAATAATTTTAAAGTCACTGGACATCAAGCCACAAAAGACAGTGATTACTGAAGGACAAGAAATCAAAGAAGGAATCTACCAAATCCCAGCTCACAGCCCTGCTTCTTTAGTTTCCTGTGCGAGTACATAATGAGGTGAAGCCGCATAGATTTCGGAGGTGAAGGAAGTCATGAGATTCAGGAAATTAGAGACCAAAATATAGAGTATCCCATGGGAAGCACCTACTCTCGAAAAGAATCAGAGTGCTTAAGAGGCTCCTCCTTCAGCATTCAGTAGGAGGTTTTATTTGGATACTTAAAATTTTAATCCATCTGAAACCAGATTACCATTTTTTTCCCATTTGCATAACTACTTTTTCTAGTTTATTAACTTCTCATTTTTCTTAGAGGTACGCCGTGTCATTCTGCCTTACATCAATGATTATGCATTCAATAATGAGTGTGTTTCTCTTGTCTAATATTGCAACAATCATTTTATTTAGGCTTCTGATCTCACTATCTTTAAATGGTTAGTTCACCATGATTCCTAAATGTGCCAAAGCTACCTATGCCTACTTATTGTAGAGCTCTTTCTTCATTCTTGACCATTTACACTTCCAGATAAAATTTAGAAGCATAATACACACTAAAGCAACGATAGAACCTTTTCTGAGGAGAATTTAATCCTAAATCAATAGGTTAATAATTACCTATAATCTCTTAAAGCTTCTTCTCTGAAAACAAATAACATCTTTCAACTTTACATACTTTAAAACTATCAGAAAAATTATATGCATACTATAAACATGTATTTAGATTTATTTTGTATGCAACTATTAATTTGATGCTATTGGCTTTTGAATATTGATGTTACAAGACAATTAAATAAATTATTGTGTGATTTGTAGTGATTTCTTTTCAGTCAGCTTTGTTTTATACCTAAATTTGTTATTATTTCAAAATAGTTTATTTTTCGTTCTTTTTTTTTTCATGTATGACTTGTTGGGTAGGAAATTTAGTATACTATTAAATATGAATGGTGATGGTAACTTGATTTTAAAAGTTTTAAAACATTCTAATCTTCTTAATATTTTACTTTTTTTGTAGATGACGGTATAGGATTCTGTATTCTCGAACTCAATCAATACATATCAAACTATTGTAAAATATTATCTCTGCTTGGACCTGCATAGATTTTTCTTGTCGTATTCCCTAAACTATATTTTCTAGCAACTATTTACAAACCATTACACTTGTACTAAGAATTAGAAGTAATCCTGAGATAACTAAGTCCGGGGAAGGATGTGTGTGGGTTACACGCAAATGCTCTGTGACATTTTCTCCAGTAGATTTGAGCATCTGCAGATGTCGCTGTCCATGATGATCCACAAATGAAACCGATCTCCGTGGACAGTGATGGATAACTCCGTCTCTTTCCTGAGGTCTGCTCCGCCTGATAATAGCACCTCTGCAGCAGCTCTTTCTTTTGGATAGTAGTGCCTTGATGTGGTTTCATGTGTCTGTCAAACATTTTCACCTTAAGATTCAATGTTGCTCCTTTGCAGTCCCTGTTCCCTTCCCAGGGGCACCCTGAGCCCCTCTGACGTAGCTCGGTGTCGCCACCCTCACCGGTGGACTCTGCGCCACACTCCCTGTCTGCTCGTATTCCCTGGACTTTTATTTCAGGATTCTTCTCTTCTGATCTTCGATATTCTTTTTAGCAACATTAACTTTACATATATTGATTACTTCTACCCCACTTATTTTTTGTAGCCTCTCTCAAGAGTTTTGTCCTTTTTTTTTTTTCCCCCGCACCGGTACCGGGAATCGAACTCACAACCTTGTGCCTGCCAGGCAGGTGCTGTGCCGCTGAACTAAATCCCCAGCCCAAGAATTTTGCCTTTTTAAAAGTTTTAGTATTTCCAAAAATATTATGCCCATGTGGCTCAGAGTAGCAAAACTAGCAGTAGAAGAATAGAGAAAGCCAAGAATGAATACGAAGTGAGCGAACGGAAGGGAATCACCCCCACGCGGTGTTGCTACACCCCACGGACACGTCGCACCTTACTCGCCGCTGGAGCAGGGTTCAGGTATCGCTTTATTTAGTGACACTAACAAATGTTGGAAACAGTGAAAACCTGGAGGACGGGACCAGATACTAAAGGCTGTTCTAACTGATCCCCCAAAGCCGTGTTCCCGTCCTCCGCTCTGCTCCCGGTTGCAGCCTTTGGGGCTGTCCGCGTTCCCACCTCCTCTCGGCCTGAGCGTCTTCTCTCTCCCTAAGGGCTGCGCCGTCATTCTTCTTATTTGACTGCCTTAGGTTAAAAGAAAATGTTTAGACAAAAAACACTGCATTCATGGGATATAAAACAAGAATGCTTTTTTTGGAAAGATTTTATTCCATTGAGCAATCAATGAGAAAAACAGGAAGATGTTGTTGAGTGGTTCGAAAGAGACTCTGGTTAGCAGACACATTTAGAGATCAAAAATATTTACATAAACATGCAAGTAGAGAATCAGTGGAACCTCTGGTGGACACTGTAGAACTTTTCTGTCTAGAGAGAAGCTTTGTTCTGCACTCCTATCAGTTATCTATGTTGTAAAGTTCTAAATATCTTCATAGAAACAAACTCAGGTAACCCTGAAAGGTATCCTCTAGAGTTTTAAAATAGCAATAATTCACAAATATCCTCCCGTAGGCTCTGTTTTTCCTTTTACAGTGTCTACAATGTTTATCCCATAGAGAAAGCCTGTAGTCCACTCTGATTCATTTCTTGGTAAATGGAAGGTGAACTTCTGCAAATGTATTATTTGTTTTTTATAGTCACTTTCTTTTTTCCACAAATATTAGAGCATGTTTTTTTTTGAGAAATGTAAAAATTATGATGAGAACATTTTCCATTCTTCTACGGGTTTGGAATTTGTGTTCAAAAGTAATTTCTAAAAAATTTAACTAGGTAATTATTTTTATACCTCTTTCCTCTATTCCCTGAAAGTTGGAGCACTAATATAATACATACTTTGACCAAATCTGAGAATTTTTATTTCCACATTTTAAAAATTCTATGTTATGCCACTAAGATATAAAATTATTAAATTTACATTTGTATCAGGTAAATGCTGGGTTAAATTTGAAAATATTTTACCTAAATATTTCCCTGTCTTCTCCTCTCTCTCTCCTCTCTCTCTCCCACACCCTCTCAGCCACCTGCGCCAGTCAACCATCAGAAGAGTTAGTGATGTTGTTATTCTCCACTTGTTGCAACTTTAGTTGCAGTCACTTAATGTAAATGTATTCCACTTAAGTATGCAAATGAAACCAGAATTTGCATGTATGAAAAGAATTCTTACATACATAGGAGATGTAAATGTCACGAGATTTTTAATAGGAAGGATAAATATCACATGAATAATATGACATATCGATCATGATAATTGTCTCTTTTCTTGGAAAATTATAACCATTTTGGAATGTTCCTTTGTCAGTTAGGTTGTGGTAACTTATTGTCTTATTTTCTTGCTGCGGCTAACTTCCTCCCTTCCCCAAGTTCACTATTTCAAAACACGAGAATGATACAGAATCAAATCATGGATTCCGTTTGTTTATCTCTATAGCTAAGTGAAAAAACAAATCTTAAACAAGAAAAATAAAGAGAATAAATGATGCTCAGAAAGCCTAATCCATAGATGGTGCTGACTTGCCTCTTCTTATTTACATGCAAATACTTTATCTTGCTGAAACGTCCACATTCCACTTCAGAAGCAGTTACTGTGCCCAGCTGTGCCCCGCCCCTCCATTGTCAACTGTGTGCTGTTTCACCCACAGGAAAAATCACTTTCAACTGCTGTAACCGCACTAGTTTGTATGTATGAGCGTCGTGCTCTTCCGTGTGACAGGATTTCCTGAACTCCAGCTCCACCTGCCTCCTGAGGGTCAGCTGCGTTCAAGGCACCTGACTGCAGATACCGTCTCCGGGGCAGGGCTTTCAGCTCTGAACATTTTCTTCACATTTTATATTTCCCCTCAAGCTCCCTTTAGCCTGGACTATTCCAGTGCTTATCTTGGAGCTTGTCAGGGTCTTCATTTGTGTTCTCAAGGAACACTTTGCTCCATAGTCTAGTATATAATTAATGGCAGGACTTAAAGAAAGCAGACCATAACGTCACAGGGAATGACTCAGACAACACAAGCTTAAAGATGGCATGGTTTCTCCCAGAAGAAACCCAAAAATACAAAGAGCAAAATAAAAGATAGAGGGTAGGGAGTAGGGAGACAGACCTTTTTCAAATGCGGAGGGATCAAAGATGGGGGGAGGGCGGGAGAGAGCCGAGGATGAGAAACAGAATGGAAGTACATTAAGCACCTGTATCAGCCTCCAAAGCAATGTGATCATTATGTTCCACAAACATATATCAATACAACAAAAAAAGACAAAAATAAAGAGGGACGCCATAGCTAGGCAAAATGTGAATTTTTGAGATAAGTGATCTTTGCGTAGGTTTTACACTTTCGACTAGAAATAGCCTTTCAAGCACGCAATGACTCCCGGCTTCATCAGTTGATTAAAGGGTGAAATCAGCCTAGAGACATAGAGAGCCCTCTTTTGTAAGCTGAATAGCCTGGGAGGATGGGAATATAGAAAAAATAACATGGTTTCACTTTATACTTAAAAAATAGAACATTCAGACTTGTTATTTTAATTAGGGCACGATTTGAGTGCTCAGCTGCTTTTATTAATCTGGAAGACGGATGCTCAGAGGAAACAAAGGCGATTGTGAGTCAGGGTTGACCCTGGGGCTGCGGTGCTGAGGTGTAACTGGCTCTGAGCGCGGCGGCGGCACTGGTTATACTGTGTGCATCGAGGAAGGCTCTGTTTTGCCTTCACAGACCTTCTTCGTGGCCACAGGGGTGCAGGACCTTGACTTGGGTTTTAGAGCCAGTTGGCCCGGCTTCGAGGACTCACTCTGCAACTTTCTGGCTGGGTGACTTTAGCAAGTTTGTTTTGAGCCTGTGTAAATTGGTATATGAACACTGGCATGGCTGATACATTGTGTCAACTTGAGAAGGTTAGAAGTTTAACTAAGGGACTCAGCAGGGAACCAGGGTCCTCACTTTGTAAACATCCTCATCCTGTGCAAGAGGAGGGCAAGGAGATGGTGTGAGCGCTACACCTGCCCTGGGAGTGGGTAGCCTGCTTACAATGTGAGGGAGGAAAAGAGGCTTTTTCTCTGCACCTTTTGCTGTCATTGATTTTGCTGTCTTCTGCTGCCTTGAATTGTTGCCCTTGTGCCATGCACCACCCTGCCTTGGAGCCAGTTGATTATGGACTGAAACCTCCACAAACTGTGAGCTGAGTAAACCTTTCCTCCCTTAATTCACAGTGTCCAGTATCTTGTCTCAGCAATGAAAAAATAGCCAAGACAAATGCTAAAGGACATAATGTATAAAAAGCACTAGGTGCACTGTAAATTTCAGATATTTATTATTCACACCATGATGTCTGTGACAATGCTTAAAATTGAAAGGTGAAGCAGCGTATTCAAGCTGCTAAAGGGAGTGTGGATTTTGCTGGGCATCTGGTTAGGCGCTCGTGACTTCAGTCCATAACAGTTTTTGTTTTAATTACATTTATCGGTACAACTTAGACGTACGTAACGATCACGCTCATCACAGGGAATTTGTACCTGTACACGACAGGTCTTGATTTCTCTTTTTCCATTCCCCTCTGCCTTCAACCCCTCCTCCCCTCTTGACTTACAAAGCTTTGTTTCCATTTTATCCCGTTTTTCCTCATTGATTTTCTTTTCCCTTTCACTGCACTGCCCCCCACCCAATTTTTCCAACAAATCAACCAATACCAAATGCTGGAGGGGCTATGGGGAAAAAGGAACCCTTCTCCACTGCTGGTGGGAGTGCAGACTGGTGCACCCACTGTGGAAATCA
This sequence comes from Chinchilla lanigera, assembly GCF_000276665.1. Taxonomy (NCBI): domain Eukaryota; kingdom Metazoa; phylum Chordata; class Mammalia; order Rodentia; family Chinchillidae; genus Chinchilla; species Chinchilla lanigera. The sequence continues at coordinate 17,617,481 of NW_004955441.1, forward strand.
GTGTGGAGATTCCTCATAAATTAGGAGTAGAGGTTCCATTTGACCCAGCTATTTGTAACCCAAGGGAAAATCAAAGAGAAAATGAGAAAAAGCAACTACTTTGAAATGAATAGCAGATAGATCAAAACATTTTTTTAACAACAAAATAATAAGTGGTCAAATGATACCTTCTCTGAGCTGAAAGAAAATAGTAACTAATTTAAAACAATATGGTCCATAAAATGCTTTTCAAGAAGGGGAAAATAACATGTTGTTATAAAAATAAAACTTAATCACTAACAGACATTCATTACGAAAATAGTAAAGGGAAGAAATGACAGGACAAACATTTGAAAGTCTGAAAAAATATAGGAAACAAAAATGTTAACAAATTTTTAACAATGTTCCAAGTGAAATAGTAATAAAATCATATATAATATGTCTTATAATAAATAGAAGATTAAAATGAAAAATAAGAAAGTACTAGGAGAGAGTGGAGTAATTAGAAATGACATTTTGAAAAGTTCTTCCTATGTAAATGAGGAAGAGAAAAGCTTTTATTTAAGGTTTCTTAAGTTAAGAATAATTATGTGCATTTAGATAAATTCTAGCAGAATAAGCAGAACCAAAATTTATATCTTTAAAATCATGGAGAGAATGGAAAATAAAATTATAAATACTCAGTAATTGGTAAAAAGATCAAGCAATATAGAATTGGTAAAACAAAAATATAAAACAAAATAATATTTTAGCTTTACTCTGAAATGTAAATATTCATCTTAAATGAAAACAGAAAATGTTTTATATGCCTCAATTAAGACAAAGATTAAAAAACTGGAGGAAATAAATTCAAATATGTGCTGTTTCATGAGATGTATTAAAGGTAAAAGAACATAAAGTACTGAAATTTAAAATGATGAAAATATAAAAATAATGTCAGTAACAAGTTTGATTTTGATGATGCATTACAAATATTGCTACAAATAAGGGAACAGATTTCACAATGACAGAGTTCCACCAGGTGAACATGTCACTTTGAAAATTTGAATCTACTTACTTACAGTCGAAAAGTTAAAGTTGATAGGAAAGAAAAGATAAACAAATCTAAAACTATATTAAGCATTTTAACATATATATTTAGACATTAAGAAAGCAAAGAATTAGTGAAGAAATATAAGATGTGACAGGACAATTGACACATTTATGGAGCTGTAATGACAGATACAGTACACACCTTTCACAGTGAGACGCACTTCTAAACTTTATGAAAAAAAGGTAAGATTTAGCGAGAGGGAAGAGAAAATTCTTCATATGGTACATTTGTGTTAATTTTAACACAATAGCTTTTCAAACAAAATTTCTTTCTGAAATGTGTAAGAAAGCTTCAACATTTTGATTTTTCTAGGAGAGCTATTTACTAGCCTTGCCTTATTCAGGCTTTCCTTTACTACTGTATTTAAATTTTACTTTTCTATTCAAACGGCATTTGCATATCTGTCATAATATGTGTATCATTCTGAGGTAGAAATGTGAAGAGGACTGAAAGTAATTACTGATAAAGACGCTGTCACAAAAATTCATTTTCATGTTGCTTTGAAAAATTATCCATGAAGAGGGGCTAGCTGGCTTTTCAGTGGTGAGGCTGTTGCATTGTTAATCTCTATCATGTAGCCAAGTGTCCTTTAGCTCACTGAGATTCCTCGTTAGGGCTATCTGTAAAATTTGGATAATAATAGTGCTCCCCCCCAGTCAAAGGGAGGATAGTAATATACCTAAGAAAGTTCCTTTCCCAGACTGTGTAACTGCATTTGGGGTAGGCAGCTATGACTATCACTATAAGACTTCCAAATGCATCTTAAACACAGTTTATTTGAAACATAAAATGTGATGTGCTTTAGTAAATTATAAATTTAATACTAACTTGAAACTTGGGAAGAAAAAAAAGTGTTCTAAAATAAACTTTCAAAAGCCAGAGTTCAGATGATAAAACTGACTCCCCAAGGCAATGTCAAGGGTTTTCCATCCCTTGGGTCATTAAAAATAGTCTAAGGCATTCTAGTCCGTGCAGGGTGATATGCTTCGGGGTTGTCAAGGAGAAGAGCGAGATAACCCCACTGCCCTTTCCATCTTTAAAAGCTTTATGATCTTTAGCCTTATACTTTTCTTTCTTGATTCTTTTCTTTACCACTTCCATTGATCAGATTTTAGTGGGACTGTACAGCGCTAAATGTCTGTAACTCATCTGTTCAGCCATCGGTCCAACACTCTCTATAAATGCCATTACCTTCTCGTGTTAATTTTAGTGGGGTTATCTCATTATCCACTTCTGAAACAAATGCAAAACGTGAGAAGAATTGGTTGCTTAGAATCAAATACAAACCTCCGTCTTGTTTCTTACCAGTGTTATATCTGCGGGCTTGCTACATTCTTTTCCAATTTACACAGAAGACTCCTTATGTGACCTTTTGTTGCCATATTTAATACCATCAAACTATTGTAATCAGGTCTTAGTTACGTACTTCCCCCAAAGTTTATAGAAGATATTTTGATACAGGAATAACCAAACAAGAATTATGTAAAAGCCACCTAGGACAGTATTGTCTGAGATGCCCAAAAATATAAAAAACACAGCAAACATTAACCAGTATTTTAAAATTTAATATCTCTTACAATTCCTTGAATCACTTATTTCTACACTCATTTTGCAGATATATATATATATATATGCATACGTATATACTAATACATATATTTATATGTATTCTATGTAGATTGTTTTGAAGCATTAATGCAGCTCACCCATTAAAAAGAGTTAAGTGAATATTGTTTTTAATGGCATGAACATGGCTGATTGTATTTCCCAATCAATTCACACTCTTTGAACTAGTTGTTAACAGTTTTGTCTCACTTTCTTTTTGGTGGTTTTGAAAGGAGTAAAATTTAAGTCTAATTTTAAGAAATGAATCCAAACATTATTTTCACATTGCAGGTAAGTGGGATCATCACATTGGCATATCCATCCATACTGTAGACATTAAGAAGAAGAAAAAAATACAATTTGCTAATAGTAATTACATTTGCAAATGCAAATGTGTTAAGCGCAACCAAAATGGCAAATAATGTAGAATATAAGCTATGCAAGTATAGGATTTAAACCTAATAGTACAATGTTGTAAAATATCATATATGCCTACAGTATTGCATATATGTTATATTGTACATGTGTATAGTGTATAATATTATATATATGTAGTATTATGTTATATTGTACATATCTATAGTATAATATAAAATATACACATAGTATTGTATATATTATGTTGTGTATATGTATAGTATTAGATTGTATAAAACTAAATCTGACTTTATATGGTTACATTACTTTGGAAAAATCCTTGAAATTTTCTTTCTATTTAAATCCTTACACCTATCAGTAACTTGTATAAAATAATTCATTAGATGTTCACAACAGATACTTTTTTCAAAAGTGACAGTCAAAAGACATTTTTTGCCACCTTTAAAAGTTTGTATTTGCAAGGATTTTATAACTATCAAATTACTAGCTTGTTAAATGTTTCTGTAAGGAAAAACTTTACCAAGGTCATGACATTAAACACTGGAGAGTTTCAGGTAAATTCTAGGTTTCTCAGACTCTAATTTATTGTCTTAACCCATTTTCTAAAACTTTAATATATCGTTTTTCACATAAACAACAAAAATATAATTTTCCTCTGGTACTGCTGGTCAAATTATTTTTCTATTTTTGACATTTGGGAAAGCATTTTCTTTTCAATTTCACAACAAATTACGTTAAAGTCACGGAAATTTTTAGTATTGTTGCTAACTTTGGAAATGGCTTTTGTTTTCTTCATGAGCTATGAAAGTTCTAATCATACTATTCAAAGTACTTATAGGTTTGCACTGTAACATAACAACAATTGAATTCCAATAAATACTATCCTGTAGATTATTGGCAGAATGTTGAATTAAGTTTTCAAAAAACATATATTCCAACCCCAATCCCTGGCCCCAGTGAATATGAGTTTATTAGGGAATAGATGAAAGTGGAGGTAATGAGTATTATCTTTAGATCTTAGGGTCCTCCCAAAGCCCAAACATTCGAGGCTTGGTTTCACCCTGTTCTCCTGGAGCTGGTAGAACCTTTATAAAGTGGGGCATTTGAGAGGTCCTCAGGAGATTAGGGATGTGCTCTCAGAAGAGCATGTGGGATCCCAGTCTTCCTTCTCTCCTTGTTTCTTCCTGGTAACAGAACGCTTTCGCTGTATCAAATGCTTCTGCCATGATATGCTGCCGTGCCTCAGGCCAGAGAGCCACTGCTCCTAACTCGCAACCTCGCTGTCACATGACTTTCTCTGGGGCAAAGCAGCTACTGGCCCGTGAGGACACTCAGGCAGCCCAGCGAGAGGCCAGTGTAATGGGAATAAGGAGCTTCCTGCCAGCAGTTATGGGACCGAGCCTTTTCGGAACAACATCCTCCAGCCCTAGTAAAGTCTCTCTGATACCAGATTCCTTCTTCATGGTTTGTGTGAGATTAGTGCTTATTTTATTCAGCAATGTTTAGGATAACTCAATATGCATCAATTGCTAACTAATACTCTGGGTACATGTATGATACACGATAATGCCCATTTTTTAACCTCCTATGGCATTTTGATACAAACTTCCCTTCTCAGAAGTCTGGTGATGAGTCTTCCACAGACTTATTTCTGGTGCTGAATATTTTGTATTTTGTTTTCTTCAGCTTTCCTCATGTTTTCTAGCATGAGTGCTCTAGCACATGTATAAATTCTTACCCATATAAATTCTTGTCATTATGCAAACAGACCTAGAAGACAGTCCTGTAACAGGAAGGCTGCATTTACCTCACTCTGGGCCACAGTAAGCTCAAACTGCAGGTACAGATATTTCTAAATTGCATCTGGAAGTCTTCTCTACTCAGTTACCTCTTAGCCAGGTCCCTAAGACACCAGTTGTCATCATTATTTCTATATAGGAGACAAGAGGAGAATGGTAACGAAAGATAAAATGGACCAGAACAGTGGCCTTGCTTATAGTTAAAGGATCATCTTATAAATTTGGCAGTAACATGTGATGTGGTAAAAAATTACGGCAGCTCCTCTCAGAACTGAGAAAGGGGGATTTCAAGTGAGCCAGTGAGATGCTATGTGCCCTTAGCTTCTCTGTAAATCCACCTCTTGGTTCAAGCTATTTCAAAAGCCATACATTTTAATCTGTATTAGCACCAAGGGTGGTACTTTATTCACTGTTTAAGTTTCTGAATCTTATGGAATTCAGCTTGAGACCATTTCACAAGTTTCTGAATCTGAGAGCTCAAGACTTCACTAAGATGCTAAGTGAGCATGAAATAGTGTTTTAAATACATTACAGCAAGCTTTGATTCTTATAAAAATAACCGTCTCAGAAATGAGCATTCCAAGTATTTGTTAAAACTCATTTGCTTTTAATTGTTTTCTGCTGAATGATGAAGTGTAGAAAGAGGAAGTGCCATCTGCTAGTTCATGTTTTCAAGAAACGGTAAAAGAGCTGCCCCTCACCCACTTCCCAGTATGCTACTCTCAGCGTTAAAATGTACAGGACCTCAGATTTCCATAGTGAGAAGAAATAGTGCTGATGATAAAAAGGAGGAATTAGATTGGCTTTCTAAATCTTTTGTTTGACCTCATAAAGATTACACAAGAATATATTCACTAATCGAGCCCATACTAATATTTGATATATGTTAAAACATAAAGATTGAAATAAAGTAGTTGACCAGTCTCCACTTTAACAAAGTAGGTTTTAGTCCTATGGTCAACCCCCTCACAAAAAGGCAGAAAATCAACAGCTTTTCTGATATTAACTTCGAAATTGAGCTCCCAAAGCAAGCTGCTGCCTCGCAGACTGCAGAGAGAAAAGAATACAGAGAATCACAGGTTGCTGGAAAGGGAAACCATGGGAGCTGTCAACTACCGGAAACACCAAAGTGATGCTGAGCTGCTGGAGGCTGAAAGTGAACTAGCCTCATGGCTATTGTTTAGGGTCCCTGGATGGAGAGGAGGCTGCAGTATGGGGTGTTTTACTTCTGAGACCCCAACCAGTTTTATGGTAAAGATCACACAGAAATCCATTCACACTTTTAGCAGGGAAGTGGGAAAGCAGTTACATTGAAATATGTGAAGAGGAACTTTTGAAATATGCCCAGAGCATTCTATGGCTAGGAATGATCCTCAAGGAAGCTCCAATAATGAAGACTTGAGTGACACAGAAAAAGAATCGATCAACTCAAGCTTCTGTCTCCTTTTCGTCCTACACAGGAGAGAAAGAAAAGGGCTTAGTTACTCTTTTTTATTCTCCTCTCTTGAAATCACAGCCCAGGGACTCAGGCTCACTAAAAGCCTGGAGATTATAGAACTGTAAGATTATAGATGCTTGCCCTTCCTCCCAGGATGCTGTACCCCCACTTTAACTCCACTACAGTGTAACAACAGTGATCTCAGTGAGTTACAACTAAGAGAATCACAAGGTTCATGCTCTATTTCAAAAGGAGCTTCTAGGCACATCAAAAAGAAAAAAACTGGGAGGATAAAAGCAAGGACATTAAGTATGGAAGCCTCTGATATCTACAGTAACAGTAAACATTAAGCACAACCTAAATTCTACTAGTTAACAATAAAATGATAACCTAAAGGCCTATCATATACCACTTTCAAAATTTTTTTTAAACTTTCTGAAAGTCAAGGGAAAAACCTCACCAGTATAAAGAGCAGAACAACAGGAATCACCTATACCAGAGATTTTGTTTCTATCCAATAGGAAATTGAAAATCATGAGAGCTGCTAAAGGAAAAGAGACAAAATGTAAGAAAAATGGGTACACAGATTCTCTAAGAAAGTGCTAAAGATATTGTAACAAGGGCAGAGAATGCTTTGGTGGGTTCAGTAGCTCAGAAGACTGGACACAGCTGAGGAACGATCAGTGAAGCTGAAGGGAAGTCACCAGAAATACTACAATCTAAAACACAAAGAGAAAAATCAATGAAAATGAAAACAACACCCAAATTATACACTGTGGGGCAATTACAAATAGTATAACATGTGCATGGCAAGAAGTCCAGTGAACAGACGTAAATATATGAACTGATAGCTAAAAATTTTGGAAAATATAATGACAGACACAAACCCACAGATCCAAGAAGCTCAAAGAAAACACAGAATGAATAACCAAAAACCTGAACGTAGGCATATAATAGTCAAAATACAGAAAATAATACACAGAAAATCTTTCTTGAAAGAGGCTGAAGAACAAAAACATCTTAATGTACAGTAAAAGGGTTAAGCATTAGGTTTGAAGTAAGATGAGAGTGAAGCATTTTTTTAAAAATCTACTAAGTTAAAATTTTGGATGTCCAGCAAAAGTGGAAGAGAATACTTAAAAACAAATAAAACAACAACAACAAAATACTTGTAGTAGTCTTTTTTTTAACCAGGAATTGAACTCAGGACCTTGCACTTGCCAGGCAGGTGCTTGTGCTGCTGAGCTATATCCCTGACCCAACAACAACATACTTCAAGGATTTTCTTTTACCAATAAATTTGATGGAAAGAAATGTTAAAGGATTTTCAAATGAAAGGAAGAGTGTTGGAGTATAAATAAATAAAGGCAAAATAAGACATTCTAGTTTTCTTATCTTAGTTGATGTAATAGAAAAATGCTAAGCATATTAATAGCAAAAATTCACTGAGTAATTGTACTTGTGGAAAAGTGAAACAACCAATAGCAATGTTAAAAGAGAGGGAGAGAGTAGGGAAGAGACTTGGTGATAAAGCACCTAGGCTACTCACAATGTGGCAGACTGTTAAAGACAGTATTTGGAGGAGGTGTACACGCATGCTGTAGTACATGCGTACTATAAACTCAAGAATAATTTGAGAAGAAGTATAATAAGTATGGTATGCTAAGAAAGAAGAAAAACTGTATAACACAAACCAGAAAAGGCAGAGAGAAGATTTAAATAAAGAAAGAAATAAAAGGCAAGTACAAAGAAAATAAGAAAGTTACAAGTGTGGTATGTAACAACCCAGCTTTCACAATAATTATATTCAATATGACTGGTTTATAAATATTAATTTTTTAAGAAGAGACTGAGGGAAGATATTTAAAAAATGACCCAGCTCTGTCATTCACATGAAACCCATTTCAAAGTAAAAATGATAAAGATATACTGTGATAACTCCAATCAAAAGACACCTAAAATGGTTGTATTAATTTTAGAATACACAAATATAATAACAAGGACAAGTACTAAAAATAAAGAGGGATGTATGTACGACACAATGGGAAAGTGGTAAATTCTCCAAGAAGGCCCAACAATATTTAACACAGTGTGCCTAACAGCAAAGCACCAATTCAAGTGAAGCAAAAACTTAATGAACTCAAGGAGAAATAAACAAATCTGCTGTTATAGCTGGAGATATCAGCACAACTCTATCAGTAATTGACAGATCTACAGGTACAAAATCAGTATACATTTATTTGAATTACACAGCACCATCAATCTAGTAGATTTAGATATTTTATAGTAATCCAACAGACAGTGAACAGAATGCTTCCAGACTTCAATGGAATGAAGCTGTAATTCAATACACAACACACTTCAAAATAATGCATAGATCAAAAAAGTCTCAAGAGAAATTTGAAAACATTTGATCTAAATGAAGAGAACAATTGGAAGATTAGGCTGATGAGAATTTCTAGAAAAGGGAACACCTGATGCTGTTGGTGAAAGGAAAATTAGTACACACATTACAGAAAATATTGTGGAGATTCCTCCATAAATTAAAGGGTAGAGCTACCACATAATCCAGGAATGCTGCTCCTTAAAAAATTAGATTAGTATGTTGAGGAGACATCTGCACTCCTTGCTTAAGGATGCACTATCCACAATATCAAGATAAGGAATGAACTGAGTACCTATCAGCTGATGAGTAGATAAAGAAAGTGAGGGTACATATACTCAAGGAAATACTATTCAGCCACAGAAAGAATGGAATCTCTTTATTTGTAATAATACGGGGGAAACAGAGATCATTTATAGATGTTAGAAAGTGCATTTCTATTGTCTAAAAGAATCGACAGATACAATAATAACAATGGTTTCTGGAAACTTTATAGTATTAAATGAATTTGTTAAAAGATAATTCCAAAATCAAAAGTCTAAGATTCCACAGTAAGGAGCTAGAGAAAGCAATAAAAATATATACAGAGTAAAGGAAAATAAAGTTTAAAAATACAAATAGGTGAACTTGTAAACAAGAAGATAATAGAGAAAAATCTGGGTAAGAAAATGTTTGATAAACTTAATAAAGTTAATAAATCTCTACCTATGCCAAAGACTTTTTGAAAAATACAAATTACTGCTATCAGAAAGAAAAAAGGATCTTTACTCTTGGACATTATGTGAATAGTAAGTGGGATTTTAGAAGTAACCTTATGCTCATAAATTCCATAACTTAAGGGAAGTTAAAAAGTTCTTTAAAAAAAGCTTTATAACAAAATACAGTAAAAGAGAAATAGATTGCCTAAAAGGCCTGTATCTATTAAAGAATTTGAGTGTTTAATAACCTTCCAAAAGAGAAACTACCAATAGTAAATTATTTCACTAAAAATACTTACCAAATATTTTAGGAAAAATGATACCAATTATTTACAATATTTTCCAGAAAGTGGAAACAGATGGTTCACTTCTTGATTAAGCATTATGCTATGCCAGTATTAACGTAATACCAAAACAACAACAAAAATCTTACAAGAAAGGAAAACTATAGAAAAATATGTCACAAAAATAGAATTAAAAAACTTGAATGGTATGTTAGCAAATCCATCCCAATCCAACAATGTTTAAAAGAGAATTACACAAATGACAAATTGGGATTTATTTCAAGTATTTAGTTCAAGGCTAAAAATCAATTAATGTAACATACCAAAAGACTGAGGAAGAGGATGATATGACTACAGTTACAAGAATAGAGGCGGAAAAATCACGGTGCAGCATCTGATACCCAACCATAAGAAAAACTATCAACAAATGAGACATAGAACCAACCAGCCCTTACTTGATAGGAGCTACAAAATATCACTTTGTAGCTCATGTCAGCTAGTATCATACTTAAAGGGGAGAAGCTAGATGTTCTTCTAAGATGAGTAAGGTGTTCTCCCTTTACTCCCCTTCCTGCTGAAGTCCTAGCAGATGAAAGAAGACAAAGAAAAGAAAGAAAACATATATAGTTTGGAAAGAAGGAAAGTAGCTAAAGTAAAATTTCCTGAAAGTTACACTCCACAGAATCCATTCAAACAAACCAAAGAGTTTCCGTATCTGTGTGGATAGAATGTCATGTGTATGTTCTCACACACATATTGCTCTTTTCACCTAGTTGACATTTAGACCCTTCTCTCCGTCAGTGTTACACTGCACATAATGCTTCAGAACAAAGTGTAAAGTTAGTATTAGATGAATTAGACAAGTGGCAATATTCAGTGTACCTTAAAAATACCCTATGTTAGATAAAAGCACTTGTAGAACTTCACAAATGAGCTTGTTGAGGCACAATCAACCCAGCAAAACCAGAAACCGAACCCTCAGAAACCTGCTAACTGAGGCAGGAAACTTGCCGCGAGTCCGGGGGCAGCCAGCACTGCATAGCGAGCTTACAGTCAGCCTGAACCATATAGCAAGGCCCTCTCTCAACCGCATCACCCCAAAAGCCCCAAAGATACACAAGACAAACCCTGGTTCATTAAACTGGTCATGTGGCCAATCCGCCATACCTCATAAAGGAAAGATACACTCATTTTGTAATTTATGAGATTCTGGTAAGGCAATATAATTATTAGAATAATCCATCAACTATTACTGAATGCCCTCATTAAACCTTTGTAATTAAAATAAATCTTAAAGTATCCAAAGTTAAGTGAAGGTGGCCTTTTGCAGATTTCAAATGAGTTATTTATTGAGAGATATCCAGCCTTGGAAAAGAAATTCCAGGATGCTACTAGAATGAAGATGAAGCAAAACTTGAATTAACAACAACAAAAGTCCCACAATTTTTATTATTCTAAGAAGATAAGAAATGAGTTTATTTAACTTATTAAAATACTAAGATGCTTCATTTAGCATTATTAATGTATTGTTCCTTTTTATCCTGTCATATTTCAATTTTTCCATATAGATAGAAAATTTTTTTTTGTCTTTCTGAGACAGGGTTTTGCTATGCAGTTCAGTCTGGCCTTAAGCTCACTTTGTAGCCCAGGCTGGCCTCGAGCTCACAAGGATTCTCCTGCTTCAGCCTCCTGGTGCTATGATTACAAGTGTGCACCACCATCCCTGACCTTTTCTATATGCATAGAAATTTAATACTTATGAAAAGAGACCTTTGTCTCTTGAAAAACAGTAATTTGTGGAGATTCAGATAGCAAAATTGTAAACCTCTAAGGTTGGTGAAATGTAAATGAGATCATAATTGTGAGAAACAGTTTTTATAGTATCCTTATAATTTAATTATTGGTAGTCATTTCCATTAAAATCATTTCCATTTTCTAATCATAATGACACTGGCTCAGAAAATACTCTAATAGGTGCCTTCTAGCTTTCAACTGAACTGTAGCATTGCCACTGGGTTTTCTGAAAAGCTAACGCCCTTCCCTGGTTGAAAAGGTCATGGTGTTCTTCTTTCCAAGGTAGAATGTTAGTACCTGGATCTCATATGACAGGCCACAGATCCACTCCTTTTCTTCAGTAGTAGATTAATTAGTAGGATAGTCTACGTGGGGGTGGGACAGAACTAATGGTCTACTCTACCTAATTTGAATGCCTGATAGAAATCTCTTTGAGTTCCTACCCAGAATTTTCCAGAAAGAACAGCTTCATAAAAACGAAAACTGAAGTGTAGTTTAATAGCTGTATCCAAAGGTTATAAAATATTTTAACACTAAATTGTTAGCCAGAATAAACAGGGTTTTGGGCCTCAAACAATAAAGACTTTTGAGTATAGTGAAAAATATCAGAAGAAGAATTGTCTACTGCTTTTTTTTTTTTTTTTTTTGTAGAGATTGAACCCAGTACCTGGGCACTGAGCTACATTCCAAGTCCATTTTATTTTTGTTTTAGTTTTGGGGCCAGGATTTTGCTAAGTCACAAGTTGCCTAGCCTGGACTTGAGTTTTCAGTGGTACTGTCTCAGTCTCACAGGTGCCAGGATTGCAGGCATTCACCAGGACGACTGGCTTGTTACAAACTTTTGAGGAACATTTGCCGTGGGGTAGATTCTTATCTACTTTCGGAGGTTAAAATATGAATTATTTTTGAAAATCCTTTCTCACAGTGAACAATATGTAATCTTTCCACAGGAAAATCTCTTTAGATATGGAAGACTTAGTAAATCCAGGTAGGAATTAAACATGCTAAAAAAAGAGAATGTTATTCGCAATTTATAAGATTAAATTCCTCAGATATTTGAAAAAACATAAATTATTTAAATTACTGTACCTTCATTTTTTTTTCCCTAAATTTTGTTAGGTAGATTTTTTTTTCCCAAAAGAACTGGAAAGAGGGTCTGTGTGAAGCTACATTAAAAAAGTATGTGGTAAATTATTTGGTTATATTAAAATACTTTTTTTTTTTTTTTTTTTTTTGTGGTTTTTCTCCGGTACCAGGAACCGAACTCACGACCTTGCGCTTGCCAGACAGGCGCTTTTGCCGCTGAGCTAAATCCCCAGCCCCTAAAATACTTTTGATGAAAATCATAACTATTGCATATTTAAAGTTCTTCATCCAATTTAATAGAAGCAGCTTTATTTTTTTCTTGGGACAGAACATTGTGTTACGACATTAAGGAAACAAATGTTATTTATAATTCTGAAATCTACATGACATCCTTTAATAACAAGGGCTCTTTCATTCAAAACCAAACAAAACCAGGAAAACCGTATACACACAAACCCCAATGGAAAAAGAAGGCCTCACTTCTCATCTTTGAGTTCCATAATCCAGAAACGAGGGCCAAGGGGGAAAATTATCCCATATAAATAGCAATTGCTTGAAATACTATTTATACTTTAAAACCTCTGTTCCGAATCTCCACGGTGCTACGCTTCTGACTTCAGACTTGAGCACAGGGGAAAATGCGCGCCAAGGACAAGTCAGAAAGAGCTAGAGCGGCTGGAACCTGATGTGCGAAGGCTTCCTCCCAGGTCCTCGCGCTCCCAGGTAAATACCAGTGTTCAGGTCAGCGGTGGACAGACCGTGGGCGCTATACCTTGATTGACATTCAATCCCCTTTGCGAAGCCCAGCTGACTGTCCACGCTCCATTCCGGTACACGCGGGACCAGTGCTGCTTCCCAGCACGGCTCAGTCACCGCACCCACGGAACTCCCCAGGCGCACTGTCAGAGTCAAACAGAACGACTGGAAAGAGTTCCAAATCCATGATTACTTCATTACTGCTGTTTAGAAATTTCCAAGCCAAGATCATGGGGAGCGTAATCCAATCACAGGTTTCCAGCTTCTGCTGGAGGACTACTGCAGCAGAAAGGGCCGGGCATTTCTCAGCATCAGGAGCCATCTGCAATTCCCGGAGCGTAATTTGCTTTGCTCCTAGCACTGCTTTGCTCTTTGGTGAGAACAATATGTTGCTCTCTAGTGAGGAGAGATATGTACCAGTCTTGTTGTTTTTTCAACAAATAATTTTTTTCTCAAAATATTTCCCTCAGCTACAAACTACACTTGCTGGTCACTCCCACAGGAAAATCTTGCTCTCCTCCCATCTTCATCACCTCCTCCACCCCAGCAAGCATACACCAGGCGTTTATGCCACACTTGCAATTTCACAGGCGCCGAGCAAACCATACTTCCAGTGAATATTCCAAACAAGAAATATTGATTAAGTAGTTTCATTTGGCATTGCAGTTTTTTCCTCTACATCAAAATGGCATTTCTAATCTCAGCTGACATTGAATTATTCTACGGCTACGCCCAATTCTCTGCAGCACTATCTGAGCTGGACCTAAAACCTTGGTAATGTGACAATTTAGTATCTCATGTTCACATTAATTCCATTCACTTTAATTAAATCTTCTAAGCGCAGAAGTTTTTAAGTCTGTCAAACAAGCTGCTCACTTGAAGTACAATATTGAGTCAAAACTCTTGTTCTGCATTTTTAGAAGAGGTAAAGCCCTCACTGGCCTCAATCTGATTATATGACCATATTCTTCACAAGAAAAATGAAGACGTGTTAATTCATTAGCTTAATTTCTGTCGGTTCTACCATTGTTTAGGTAGCAGGAGTACTTCAAGGAAAGAGCAGTAACATGATGTATGAGTTGAGATGAGTAGAACCCAGTGATTTTACATAAATTAAAGGAAGCCAGATTTCTGCTAATAAAAAAGATTGATAGTCTCTATTAAAATGTTAATGCTTGTCCAAGCAAAGTGTTGATATTACAGTTTTCTAATTATTCATATCTGCCTTAGCGATTTTTTTCTCAGTAGAATATTACAGTCAATTTGAAATTATTAATATTCAATATGTTAATATTATAGTAAGTAGCCCAAAACGCACATGCTAATTCATTTAAAACTTTCAGAGGGCCAGGGATTTAGCTCACTGACACAGCATCTGTCTGGCAGTGTGAGGTCCTGAGTTCAAGTCTTTGTAACGCCCTCATCCTAAAGGTAAAATTTTCAGAAAGACGTATGACATCCAAAAGGACCATCAGAAGAAGAATGTGTAAATAGCTTCTGATATATGATAGAATAAAATATAAAAATGGAAACTGACAGAGCATAATTATACATTGAGTTGGGCTAATATTGCAACTGTAATCTTGAACAAAATAAGTCAGGCAGCTTTTATAGTTCTGTTTATGTAGGGTGAGGTGCGCACAGATAGTCTGCACTTCCACGTGAAGGGAGTCCCTGTCTTTGAAGACGAAAAATGATGGGAGGGCATCAGGTGCATTTAGGAGATCTTGACAATGGTCTTCATCTCGATCTGCTGTTGGCTCTATGTGCGTTCCACGATGTCCATCACATACATTTTGTGCACATTATTGTATTACTGTGGAACAAAGATATACTACATCTCTTATTTTGTATAAAATGTGCCATTTGATAGTTTTCTTAAGTAAGCAATGTCAGTTTTTCCGACATAAAAATCTATTAAAATAAAAAGTATTGGTAAATTTATATACCAACCCTTGATATCATAAACACACTTGAATATTAACAATGCTTTATCTGCAAACCGTGAGTCTACTAAGCAAGCGTGTTTATTTTTAATCAAACATGACCCTTTCAGGGTTCCTGTGTTGCCGGTATCCAGTTGTGAGAAATTTCTGGCTAACCTTAAGAGAGAGGATTCACACTATGACAAAAGGGCAACCACTAAACTTGGCCTTGCAATGTTGAGAGAAAGCGATTCCTACCCTGAAACTCAGGTTTATTACCATAAACTAGAGCGTGTAAGTAAAAAATGAACATTTCTACTTAAAGTGAAATTGTAGTGTAGGGTTTGATGCAACCAGGAGTCCCCATCACGGGCTAAGCAAAGGGGTGATCAGCCAATCACACTGACACATCTGCCACTGCTTAGGGACATCATCGCAGGTGAACAAAAAATGATGAGTCAAATCAGTAAGAGCATTTCACAATATGAAAAGTAGAGGGGCTGGGGATGTAGCTCAGCGGCACAGAGCCTGCCTGGCAAGCGCGAAGTCGTGAGTTCGATTCCTGGTACCGGAAAAGAAACAAAATAAATTAATTAATTAAAAACCAAGATGAAAAGTAGATTATTTTCTTCTGCAAAATGTGCTATTGTATTCTTAAAAATCATTAGGAATAACTGCCAGAATGGAAAGCTGTTTCTAACCAAGGATGGCTGATTCATTATGGACAAAAATACCGGAATGTGTCCCTCTTTAAAATGCATTTTCCAAAGGAGGAAAAAACCAGAAAATAATTTCCTGCTTTAAACCTTTATTTTTTTTAATAAGTTTGAATTCTCTCTATTTACATTGGATTAACTGCTGGGCCACTATTTCAATTTTCAGTGGATTTTAGGTATGATATTTTCATTACTCTTCACTGAAAGAGAAGAAAGGATTAATTGAGCTTACTTGATCTTTTCAGATGCGCTGTTAATTTATATCAGGTAGTTATGATTTTTGCATTTGGTATGTGAAATCATATTTCTGTAAATAGGAAAAATTACATTATATATATACACAGATGATTATACATATTTAGGAAATATAATTGTGAACATCAGAACTAAAACAAATATGTAAAAATGGAAGTGTATTCTTTGACCCAGATATGAAATCTCTGTATAATAAAAAAGGATCAAGTTTTCATCAAGTATAGTGCATATAACTTTATTGAAATAGAATTAATATAGCATAAGATTGGTGTATTTGAAGTTTGTTGTGTTCTAGTGCATTCACAGAATTGTGAAATGTCACATCAATCTAATTTTGGAACATCTGAATCAGATGAAAGTAAAATCTTGTACCTATTAGCAATTACTCCCCACTTTTTTCTCTTTCTTTTCTTGTTCCAAGCCCTGAGCAACCACTGAGCAATATTGTATCACTATAGATTTCCCTATTTTGGACATTTCATGTGGATAGAATCACACTGTACGTTGCTTCCATGGCTTCGTTCTGTTAGTTACATTTATATTTGGGATTCATCCATATTGTACTATGCATTAGAATTTCACTCATTTTATCAATGAATAATATATTCCTTGTAGAAATGTCTGTTCAGATTGCTTGTCCATTTTTAATCTACATTATTTGTGTTTATGGTATCATTATGTGTTCTTTATATATTCTGATACAAGGTTTTTATTGTATATGTGAGATATAAATATTTTTTCTTACACTGTGAATTATCTTTTCACTTTTCTAAAGGTGCTCTTTGATTTGGAAACATTTTAATTTTGGTGCGGTCAAATTTAACTTTTGCTTCTTATGTTTTCCGTGTTATATCTAAAGAACTACAGGGCTTATGAAACAATGTAGTGCATGCTCAAATTTATAAAAATGATTATGGTGAAAGGTACACGGCTGGCACCCTCCCCCAGAATACCTGCTCTCACTTAGCACTCTCTCATCCCACCACCCTCGCTGCTCTCTGCAGCAGTTTTGAAAGTTGATACCTTTGCAAGGTGGATAAAATACCGTGAAAGTTTCTGCCAAGTGCACAGCGTGTCTTCGTCCAGCTAGTAATTCCTGGGATGTGGCACGATTTGATTTCTGATTCTTACCCAATGTCAAAATGACATGAAAAGTAAATGTTTTAAAGTGATTTACAATGTTGGGTAGCCGTGAGAGACTAACAAAAGATATTCACAGAAGAGGAAGACCTCCAGAACCACTTCAGAAAGTGGCTAAGATGGGACAAATGTGTTCAAAGCCAGGGGGAGTGTTTTGAGGGGAATCATGACAACACGTCTTTATATTTTGATTTGATCTCATAGAAGAGAAACCATACGATACTTAAACTTGCATGTCTGATTTATTCACTTAATGTTATGGTCTTCAAGTGCATCCATTTACCTAAAAATGCCTCGTTTATTCTTGTTTTTCATTTTTTTGTTTTAAAGAGAATAAAAAAAGCAATAGCAAAATACCAACAACATGGACAAAAACAGAACAAAGCAAAAACAATAAAAATGATACAGGGTTTCAGAACAAAATGATAGGAATTAACAGTGGTTGTTATACTACATATTTTTATCTTCAATGAAGTTGCTCAGATTTTCAAGTTTGTTATTTGTGGCACAGTAGAACTATACTGTGTATAAATACCACCAGGACTGAAAAAAGAGAGAATCAAAGAAAAAAATGGAAATAGAGCTTTCTCAAATGGGGAAGGGATCGGGAATTAGAGGGAGCAGGCAGAGACGTGAGGGAAAAGGGACAAAACATTAAGATGTGATAAGCACACGTACAACTTCCCCACAATGAATGTAATTGTTAAATATTATAATCACATACTAGGAAAAATGCACAGTTAACTAGGGCAATGTACCTTTTACTATAATGCTCTTAAAAGAAAAATACATTCACTATATTTTTTATGATGCTTCACATTAACAGAAATGCATGGTGATTTACTTCCATGATTTTCTCTAGGAATTTTATAGCTTTAGCTCTAGGTTTTGGTCTGTGATCACTTGGAGATGACTTTTGCCTGGCGTGGGAAAGAAACGCAAATGTATGTTTTCCACATTGGTGTCATTAGCCTCAGCATCATTTGTTGAAAAGATTATTTTTTTCCTCTTGGACTCATTTTGGAAACTTTTCCAGAACTGGAATGTTTGCCTAAAATCATTCACCTAAAATCATTTGTTCTAGACTCTCAATCCTATTTTAGGTATCTATGTGTTTATTCTTACATATTTCCTTGTTTGCAGAATCTTTAGCAAATTTGAAGTTAATAAATGTATTTCAACTTTCTTCTGTGTCAGGAAAAGGTTAGCTATTCTGTGTTTCTTATAATCCTGTATGATTTTACAGGGTAAGATTCTAATTTCTTTAAAAAAAAGACGCTGGATCTTTTTATGGAGATTATATTGAATCCACAAATCAATTTGTAGGAAGTGGCCATTGTAATAATGTGTAATGGCCCAAAACATCAAATGTCTTTCCATTTATTTAGATTGTTACTTTTACTAATACTTTTCAGTCTTTAACATGCAAAACCTGATCTTCTTTTACAGAAATACATTTTATTTTTGTGTATTGATCTTGTATCTTGACACATTGTTAAATTTGTTTATTGGCTCTAACAGTTCAGCTTATTGGATTTCAATAGCTTTATATATAATTCTTCACATTATAGAGACAATATCTGCATATTTAAATAGGGAAAGTTATCTGCACATTTAAAATCATGTATTTCTTTTCTTAACTAGTTGCCACAATTTCTTGACAAGTTGCTGCAATCTCTAGTACAAAATAGAACAGAGGCATGGAGAACACAAATTTTTAAAATTCTTGATCTTAGCAGGAGAACATCTTGTCTTTTCTTCTTCAGAATAATTACAGTGTGAGTTTTCTACATGTGTGTTTTAGCAGATTAAGGAATTTTCGTTTTATTTATATTTTGTTCAGTAATTTGATGACCAAATGGCTGTTGATTTTGTCAAATGCTTTTCTAGCATCTATGGAGAAGTTCTTAGCATTTGGTCTTTATTCTATTAATTTGGTTTATTATATTGCTTGACTTTTTGATGCTAAACCAGGTCCACATCCCTGGAATAAACCTTACTTAGTTATGATCCTTAATCCTTTGGAAATGTTGGTAGGTTTAGCTCTGTTTTTGTTTAATTGTTTGAAAGTTTTCATTCTATATTTATACAGAATGATTGTTTGTAGTATTTTTTCCTTCTAATGATTTATACTTAATTTCCTTTTAAGCTCTGGTTTGCCTAAACCCTTAACCAGTTTTGAAGTTGCCAGTAAATTCTTATTTCAGCGAGGTCTTGGGTATAGAACACTTTTCTCTGAGATGACAATTAAGGCAAATTAAACATCCACTCTACCTGGAAAAGAAGGGTTCTTCCAGGAATTGGAAATTCAAGCAAAATCAAAATTGTGCTCTGGGGATGTTTTTAATGAGGTTAAAAAAGTAGTCAGATCTCTCCACTGACTACACTGTTACCCATTTTTGACTACAGTGCACTGAAGTGAGGAAGGAAAGAAGTGAAATAGTCCTAAATTAAAAAATCCAGAAGCACTGTTTTCCTGAGGTCAAGTACGTCCTCTGGGATGAACAATTTTCAGATCATTTTATGACTTTAAAAATTGCTAAACATATGAAATTGTTGATTGTAGCTGTTTTGGCCATATTTTCATTGTTTTAAAGTAAGAATGAGTTCACCATGTAATTTCAAGGTGAATTATTGGCAACAGATATTATACATTATATCCTTGTTTTCTTACTCAGTACTTAACAGGTTTATATGTGATTTCAAAATAAATACCATGTGTAAACAAAATGGAACGAAGGGAGTGGTAAATCCCACTGGGTGATTAGTGGTAGCAGAAATGAGTTCAGAGTCAGCTTTTGAACTTACATCTGGTGAGAGAGTTGAACACCGTATTTACTGCAGCACTGTTCACAATAGCTGAAATATGGGGTCAGTCTGGGTGCCAATCAGCAGATGAATGGGTAAGGAAAATATGGTAGGTACGCACAATGGACTATATTATTCAGTCATAAAGAAGGGTGTGATACTGTCATTTGCAGCAAAATGCATGGAAGCAGAAGGCATTATGTTGAATGAAATAAGCCATTTACTATAGGAATATATGGAACAAAAGCACTGCATGTTGTCACTTATATGTGGAAGGTGGAAAATCAACTTGCATGTAAAGTGGTAATTAGTAGAAGTGGCGGAGGTGAAGAGGGAGACTAGGTTTGCTAAGTGCATTCTATGCACTTACGTTAAAATACCACTCTGAGCCCCAGTACTTTGTGCAATCTATGCATGCTACTCAAATGGAATACTTTAGAAGCAAGATCATGTGACAAAGGAGATGGCTCATTTTTTCTATCATAAGGTACTTTTTGATATTTGTGTTTTATGTTCTAGAGTAAGGTATGTTTTGAAATGCCAAAGTGAGATCCTTGGTGAACTCATTCCTACTAATTACTTCTTAAAAGCCTCACCTCCTAACACTATTAGACATGGGGCTTGGATTTCTTCCTATAAATTCGGGGAGATCACAGTCAGTACACAACAGAGAGTCCTTTTCATCAGCCAGTCCTTGCAATATTCTGGTTGAGTTCACTCAGCCAGAAGAACGCACCCTTGCTACTTCTCACCTCTGCGACTGTGTGGAGTTCCTCACTCCCTGCCATTCCCCATGCGTGTCTGCGAGCCCTGGTTCGAATACAGCAGGAATCCTAGCCAGGTGCAGTGACTCACGCTATTAGCCTAGCGTTTGGGAGGCTGAGGCTGGAGGATCTCTGTGAGTTCGCGGCCAGCCTGGGCTACATAGTGAGACACTGTCTCTTACAAGGGTCCTATCAAATCCATGTGGCCAGAGTTGTCCTGTACCCTGAAGGTTTTCTCAGTAATTTGGCATTTGTGTACGTCTTCACCTAGCTTTTTCAGCTGCAAGCTCCCTTCGTTTCCTTCTTGTATGAATAGTTGCTCCCACTTTGCCTCCCTTGCTGTGAAACTCTACCCGGCAGTCAGTCCCTGCGACTCTCGGATGACAGCCCTGCGGAAAGCCCGCCTTACCTCTCCTTAACAAGTGTCGAGCTTTCTCATCAGCCGTAGATCAGTGACTCGTGCTCATCCCCAGCCTCAGAACCTACACCCAGATCCCCAGGTGAGCTCCTCCAAAGCCTTTCCTCTGCGCTTGGCCGATGAGCGATTCACTCGCGAGTCCTGAAACGTTTCTGTAGACAAATGTCCACTGAAACTGGTAAGGACAGATTTTGAACACTGCGATTATTATAATGAGTTTCTCTGTGACATCTTCAAACACGCACATGCTACACTTGCATAGTATTCACCCCTCTTGGTACCCTCTCTCTGCGCCCTCCCCTCCCCTTCCGGAAGGACGATTTTGATTCTGTTGATGCGGAGTGGATTCTATGAAGCTTGGGCCAGGCCCAGTCACTGTAGAAAACTACTTCTGGGCGCAGATTCCCTCACTTGGCTCCTTGGCGTCTGTCCCTGGATCCTAACGGGAAGACTTGCTTCCCGGCTCTGCGTCTCGGGTGGAGACTACTCTCTGCTTTCTTACATGGAAGTCGTTCTTTCTGCACCATTCTTCCAAGGAGCTATTTTTCCATGACTCCTAGTTTACGAAGGATAATTTAAAATGTCAGTAGCCTCTTCGGGAAGCGTACCTCCCCAAAGTAGGTCCTCTAAGACCTCCATCCCCGCTGAGTTCATGATTCTTTCCTCCGTATTCCACTTTTGATCTTTCCTCTCAATTTTTTGGAACCTTTTGATATATCCCCTTTCAGTCCCTGCTTCTTCTGTCCTTAGGTCCAGCCCTGGCAGATTTGTCCTTCCCGCCTCAGGTCCCCCGAAACAGTCGCTGCCGATTTGCGCCCGTCGCCCCTCCGGGGTCTTACTAGGAACTTGGGCTCCTCTAAACCCAGCTACTTGGGACTAAAGCAGGAAGAGGCCCTTGGGACATACTGAATATTTTATCCTCTCAGGTGCGCTTTACAGACACCCACGCAGGCACTGCACATTCCCTGGCGCCTGCCTAAAATGCACTCAACAACCTTGTTAAGAGCACGTATCAGCAATAAGTAAAATATTAAAACTGCGTAAAAAGCAAAGTCCTTACCGACTGGTTAAATCCAACTTGTCCTCTTTTTGGCACTAGAGGTAAAATATAAAGTGAAACTACACAAGCGAGTGTTGATTACTGTATTGCCTGACTTATAATTAAAATTTCATTTAATTCTTATTAATTTTAGTTTTGATTGACGCATAACTCTGTAGATGTTTATGAGGTTTGTTTCCTGTACACATTGGATAATAATAAATTCAGAGTGATTAGTATACCTATCACCTCATGATTTTATCTGTTCGTGTGTCTCTTTTTTTTTTCTTTTGGAGACAGGGTCTTGCTATGCATTTCAGGCTGGACTTGAGCTCACTTTGTAGCCCAGGCTGGTCTCGAACTCGCAACGATACCCCTGCCTCAGCCTCCCGAGTGCTGGGGTTACAGGCATGTGCCACCACACCCGGCTCTTTTATCATTTTTGATGATGAGTATATTTGAAATTCTCTCTTGTGAAGTATATTCACCTTACTGTGCCAAGAAAAAAAAACCAGCTAGAGTATTTCTGTATCTTGTATCTGCAGGATATGTATGTGTTCATCTTAGATATAGTATTTTTCTTTCATAAAATACTTCCTGATTATTTTATACTTTTAAAAAGTTCCATTCAAATTGGCTTACAAATAAATGAGCACTAACATCTATTGAATATTCATAAAACTTTCAGAAATATAGTTTATATCAAATGTATTTTAAGCGCACGATAAGTAAATGTTGGACAAATAAAAATAGTTTAATAAAACAGTTGACTTCTCAGTAACCAATTTAAAGCATAATGCAAACATTTATTTTGTATTCTCTTTGAGTTTAAAAGAGAACTAAACTTTACTTTACTAAACAAGTAGGTTAATGTTAAATCAACTGAGTGTTTGAAATCATAATTTTACTTCATCTTAAGAATAAATGTGTAAGTAAAGATAAAAGCAGAAATAAATTTCTCCGTGCCCAGTCAGTATTTACTATATATCAAGCACAGCAGTTAAAAAATATCAGTGTGTTTGACATTTTAGAATTTTGTTTTTGTTTTCATTCTGTTTTGTTTAGTATGCATATGTGGTAAAAATAGTTAACAGAAAAATAACGAGATGATTGTTTACCTTTTTCTGGGTGTTACAGTGCATTTGCCAAAAACAGTTTTGAAAAATCTTTTTTACAGCTTGCAACCTTAATGGTTTGCTCAGTTCAGTAACAGGTATTCATTAATAATTTTTAAATAACATAAAATATAAGTTTTTGCATTTTGGAGCATCTTATTTTTATGCGGTATACAAATGGTAAGTGTCCTTAGGTCTGAAACTAAACATAAGAAAATATCTTATGAGAAAACAGCATTGAGTTTTAGGGAAGGAGACATGGTTTACTTATAAAATTGTAAGTCTGATCATACAAAATCCTGGCATGTGACAGACAGTTATCTGCTTTCTGGCTTTCTCTGTGAAATAATTAGGTACTTAATGGTTTCAAAATTAGAATCTATGTATGAAATTAAAACTCTTAACATTAGTAATGGTGAAGGGGAAAAGGTCAGTATGAAAAGTATATAAGGGTGGTAGGATTTCTTTCCAATAATGGAAAGTATATAACATATGAGGCCTGTGGGTCTTTTAAAAGGATGAGAAAGGAAAGAAGTTTTATTCTAAAGCAAACTGACTGGTTGTTCCATGAAGGGGAAGAGAAAAATGTAGAAAGGAAAAAAAAACCCTGAATAAAAATAAGAAACTTTTAGAAGTTTTGTGGAAAAGAGATGTTATCTAGGGGCTGGAGATATAGCTCCGTGGCACAAGTGCCTGCCTGGCAAGCACAAGGTCCTGGGTTTGATCACCGGGACCAGAAAAAAAAAAAAAAAAAAAAAAAAAAAAGAGAGAGAGAGAGAGATCTTATCCAGTTAAGTTGGCTAGAGATCTAACTACATTTTATAAATTTTAAAAAATCGAGCCTGAATATCAAAAATACACTGAAGAGAAATTAGAATTTGGTTTTCTGTCTGTCAAAATAATTTTCTTAGAATATTAATTTGCTTTAATGAATTGTAAAATGTTTTAAGTAACCTGACACCCCCAAAAATTAAAAAAAAAAAACAAGAATCTGGGTCTCTTCAGACTAATTCCTGTTTATATATATATATTTTTTTTTTTTAGCCCTTCCTGTTTATATATTAACCTTTACCATGTTATTGATTATTTCAGAAAACCTAAGTATTGTTTCAGCCTTATCTAAGAGCTTATGTAATCTAGTGTTCAAATCTTCTCACCTTTACAAATAAGCTTCTGTAATCAAAACTTGCATAGAATATTCTTGTTCTTGAACTAACTTGAAAATTTCCTCAGGGCTCTTGGAAAACATCAAAATAAATTTCTTTTACATTTTAAAAGAAACATTGGAAAAACCCAAAACATAAATAAAAAACAAAATAAAAGATAGATAACAGGAACCAGAGAACTTTCTCAAATGGGAAGGGGATCAAGAGACAGAGGGTGGAAAAGGGGATGAAACAAGGAATCAGGATGTGTTATGTACATGCGCCAGCTCACACAAGGAATGTGACATTATGGATTATAAACACGTACTAATAAAAAGTAAATTAAGAACGCTCCTTCGAGAAACTGCTTACTTCTTATGGTGAATTACTTGGAAAGACATTGTTAAATAAGAGTTGTGCTTAAATTTCCCTGGGTTATACTTACATGTGTCAAATGTTATAACAGAACCTGTATGAATTCCTTGAAATTTTCTAATACTCTCATTGTCCATGATAGCCTTGATATATTATCAGCAATTCCTTTGGATACTATGCTAAAATTTTGAATGCCACAGATATAATCAAATTTTCACTCAAAATGAACTCTAATCAGATCCTCAATTTGATGATCTTGAGGTTGTTTTGTTGTTTTTGTTTGTCATTCACAGGTAGCTTTCATCTTATTTTGATACTTTTTTGAAAGTGCTTACAAACAAAAATCAAATATTTATTTTTTGTCCTGAATTCAACCTTTCAAAAGTTTGAAAACTCTGACTATCCTTATTTGCATAGCTCTATAGTTATTTGCATATATTCTGTAAGAATCTATTCTTCTTACAATAGTGCATGATTGGAAAAACAGGTTATGCACCAAGGGTTTGACTAGAATAATATATTTGATGACACCTAGAATCAAACACGACCATTCAGCTTTGGAAATTACATCTTACTTTATTGAGCAGATGCCTTCAAAGCCTTTTTGGAAAAGCTGGCCTTTTATCTGTCTTGTAGGGGTTCTAGCCTTATAGAAGAATAAAGAATATCACTTCCATTATGGGCTAATATTTCAGACTACTGTTTCCAATTTTTATTTTACCCTTCTGGCTTTTTAGCAGTGAGTACTGTTAATGCTGCCCTTTTCCCCAAGCCCTGAGAGCCGAAGCTACATGCCTTGATACATCTTCAAAGAAATCATAAAAAATCAACTGTGAGTCACATGCTGCATTTTGGCCACTCTTAAAGTTCACAGGAATTCCTAAGTTGTCCCCCAAGACATTCAAATGCAGTCTAAGAAATCCGTTGGGTTGCCACTGCCAACTTTGAGGTCAACAACCTAGAAATCTTGACTGGCTGCCTTCTGAACTCAGAAAATAGTTTAGGACTATTGCTCTTTGTTTTTCTTTCATTTTCATAGACATTGCTCTCATTAAATCCCTGACTGCTTTTACCACCCAAGGAATTTACTGCCAAGTCCTAACAGATGCTACGTAAGACAGACAAGAAGAATTTCCCACCCACCCCGCCCCCCACACCCAGCCCCACTAGAGTGGGCATGGCTTAGCCAGCGTCTGTTGCTTGTGCCTGTCCCCCTCAGTGGGCTGGGACAACTTACGTCAGTGTCCTTGATGGTTTTCTGGCAACCACTATCCTCCACGCCTCTCCAGGGTGGGTGCTGCTCTACCATTGCTCTACTGTTCCTGCTCCGATACTTCAGGCACTGCTGCTGCCTTTTTGAGGATGGGAGGGAGTACTCTGGTGTGGCTAGAACAGATCCAGGTCCACCGTTGATACTAACCTTCCAGAAGATTCCCCGGGCTCCGTCCTGCCCCCTCACTGCACCATCACCATGACAGCTGAGGCTGTCCTGTACCCCTGCACCAATCACAGACTTGCGCTTGGGCCAATCACAGGCCTGCAGCCCCTATGTGTGCACAGCAGCCCACACCCACAACTTGGGTTAGTTTGCAGGGCTTCCTCCAGTGTACTCACCAGCATGTGCTGCAGCACATGCCCTGTTAAGGTAAAGACTAGCTTTTGGGTGCCTGTAAACCTGCTCCTCGTTTATTTATTGGATGGTGTGGGCTCCAAAAGTCCTGTAAGTCTACCTAAAACTGAACAGTCATTTCAGAGGAAAGGGAAGTAAACACTAAGGACTGTCAGCACTAACTCCAAGACTAGCAGCTGGAAGGGTGTCCCGCACAAGCTGGCCCTGGATGGCGGCGGTCAGCGGTGGCAGTGAGCTGCAGCTGGCTGTGTGGAGCGTTGGCATCCAGCATTACCCGGGGTTGTCTGGGGACCTCAAGACTGTTTCCCACCCGCTGATACCCACGCTTAATTCCTTATTTATAAACCCCGCTTTCCTGCGTCTTGTTTGTGACTGACCTGAACCTTTTCCCCTTACTGCAGTGTGTGGAGCAGCCCCTAAGCCTATCACCATTTCTCTGAAGGAAATTTGCTCTGCCATTCCTCAGAGAATGTTGAAATATAAGTATCTTATCAGATAACAATAGGCATGCATGGAAAGGAGCTTTATTGTGTGAAAGTTATAGTACTTTACTATTGAACGTAAGGCTTACAGGGGGTGGAAAAGAAGCCTCGGGTTCAGGTCCAAGTCAAAGGAAGAACAGTGGTGGAGCAGACCTCTAAGTTCTTCCATTCATTTTATCTCTTCTGCCATAATAAAGAGGAAAAATTTCTGAAAGGTCAAAATTTCCGCAAAAATTTGGTGGAGGAAATTTTAAATCCTGGTTATTCCATTCAATTTCATCAAACAGTAAAATTCTAAGCTTCAGGGGGATATCTTCACTATTTATGTCTTAGTTTGTAGTCTGGTATCCTGAAAATTTCAAGTTTATCAGGTAAGAAGTAACATGCATACTCTTGTGGAATTCACTGCATCTGTGTAAAGGACATTTTGTAAGTGTGAAAGAAAAAAATAAGTTGTATATTAAGTAATAAGTTCCCAGTTCATTGAAAACTGTGATTAAAAAAACTATTATGTATTTTGTATATGTCCTCTTATTTTTTACAACTTATATGCTATGCAATTGAATCCACTGAAAACAGGTTATGATAACATCACCTTCTTTCCTTTTATGAAAAATATATGGATTTTTACTAAACTGATTTGAGGTGAAAGACCCAGAAATTACTTTCTGTAATGACAAAGGCTCAGAATCCATTCCTAGAACTCCTTGAAGGTGGACAGGATGAAAGGTCAATTTATGAGTTATGAGTAAACTTGAAGGAGCCAAAATAATTAGTGTTTTGACTAATGGTAGCCAGGTCCACGTATAAAAATATTTAGACTCTGTTGTTCAGGGCAAGCTTGGACCAAGGAAGAGAGTTTGAGTGTCAAAAGTATTTAAAACTGTTGTGTATCATCCTCCTCCCTGTATCCAGGGTGAACTTGATTTCACAGGGAAATCTATATTTAAAACATATGCCCTGGATGACACAGTAATATTTGGAAATTTGAAATCTAGGATTGGCAATAGTTTTTCAAAGCTACATCTCAAGCAAATATCAATAGAGATTATTTCCTGGTTGGCCATATCTCTAAGGAGAAAAGTCTTAATCATAGGCAAATACTGGTCAGAGTAATTTACCCTTACAATTACATACTTTAAATGACAACTATAAGGACATGTCCAGAGGGAATTCCAGCTGTATTTCTACACACTTAATAATCAGACCTTTGCTTTCTATCTAAATTTCTTTTTATTCATCAAACATATATTCTGCTCTTGCAATTTTTAAAAGCACTTTCTACTGAGAATAGGCAGATGATCTCAGATGTGGTTTCTGCCTTTGTCTCTTTGTTCTTTTCAAAAAATTTAACAGAGCCATTTTTTTCTTGCACTAAAAGGAAAATGAGCTGATTTGATGTTTAAAAATGAATAAAGTGTTAATTCCACCATCCAGATATAAATTCTTTCCAATTTGATGAAATGCAGAGAGCACACAGTTGACCATTTTAACTGCTTCAAGTATAGCCATTCAGTATGCTTAAGTACATGTACACTGGCATGCAACCAGGTGCAGAATATGCTTCATCTTGCAAAACTGAAATCTGCACCCCTTAAACGAAACGCATGTTCTCCTGAGCCCCCAGCAACCATTATTGTGTTTTCTGTCTCTGTGAATTAGAGTACTTTAGATACTCATGTAGTGGAATCAGACAATTTTTTTTTGGTGACAGGCTCATTTTAATGAGCATAATGTACTTAAGATTCATCAGTGCTGCAGTATGCATCAGATAAGATGAATTTCCTGAGAACATTTTTTAAATTTCCTTTTAGTCATATTTATTTACATTTTTTCAAACAAGTACTTTGCCTTTTGTTTTATTCACTTAACCTAACAAGGATTTTACTATTCATTTTACATGTGGGTGCCAGGGACATAGATTAGTGGTAATTTATGTGCTTAGCATTTGTGAGGCCTTGGGTTCCATCTCCAGCACCACCAGAAAGAAAAGAGAATAAATTATCGGACCTGAATTTTCCGTGATTGTGGCGCGCATTTACAGCTGGTGAATTTGCTCTTTAGTCAACTCTATTTCATTTGTTCCCCAATAACTCTGAATCCAGCTTGATTCCATGACTTTTACTTGGGGAGTTCAATTGCTATGTTTAGTGTTAACAAATTCTTGGCTTATTTTTATCTACTATGTACGTATTTCGTTCGAAAATGACTTGTGAGTCTAGACTGTGTGACTGATTCAAGAGGCCAGAAGGACGGGGTAAGTACGTTTGAAGCAGGGAGGAGTAGCTCTGGGTGGACCAACAGTGATGGTTTTTTACTGCAATATTTTTAGTAATTTAAACATTTACTTCATTTTAAAATCAGATTATGGTTTTATGGAGGAGACAGATACCACATCAAACATTTTAATGAATCGAAAAGTACAGTTTTACCAAGATATGAAAGGTAAAGGTAAGTTAAGATATTAGTCTATAATATGGTTACACAAGTCACTAAAGACAGAAAAAATTCTCCTGAGAAAGTGTGACTTAATTTGATATTTTAAAAAGAGGGTGGAGACCATTAAATGAAGGAGATAAAGATATTTCAAGCAGAAAGAACATGCGTGCAAAGAACTTTGGTGAGAGGAAGCAGGTGAGAAAAAGAACACAGGGTTGGCTGGTCCAAGCAGATCACAGTAAAGGAATTCCAGAGAGATGAGGAGCGGCCACCCTCACCATGGAAATCCACTGAGGGCAGGCAGGGCGAATGCAGAAAACCCAGAAAGGAAATTTTGTCACCCAGAATGGAGGTAGTATACCTCTGCCAAAAGCAGTGACTACAAAATGAAGAGAAGTGGATGGAAGTGAAAATTCATTATGATAAAATTCATTTATCATCAGAGTGGAACTGAATGGGGCAGGCTAGGGTGGCAGCAAAAAGGAGCCTTATAAGTCTGAGTTGCAGAGCTAACGTGCCATCTGTAGGAAATGTGATGTCTTCGTGCGGAGGAAGAGACCAGCATTGGTACGGGACCTGGTAAGTTTGGGCTGCTTGGAGGTCTAGAGAATGCCAAGTAGCAAGCTGGTTGTGAAAGCCCCCACCTCAGTCACACACTTTTACCATAATTATCACCTATTTTTGCTTTCTTGTTGTTTTGTGACGAGTGCTGGTCTGCTGGGTAGGCTGTTCAGTGTATGCTATCCTCTATAATGGCCAACAAACTTTTTTCTTAAATGGCGCTGTTATGATTGTGTCTGGATTCATGTGGACACAGGTGGGGCATTTTCAGAGGCAGCTGACCTAGCGGGTGAGACTGATTCATGGCGCAGTGCTAGGATTAGGGGCGGGTGATGACTAAGTCAGTCCACTGATTGGTTAAGAACCACCCTAATCCTGGTAGTCTGGATACAATATCAGGGGCAGAAGGAGGGTTACCAGGTCCCTTGTTCTTGGTCCCTTTGCTGCCTTCTGCCTGCCACAAACTGTTTCTCCTCTGCAATGCCTGCCTACCACTCCACCCTGCTTGGGAGCCAGCTGATGATGGAGTGAAATCTCTACAAACTGTGAGCTAAATAAACCTTTTCCCCTTTAACTTTGAGGGTTGGGTAGCTCTCTCTCTTAGCAATGAGAGAAAAGTAACTAAAGAAGGCTCCACAGGAAATATTTCCAGTCTGTGGAACATAGGACTTTTCTGTGCGGGTTCGCAACTCTGTCCTGGTAGCAGGGGACAGGCATAGACATGCATAAATGAAGTGGTATGTCTGTCTTTTAATAAAACTTTATTACAAAAACAGGCATGTCTAGTTTCCTGAACCCTTTTTTAGGAAAGTTGTCTCACTTTAAGTCATCTGGGACACATAAAGTCATTCGGATCACGTAAGTGCTCATCCACATCCCTGTGTATGTACTTGATCTATAGTTCTCATGTTGTGGTTCTTTGGCCAGCTCCTTTACTGTCTTTCTAAAAATGCAATTTTTTTTACCTTGTCCAAAGTTACTGAGCCAACTCAGGGCACTGGAGCCTAGCAACCTGTGTTTGTCAAACCTTCCAAGTGATTCTGATGCATGCCAAAATCTGGGATACATTAGAGTAGGAGAGTGATTCTCAGTGCTGACTGAATATTAGGATTAAATGGGAGGACTTTTGAAAAAATGTGTAATCCAAGAACACTGTCCAGAATGATACATTGTTCAATTATGATTGTCAGGAAATATTTTTAGAATGTTTCCATATCATCCTCACATGCCGCTAGCATTTAAGTGACACTGATTTCATAGGAGTATCCCATACTAAGTTAGAAAGCAATCCTTTACCCTAAAATTTTTTATTCCAATAATATGACACCTAAAGGATTAATATTAGTGGAATTAAAGTTTATGTGCAAGTACTTTGACAATCAGCAGCAAAATTTTGGTCATAGGAAGTTGCTTCATCTAAATAAATAAATAGACTATAGATAAGCTGAAACTAACATAGAGGTCACCTTAAAATTTGTTTTTCTTTCTTTTGATGTTTGAAGAATGTCTATCTATTTCTTCAAATTCTGGCAAAATTTAGAAGAAGAAATAACAAAATCAGGCTCAAGTCATTTCAGTGGTACACTCACCTTGTTTCCTTATGTTCATGAAAGCAAAACTTCTCAGCATAAGTAGAGCTGGAAAAGCGCTGAGCATATTCCTCAGAAACCCTGTCCTTTCACTCATTTGAGAGCAAAGAATATCTCACCTTCTTCTGGGCATTCTAACAATAAAGAATTGCAACATATACTACTCAGAGAGCACATACATTTTAAATTTAAAAAAGTTAAAGATGTTGATTTAAAATCCTGACTTTTATCAGAAAGAAATTTTATATTTGTAGCAGTTTCCATGTTAAAGGGGCTCTACATGCTAATAGTTGTTTCTGGAACCTCTGTTGCAATAATGATGGTTATGCAATTTGTTCAAGCTTTCTAGATTGCCAGATTTTATTACAATTTAAAGACTGGTGAATCTCAGTTACTGTGCAAGGCATTGGAAAAGTGTTTAGATGAACATGAAAAGTTTATGACTTGTTGTCATTCATTGATCAAGAGCAGCAACTTGCAATGATAGAAAGGATAGATTGGAGGAATCCCGTTAATATAACTCTTTAGGTTAATTGCATCATCTTCATCCAGATTAAGGGTAAAACATTAGACAAGCAAGTTTCTTTATTTGACGAATAAGAACAGTAACAACTTATCAAGGTAAGCTTCTTGTCAAAATCACTTGAATTTTGTAAAATCTAAGGTTGTTAGGAACCAATATAAAATTGCGACTGTGATCAGTCCTATTTATCTTTTACAGTTATATAACAGCATTCTTCACATTATTCCTTTGAGATTTAGCTTTTGACATAATTTTTATGAATACTCTATAACCTAAATGTTCCTTTAATAAATACATGCCACACTTGCAGAAGTAGTTTCCACTTCTATTTCTATCACCCAATATTGTTGAACAGCTTCCTGAGGTAAGAGGAAACTGTTGGTTAAGAGCAGGAAGAGCTGCCATGTTTTAAAACAAATTCACGTCACACCGTTACTCTTGTTTCTTTGTGTGACTTCTAGAGATCTAAAACATTTGACTTGTTTTAACCAAAAGTGTTTGTGTAGTCAGATCTCATTGTGTTCGCTATTAGCTCAATTTCATATCTACATCTACAGTTCTAGAAGTACTATTTTTATCAGAATCACCCTGTGCCTCAATTATTTGGGGGGAGGGCGTACTAATTTGTATTTCTAACAGGTTCTAAGGGAATGTGGATGGTAATTGTTGAGCACTATTTAAGACCCACTAAGGTGCATCGTTAGTAAGTCAGAAAGAGCCTGTCTAATTTTCTTCACTCAGGAAAAGATCACAAGTTAAATCAGGCAACTGGCTCTGAGTGTGTGACTCATTGAAGGTCAGACCACCCGGGTCTTTTCTCTGAGACACACGAGTGGAGCACAGCCTGACCATATGAAAGGAAAACTTGGACCTCTCCTCTGCACAGCGACCTCAGAAAGCCAAGCCGTGCCTTTTGCAGCAAGCAGTCCCGAGAGCAAAACTCAAGCTCTGCAGTAAGTTGTTGAGAATGGTAAGGGCGTGGCCCACGCGCGCCAGCTTTCTTCTCTGTGCCCCGTTTCCAACCCTAGACCAATCACAGAGCGCCAGATGCGCCCCCAGGCCACCGCCTCGCTCCGGGTGCGCCCGTTTCGCGCCTCCTGTCCTGAACCTCCAGTCAGAGCGCCCTGAAGCCTTCCCTCTCCCACTGCAAAGTCTTCCTCCTCATCTCCCTGATCCTGAGTCTATTCCTAACCTAGTGGATGACTCCCCTGATACAGCACAGCCTGAGTAAATACTGTTTAATTTCTGGGCCTTTTTTAGTTTCATAGTTCCACCAAGTGCTTACTATTTGATTTTGGGTAACTTTGTTAAATCCTCTACCCTCATTTTTTAGGTATAAAACCAAAGTAGTAATAGTATTTATAGATGATTGCAATTTTGTTCATATTATTGTTTTAATTATATTCAATATATCAGCCTTATACAAGATAACTAAAACAATCTTTCTTACTGTGATATACCTATGTGTTATTTTGCAATATAATAAAAACACAAAATTTTTGAGGAAGCATGAAATCAGTATGATAAATTCTCCCTTAAAATCTATGCCTTGACAATAATGAATGAATTTGGAAGCATTATATTACAAAAAATTATATACCCCGAGCTACAGATGTCTCTATTTTTGTGACAGCTGCTTCCAAACTCATGACTGTTACAATTATAATTTTGCATATTTTCAGACTCTGTTATCAGTGTCATTATTTAATAAGCTGTCTCAAATTACTTTTGAGACAGGCAGAATAGAAACTAAAGTCCATGGACAAAAACTATTTAAAAATAACTTTATTTCACATACATTATTTCTACTTATATCTCTGTACCTTCCAGATATTTATAATTTACTCAGTTTGTCAAAAAACTTCTATATTTTTTTCAAAAGTTCTTATAATCCTATCACTGGAAAATTTCTATATACCTTTTTAATTTCACTTTACAATTATTTTTACTGATACATAAATATGCATATTATATGAGATACCATGTGATATATCTGTATAGTCAATACAATGTCAATTAAATTATAAAGACATAATTTTAATTTCACAAAAAATGTTTGTTATAAAACTGAACCAGACAGAGAAATAAAGGATCTCTTGACTGTAGCCCAGTTCTCTGTATTCTTCTAAATATGGTTTCAAATATCAGTTTGATGTCAAAACTGCCTGTATCTTTCTATGAGTTTATCAACAGAACTACATGGTTCGGGCCTTTTTATTAATGCATATCATTTGCTTTTTGAGAAAATGTGCTTGTCTTGATATTTCAGTTTTTTTCCTCTCCTAATGACAGTCACTAAGTCACTAATATTCCCTGAGATTTTTAGTTTGAGGTTATGAATTTCTAGATCTGTGCCTTTGTCACTGGCATAAAATTAATTGAAGAGTTTAGCTAGAAAATGTCACCGCTCCAAACTGCTATGGAAATACTAGTCCACAGAGAGACTTGGGCTCCATCTATCTCGTACTTCTTCTGTAGAAGCGGAGATGATATAGGACTGTGTTTTCCTTCTGTGGGGATACTAGATAAATTGTTAGGAAAAAAATCTGGTATAGTAAGTAGCATGATAGACCACAAATGGAGCCCTGACTTTAGGACAGATTAACTTCTGTTGACTCAATCACTCCACAAACCTTGGGTAAAAATAACGGCTAGCATTTATTAGGTCTTATTCCTTGCTGTCTAGGTACTTATTAATGTCATCCTACTGTCTTCATTTTACAGATGGAGCCAAAAAAGCTAAGTAAATTCCCCAAGCTTACGCAGCTGGTAAACAGCAGGTGTGATGTGAACCCAAGATATTCACATTCAGAAACAAATCTCTACTGCTTCTTAAGAAAAATATGTATTCTTCCCCAATGAACACCAATTAGAAAAATGGAAATCTGCATAAGAACACCTGAGAAAACTAGTGAAAATTTTTCTCCTATCCCCAAGGAACCACTAATTCTTTTGGCTAAAAGTAATATTAAACGGTTCTCATGTGCTTTGCAGTGGGTTTGAGGTAACGTTTCTGTATATAATAGGACAGCAGTTTTCTCTCCTTTCTCTTGCTATGTCATATAGACTGGCAGCTGTAGAATTTCAAAAAAAGCATTCACTTTTAATGTGACTCATACAATATGTGCTAATCTGCATGAAAATGAGCAGGAATGAATATGGAAGCTCTTAGGCAAAACATGGCGGGCATAACTGAAAAGGTCCGCTCAATGCAGTCTGAATTTAACATTTAATTTTCTTATTAGCTCCAGAAGGGCAAGCTGATTTTCCACAGGTGTAAGCAATATGCATAATTAATGCCATACCTTAGGACTCCGAGAAAGATCACCAGCCAGCATTAACTGCATGCGTGCTAGGCTGAAATGTGATCATATGTGATATTCAGTTTTGAAGCTACAGTTATGAAAGATGTGATTCATTTCTACATCTGAAAGATGTTATCATTTCCTTTTGCTTTTAAAAACAGCTTTAGAAAGCCAACATGGCATTCTGTTGAGGAAAGAGAAAAATTCTCATTAATCTATGAACAAGAATCATGTGGACTGTTAAAGCGGCAGTGAGTATGAATAAAATCGGGCTGAATAATGACATTTAGAGTAAAACAGAAAGATCTACAATTTATTTGCAGTTGCTGAGCACTGCACGCACAGTTAAATTGCAGTTATTTGAAACACAGGGTCCTTTCAAGGACAATTGGCATCAAAACCACTTTCAGGCTTGAATTATGTGCATCTAAGATATTGTCTAACTACATTTTGGGGTGAAGAATGGATTCAACCACAGTTGTGCGGAAGGCAAAGCGCTCCAGACTGCCAAGTTCAATTTCCCACGTTGCAGTAAATAGAACAAAAGGGAACCAACTGGAATTTCACCTGAGTTTTAGTGACCTCGCAGCAGACCTCCTCAGCTTTGAACATTGTGTGATCTCTCTCTTCTTATTACTTTCACCATATTATTTCATCAACCTCTGACTCTGCAGAAAGCCAATATGCCAAAATACCAGAGGAAAAAACCCTGACTCCAGTAGGTCTATCTGAAATCAATAGAGGCCCAAGTAGTTTGCTTCTGATTATCTTTGAGGAGAGTTCTCCCATTTGCTCAAAAGGCATTCTAAAAGAAGCCATTTTGTTTGGGTAGGTTAGTGATAAAGCAAATGATTTTCCCTTGTAATTTCTCTTACTTCTATCAGTAATTACCTTACAGATAGGGATATGATATTAAAGATCTGCCAGTTGGGAGTAGTGTGCTATTACTGGGGACAGATCAGTATTGTTCCAGCTAAACGTGAGTAAGAGAGAACGACAAAATGGCTGATTGGGGCACGATGCACTTTATGGCTGCAAAACAGGGAAAATGTCACGAAACCACACGAGTACTAAAGCACTGCTTTCCATGTATGTGGTCTTTCTTTCAAAACCTCATCTAAGTTGCTTGTCTAACAAAGTTAGTCAACTTCAAATAACCATTTGCACTGACAGGTTACATTTATTGAGGGCCTTTACTTCAGTGGTGTTTTTATCATTTTTAATTTCTTGCGTTAATCTTCATTTTCAGTGATATTGGAGATAAGGGATTCACTGATTTAAGAATTCATTCAAAAACTATGTGTCATGACGCTTCTGGACAAGGAACTGTTCTCCACGCTGGCACTGGGGAAATAAGGCAGGAGTAGTAAAACAGGGCTTGGCAAATAGAGATTGAGGTGGCAGAGCGATCTGAGATTCGTTCAAGAAAGTCTTCTGAAGAGGAAACATGAGTCTGTAATATTTCAGACGTAAAAAATACAATAGGAAGAATGAGTTTGAAGTGCCTAGTGCGGGTGTAAGCACGCTTTTTTGAGAGAATGGAACCGAGAGAGAGCTGCACATACGGAGTGGGGCAGAGTTAGCTGTAGCGGTCAGCTGTGGCAAGACCTGGCACGACCTTGTGAGCTGTGGATTTCGGTCTAACTGCGGAGGAAGACACTTAGGAAGGAACCTAATCTCATTTAGATACTCAAAGCAGATCCCTCCGATTGTTCCCGACAGAACAGACTTCTGTCCGTGGAGTGGAGAAGCGAACACGAGGGTGGGGAAGGTAGTGAGGAGGCAGGTAAACTCCGGAGTTCTGCTCTGACTGCTTCTGCCTCTCTCTTTTTCTTTCTTTCTTTCTTTCTTTCTTTCTTTCTTTCTTTCTTTCTTTCTTTCTTTCTTTCTTTCTTTCTTCTTTCTTTCTCTCTCTCTCTCTCTCTCTCTCTCTCTCTCTCTCTCTCTCTCTCTCTCTCCTTCCTTTCTTTTTTCTTTTCTTTCTTTCAACACAGAGTTTCACTGTGTAGCCCAGGCTGGCCTAGAACTCACAGCAATCCTCCTGCTTCAGCCTCTGGAGTGCTGGGATTACAGGCCTGTGTAATTGCTGCCCGGCAGTAGCTTCTCTTTTGCATAATGGATACGCACTGGAGGTGGAGATACTCACGGAATGATGATTTTAAATTTTTTAAAATTTCCCCAAATGTTGCCCCTTTTTAAGGATATAAAAATAAACATTTTCCTACCACGTAAAGGGTGAATTGAGAGGGGAGCTTGAAAAAGCTTCTACTTCTCAGGCTATTTTTTAACATACTAGGCCAAGAATGTGTATACAATTATTCAGTTACTGAATGAATATTTTTAGTTTATATGCTGCGACCACAGCAGAGATAGGAGGAATGAAGCAACTTCTGAAGAAGCCGGACACGAGGATCAAAGCCTTATGCAAACTCACATGAGAGAGGAGAACAGCACACAGTAGCTCAGCCTCTGACTCAGTCAGCTTCTCCACACACTCTCGCCCTGTTGGTTTCCTGTTACTTCCGGAAATCTGAGCGAGCCAACTCACTTTGCTTGGCGGTACTTTGCGTGGCTCTGAGAACCCAGAGTGGAATTTTGAAGATTAATTGAGACAAATGGAAATGATTTGCCACTATTGCTGCTCTTGTGGTCATTATTATTAAGTCATACTATCAAAACTTTTACAACTCGCTAGTGTACGTAAGACAAACATTTGGCTCGCTGTCCAGTGTGAATTATTATAGCAGACAGTGGGGAGACCCACTGGAGAGAAGGCTTCACGATGCTCCCACAGATCTGTTCAAAGATATATTCTGATTGAAGACAAGATTATACCGTACCGTCCTCGGGATGGTAGCACGGTGCTAGTGAGAGGCTTTTGTTGAGGCTATAAGCTGACTTGAAACCTGGGAGGTGCCAGATACGCTCTTCCTTATATGAGGAAGAGGGATTTTGAGAAGGAGCTTTCTTTTCTGGGGAATACAGAGGCTCTGTGTTTCGCCCGCAGCTGATTTGATCTCTTAAACAGCGAGTAAGAGATGCCCCCCTCAGGCAAGCGCACCTTGGCCAGGAGATTTTTAGTGTTGTTATCATTGTCTATCAAGGCTGTAATTTTCTGCCCTGCCCTTAATGGTTCTTTCTCATTACTATTGACCTCCTTCCTCTCTGACTTGAACCACTAAAAATAAGTCCCGCCAGCATCCTAAGCCTGTCTAGCACACATCCCTTTCTGAATCCTGTGGCTCTCCGCCACGTACTGGAGCATATTTGTGCTTGAAGGAAATATGTATCCTCTACATTCTGAACAAAGAGATGCGGTCTTCTAAAGATCTCCGTCTTTCTGAATTTCTGTTAAAAGCCAGTGACCCAGAATGATGCAAATATATATTTTTGAATAGGCTTCATCCAACAGTTGTGAATATCTTTGTAATCTAAAGTGATCTAAATATATCCTGACTGCCCTGAATTAGGATTTTTACCAACAGTTTTCCCCTGAAGAAGAGGGTATGTGGTAGAACTCAGTACTGTTGCATTTTGCTTTAATTTCTTTCTCTGTCTTCTATAAGAATTCCAAATGTAATTAGTTTATGAGCATGAGGCTTGGAGTTTGCTTATTTAGAGGTGGAGCAGCAATATGTCTGCACCAAAACCACAGTTGCTGTAGCTGTGCCTTTGCATCTGGACCGTCTCACCCGGATTGAATTTGTTCCAAATCGGGCTCATTTGAAATCTCAGTTCTGTGGGTGTTGGTGCACAAGTCCAGCTCACTCACATAATCTAAACATAGCTTTGAAAAACCTCCTGTGCATGCCTTTGTGAAATTCACAACCAGAAGAATACACAGATAAAATATGTTACTATGTGCTAGGTGTAAGTATGTTGTTCATTTGTATAAGTTAAACAACTCATTATTAAGGAGATTATCTTTTCCATGTTGACTACCACTATCATATTGTATTTCAAACACCATTAGCCTTAAAATGGTTTCTTGTTTGCATGGGCTACTCTATTTATATAATTACATTCGATATACTGAGCTAAAACATAAAAGATAGTATTTTCAAATTTTTACCATTTATGTCCTAACAGATGCTCTTGAAATGTATGGAACAAAGAGATATGGATCAAAGAAAAGGACATGTGGGTCCACCAGCACACATGCTTCCACTTGCTTTCTCTTGGCATCATTGTGGGTGAGACGAAATGAAGTGTTTCTCCTCACACCCGCTTTGGGGCGTTCTCCCACTCTAACAGAACAAAGCATTGCCAGTGTGCTAGGGTCATCAGAAGGCCAAGCAAAACCTTACTTGGCCCAAAACCGGGAGGATAATCACATCCACTTCTGCACACCGTGTATTAACACGGACATAGGTGAGCACATACAGAGGAGAACAGTCAGGGCAAGGAGCTCAGGGAAGGAACTAACACCTGAGCGCTGCTTCCCAGAGCAGAGAAGACCCCTGGGAAATGATAGCTGCCTTTATACGTTTGAAATCTGTTGTGAAAAATGGTTTATCTTGTAAAATTTAGAATAAATCAGTGAGTGTTAAACACATATAAGAAAAAAATAATAAACACCTTTATAAACAATTAGTGTTGTCTAACAGTGCAACATAGGGAAAGATACTGAATTTCTTTTCACTGGTGCATTCTCACTGCCACTTTAAGACATGGTACAGAATAATGCAGACATCTTTATGGGAAGTTGACCAAGACGACATTTTATGCACCAAATGATCCTCCTATTTGTTTATTTAGAATGTAGCCTAGTTGGCGACAGCAATATCCTAACAATTTGGGTTTCAGTATTTTATTCCAAACATATTTACAGATGCATTATTCCATTTTGTCTGGAATAGATCAAATTTACAAGTGTATCGCTATTCTTTGAGCAAAATTATTTATATTTCCAATGTTCATTTTTAATATTGTCAGTTTGAATCAAAACTCATATGGTTAAACTAGTTCTAATGGTTATTCTTTCAAAGGATTTAGAATACTAGTATTCAAGAGATGTAGATTTATCATTTATATTCCCCAGTACCTAGTATGTTAATATACAACAGATACACTTACCAAGATTAATTAATTTAATTATATTTGTATGAAAATACTGTCGTATAATTCCATACTGCTACCTCAGGGAAATAATAATATTGAAAGTGATTCTTTTAAAATCAAAGTTATTATTGAGTGTCTCAAATTATTTCCTTTTTCCTTATCTTATTTTCTCCCTTTTTATGTAGTACTGGTGGCTGAATCCAGGGCCTCACACTTCTTAAAAATTTTAATATGTGTAAACTCTGAAAACTTCTCAGAAAAACAGAAAATATCGGTAATATTTAACTTGTAAAATTTGAAAACTTGAAGATCATGTGAGAGACATACCACATAACGTGTTCTGTTTGCAAATAGATTTTG
The DNA here is from genome assembly GCF_000276665.1 of Chinchilla lanigera. Classification (NCBI taxonomy): domain Eukaryota; kingdom Metazoa; phylum Chordata; class Mammalia; order Rodentia; family Chinchillidae; genus Chinchilla; species Chinchilla lanigera. The sequence goes on from NW_004955441.1 coordinate 17,658,424, forward strand.
GATGGAAATTTAGAGAAGCAAACACATTTGGTCCAAGAGTCTTTTCTTTTCTTGTGCTGTTTCAGGGCTGAAGATTTATTTAGTCTTTTTGCCAGATGTACCTATAAACCATGGACTAAACAACATTTGGTTCTACTGTCACATATTTATTTCACTATGATATAGCCTACATATTAATAATGAAAATTAATGTTCGATTTGCAAAGCAGAGTGGTTTGAAGTATCAGGGGCTGAAAGACAACCCTCTAAAGGAACTTTCGAGGAACTTTTCAGATCATTTGATGATCTGAAAAATATAATTAGTTTAATTAAATATTTGCATACAGGGCAGAAACGGATTTTTTTAATGAAAAAATGAATGATTTTATCCTCTAACAGATTTGTGAATAAAAATAGGTACTTGGTGTTTTTATACAATGTCTGTGATGCACAGTTTAAAGAAATATTTATTTATTAAAAACAATGAAATTTACCTACATTAGGAAGATATTAAGGAATAATCACATTAAATCTCCTCATTTTCTATTTATTCATTCAACAATATTTATTCAGCATGCCTGGCACATTTATACTTGAATCCTATATGCCATACAGTACAGTAATCTGCATACATACCACTTCTGGACCGTTATATCATTCATTAACTTTTTTTCTTGTTTTCATTCCACAAAGACTTATAAGCTCTTACTGTATGCAGTGATCTGTGAGGCAGCAGTTAGAATACATGTTCTCTTGAAGCTTTTATTTTAACTGAATTGGGGGAGATTTATAGCTAATTTTCCTATTTATTATTTGGCCTAAATAGTAACATGATTAAAGGTAAAAATTGAAGTTATTAGGAGAAGATTGCAATGTGTTGTGAAATAATTAAGGTGTATCTAATTGAATTTGTTTTATTGTTTAAGGTTTCTTTGAACATGTGACCAACTGAGCTTTGTGCTATGAGACGGAAACTGTTAAGGCAAAATAAATGGAAAAGGGAGTTCAGAGACTAGTTTAAGATGAACTGCAAAGGTTTGAGACTTTAGCTGTACTGTAATCAAACGTCATGCTTAAACAGGGCAGTGCGGAGATTGATCTATATTTTAAACAATCACTTTGGCTGTAGTTTCGGGGATAGTAGGTCTGAGAAGTAAGAGGAGAAAAGGTGAATGTAGAAAGAACAATTAAGGTGTAATTACAATCTTTCAGGCAGGACACTGTGGTAATAAGGGGAATAAAAGTAGCAGTAGAGATGGAGTGTGTGTGTCAGCTTGGATAGTTATGAAAGAAGGACTTTCAGTTGTAAAGGGAAAAGAGACGAGGAGAAATTACAGGGGTTGGAGGAGAAATGACAGGAGATAAGAAACCAGATGTAGAAATTTGAAAAGTACAGGAAAGAAAAATGGGTGGGTGGTTAGGTGCTCTATAAAAGAAGTGCCCAGTTTATACATGGTACAAGTGCATTATGCAAAGAACATAAAAAAGTCTTTAAAGCTGGAATGGTATTCATTCATTTTCTTTTCTTTTTATTCAACAAAGATTTATAAACTCCGACTGTATGTAAGGATCTGTGAAGAACTGGGAACTCAGACACAGCAGTAGAATCCCTGTTCGAATATGTCTTCTTTTCTGGAAAGTTCTATTTTGTTTTGAAAGAGGGCAAAACACAATCATTCTCGCTGTGCAGTGTGAGAAACTACTACTGCCTGATTCTCTGCCTTTGCGACAGGTCGCAGAGGCTCATGGGAGCGTGTACCACCTACCACAAACCTGATGCCGTTTCTTGAAACGCCTGAGCTACGGCCCTGAGGCTCGGGCTCGAAAGCCAACCTGGAATTACTCTGGCCATGGTGGCGACTCTGTTATATCTTTAAATGATATGGTTCTGGAATCAATAGTTGGAAAAGGAAAGTGCACACTTATTCGTATAAGAGTAAAGAAAGGAAAGGTGAACGGTGCTTGAGGAGAGAAAGATAAATAACAGGGATGATGACACTTACAGGATCATCAGTTGCACAAACCACAATTTTAGGAGCCTTTCAGTGATCAGGTATAATACAGAACCTTTAAAGGGACACATGTGGATATATCAAGCTTGCTTCACCTCTGACAGTTGTGGTTGACCATGTACCAGGTTAAAAAAAAAAAAAAAATAGATCCAGGCAAAAAAGAAATGTAGACTCTGGACTGTTTTTGGTATTTTAAGTTATAGATTTACTTACCTATTTATTTTGGAAAAAGGAGAATTTCACCTAAAAAGGAAAACAACTCCATCTTTGCTCTACTGTTATGTTCCCTCCCCGCCGCCCCGTCTCACCCCTGTTCCATTCACCAACCCGCACCCAAGCAGGTGCTTTGAGCGTGCGTCGCGTGGTTCCGCGCCTTGGTGTGCATCTTCTTGTCTGCCGGCACTGGTCCCCTCGGAGCACATGTGCGTCACAGCTGAGCTTAAGTCCTCGTTCCTTCACTTAGAGACGCAGAAGAGTCACCCGCGGAGAGGAAGGCAAGTTATAGGAAGCTGTGCCTATCCCAGTTCGCTCACAGGGGCTTGACTGAAGTTGGGAAAGAGTACAGAGGACAAAGCTACACCCCAGAAGTCTAAGATAACTACTTTCCTATCAGGAGCTTTTCTTGGGGGGGGCCCAGGAAGGTCTCCCGGCACTTCAAGGCCAGCAAAGAGCGAGGGAGGGTGTGTGAAAAAGGGTGGGTCACGTGGAAAGAGGAAATCTTCAAAGGAAAAGGGTGGGGCCTGAAGGAACAGACCGAATAGGTCACCTCTCATTCAAGCAAACAAGCTGGAGGAGGCCAGTGTTGAGGTCAATGGGAAAAGCTGCCTAACGATTTAACCTACGTGGTCAAATGTATGTGGCATGTTACCTTCTGTTTTTCAGCCATCTTTTAAAACGCTTTCGTTTTAGGCGCTCTGTTTTTAATCACCTTTTGAAAGCCTCTCCCGGACGCACTGTTTTTCTGTTTCCAGACTCATCTGGGTCATATTCTTTGTTCCTACCATTCCGTTCCAGAGGGTTCTGTCAGTTCCCGCAAACTGCCAAGGTCACTCGGGCAGGGCGGCCTCTGCCACTGCTGGTTTCTCTGGCCGACTCCCGCAGGGCATGCTGCCCCATAGCAGGGCAGCGGCGAGCTACCTGCTCATTTCTCACATCACTGTGTGCCAGCTGCAGTCTCGTACGGCACAACCCTGCAGCCAGAACTTCCTGTACATCGTACTCATGCGCTTATTCTGTGTCTGTGTGTAAGAACTGTCATCTGCGCTGCAGTACACTTTGTCTTTGGTGAGGTGCTGTGTCTTTTATTCTTTGTTATGTGACCAGTAGCTAGAAGCTCCCAATCCACTGAACATACGCAGTGAATATTTTCTAAGAAAAAAAAAAATTTTTTTAAATTGCTAAAGATTTACTCATAAAACATGCCTAAAGGTGAGCTCTGTCCCCAGCCCAGGGAGACAGCTCAGCGGTATAAGCGTCTGCCTGGCAAGTGCAAGGTCCTGGGTTTGATTCCTTGTACAACAAACAAATAAAAACTATAAAATATCCTCCCAAGGTCTCATTTATTTGGAGGCAGGATCTGGTCAGAAGAGGCAGGTCGCAGGGGGCGTACTCTGGACAAGTATATTCACGATTTCAGCTCCTCGCCGATTACTGGCAGCCAGGGGTTGTGCAGCTCTGCTGCGCCATGCACAGCTACCATGCCACTTCTGCCTTGGACTCAACCAACCACGTACTGAACTGGAGCCAAAGAAACTTGAACTTCTTTAAGTTATAGATGTGGATATTTTATGACTGACAGACTCTTGCATATCACTATTCAAAATGTTGATACCATTGCAATAAGCAATCAGGTCTCATAGTATATAGAAATATCTGAAAAATACTACTTTTGTCGGAGTTTTTAAAACAGACTTAAAAATATCTGCCAATATATTTTTGAAGACAAAAACACATGGTATTTAATCTTGAGCCTGCGTGCAATTCATTCCTTTCTTGCTTCTTTACACACCAAGCAGCATCATCAACTTATGTGACAAAAGTTATTTGCAAACATACATATCTAGACTTGCCAGAAATTTAAGTAAATGGAACTGGAAGACACCTCTTAGCTCCAGCAAGGAATGAACTGAAGACTCCCACAAACCCTCTTTACTTTGCTTTCAGTAAACTGGTTTTTGTGAGTGCGGCTTCAGCTGGGGCAAAGAATTAATTCTTTGTTTCACAAAGCTAGGCTTCCCTTGTCGAGGCTTTTGTCTGGAGAATGGGGAGATACTGCTTTGCTTTTGAAAATGCTGCTTTAGAGCTTTTTTCCAGGAATGATGAGGCTGTTCCCTTACAGAAGTTGGGGGGAAATGTGGATTATCCCAATAAATCCTCCAAAGGGACAGTTAAAGGATGGAGGGGGAAGTGAAAACAGGATGGTGGAAACACTCTGCTGTGTTGGTTTGGGGGATATCGTGCAAGGGGAACTGTATAATACAGGACACATATTTTATAAGATTACTTATAATAGTCACCCAAAGAATGATAGAGAAGAGAGTGCAGGAAATCTGTCCACACACTAAGACCAAGGAATCCAGCTGAGGGCCTGGGTCCCACAGAAATGTCCTGCGTGAGTCCAGCTAAAGACCTAGAGCTCATAACAGTGCCTCCCACAAGTCCACCTGGAGGCCTAGAGCCCATAACACTATCTCATGCAGGCCCGTTTCACAGATTTGCACTGGGAAGGCCCAAAGGTCCGTGGTGGAAGCTAGGAAGTCTGTGCCAGCGGGATGAAGGATCTGTGCTAGCAGGCTGAGGGATCTGCACTGGAGCCAGGAAGTGACACTCAGAAGAACCAGAGCTCCCCTGAAAGGTACCACAGCCATCCTCAGCAGCAGTGAGGTTCTGAGCTCCTCTGATGATCAAGATGGCCAAGTTCCCATCAGGAAAGCCAACGCAGCAAGCTTCTCCAGGAGGCCAGCAGTGCACCATCTTCCCCTCCGCAGCCAGGAAGCGGTGCTCAAAGTGAGGACCAGAGCTCCCCAAAGTGAACCGAAGCCATTCTCAGTGCCAACAAGGCCCCGAGCTCCTCGGAGGATGAAAACAGCCAAGCTCATCAGGAAAGCCAGCATGACGAGCTCCTCCAAAAAACCAACAGCTCCTTACAGCTTCCACCAGCTCCAATAGCCTTTTCTCTGCTCCCAACAGCCTCCTTCTTCTTCTCCAGTTCTTCCTCTTACGCTGTTGGCAGCAGTCCTCAGGGGGGCCTCCCACACCCAGCGCCACGCTTACTCAGTTCAGCTGGGGGTTATAAGCTGACCACCAGCTGTCAATCCACTACACCTGCCTTGTAAATATTCTTCTCTTTACACATCCAGAAACTATTGGGCTGTCGTAGAAGGCGGACTCTCAAAGGCACTCAGGTGACTGGGCCAGGAACACATTCATCTGAACTTGTCGAACAAAGAAAATCAATCTGGAAATACCCAAGGAAATTTCTGTGGAGTGTAGGGTACATAGCTAAGGAATTTCAGTGCTTCCTGTTAGTGTTCACAGTCCACACGATTTAGTCAGAACTTCTAGACGTGTGCATTTCAGAAACCAGTTGTATTTCCTTTCCACGGTTAGTAGAAAAACATAAAATAGATGTCCCAGATAGAGCAAAGCTTTCCTTATGCTATTTCTTACTTTCACATCTAAGCATTCATGTTTTCAGTTATTAGTATATAAATTTCATAAAATAGTACTCAATTTAAATCTGTAATTCACTGAATTTAGAGAAATGCACTAATCATATAATGACCCCCTCAAGGAAGACAAAATCATTCCCTTACCCGAAATAGTTTCCACCTTTCCCCTGGGAATGAATTCTCTGCCATTCTCCTGGCCCTAGCAACTTTGCCCCCAGGCACATGACATTGCCCTTGCAGAATTCCATGTCAATGGACTTATACAGTGTGTAGTAATTCGTTTCTAGTGTTTTCATTTCGGGTAACAGTTTGAATGTTCATTCACATTGTAACAATTATTAGAGCTTTGTTTTTTTTTACTTTATTGAACAATAGTGTGTGTGTGTGTGCATGCACATGTGTGCTTGTGTATGTGTGTGTGTGTGAGTGTATGGACATCAATTTTTTGGCCATTTCATGAGCTGATAGACATATGGTTATTACTGGTTACAGACCATTATGAATAATGCCGCTCAGAATGCTCATTGAAATACATACCTATGGTCACATACTTTCTTCCATTTGCATGGTTTCTGAGCATTTAACGTTCAAAATTATAAACACTAACTGCATCTCACTAAAATTATATGTTGTATTTTCAGCGTCACTTGTAAAAATATTTTAAATTTCTATTCAGACTTATACTTGACTCACAGGGTACACAGAAATGCATTGTTTAAATTCCAGATATATAAGGAGCTGCAAATATTCTTTTAGTTTTTATTTTTAGGTTGTTTCCATTTTACTTTAAGGATATACTTGGATGAAATCTATTCTTAGCTTTTATTCATACTATGCTCTATATTTGGACAAGTCTCATTTGCACATGAGAAGAATATGTATTTTTCTGTTGTGAGATGAAGTGGTTTATAAATGCAAATCAGGTCAAATTGGCTGATTATTTTATTTGGCTTACTTGTATTCTATTCTTCTGCTACTTGGTCTATCAATTAGTGAGAGAAAGTTGGCAATTTCTCCTTATATGTTTATATATTTGTCTCTTTCTCCTTTCAGATCAACCAGATTTTGTATCTGGTATTTTTAAACTCTGCTGTAAGGCGTTTAGGATTTCTATGTCTTCATGAAGAATTTTATCATTACATAATGTTCCTTTCTATCTCTGATCATTGTCCTTGTTCTGAAGCCTGTTTTGACTGATATTAATGTTGCTTCTCCATCTTTATTTCATTAGTGTCTACATGATATATGGTTTTAGCTTAAAAAAATAAACTTTTCTTTCAGAATGATTTTAGATTTATTGAAAGTCACAAAGATAACAAAAAGACTTCCTATACACATCTCACCCGTTCTACTGATGTTAATATTTTACATTTTCAATGTTAATTTTCAAAATCTTAGACACAAACAATTACGGATTTCCTAGTAATGTTATTTTTTTATCCACAATCCAGTCTAGTCACACATTGACCTTGTCACTGTTTCTCCTGAATCACTTTCAGGGTCCCTGACAGTGTCTAAGTCTCTCCCTATTTTCTATGTCTTGTTTCCTATGTCTTTCCTTGAAGAGTTCCAGCCAACTACACAGAAAAGGGCTCCTGCTTTGGGATTCTTTGAGGTTTCCATCTTTCCACTGATAGGTATTTTAGAAAACAGAACGGCTCACCCCTTGTCAGCGACAGTGCGGTGCAGACCCATTGCTGGTTATGCACAACTTCACCACTGGCTAAGGCTTTTCTTGCACAGGTCTTTACTATGAAGTTACTATTTTTTACTTTTAATATCGTCTGTGTGAAGCAAGGCACCGAATTCAGTGAGTTACTGTGTTGTTGTAGTTAGGTGTCAGCTGGATGTGAGCATTGTTGCCGCTGTGTTTCCTCACAGAGTGCCACAGGCTTCACGTGTCCCTAATGATCTGCTGCGTTCCTCTGTGAACTACTACACTATTTTTGTACTGTTACACTATGAATTTTATTGAACTTGTACTACCATGGCAGTGGGGGCCAGAGGAGGGTGGAGCGTTTCTGACTCGCTGATCACACTTTGGCTTCATATAGTCATAGCGAAGCTGGGCAGCGGGTAACAGACTCTTCTACAAATCTGCACAAAATAGCATACTGATTAGTTCAGCAACAGCAACACCTTAGCTGGAAAATGGGTGGAATGGTGTGAAATTAGGAAGAAACTATATATAAATGATCCAAAGGTTCTTTGGTAAAATTGAAGTAATAATCTCTGTCGTGTCTGGCAATACCATACACAAATACACATTTCAGTTCCCTTCTCTACCTCCCTGCACACCCTTTTATTTCTCCAGCGTCAGATTTATTTATCTTATAAAGTCAGTCATCATATATGCAGACTGAAAACAAGACCGAAGCACATAAGACAACTTTCTGTCTCAAAAGTGGCAGGTCAGTTTCCCACCAACGTAGACTAGGACCTAAAATGTTATCAGTCTCCTCTTTTGCTCTTATATTTCATGCAAATCCACTTCTACATCTGTGAGCTCCTCCTTTTATAAATATAAAATAGAATCTCTTTGTTTCCATTGTCAATACCTTCTCTTTCCTGAATTATTTGTATTAAACTCCTAAATACTTTTTCACTTCCCATTATTGGCCCCTTCTACATATATTTCTTGCATAGCAAGCGTGCTGTTTTCTCTGGAATATGATCCAGATTGTGTTGTTTTTCCGTTCAGATTGGCAGGGCTCATCATTTCATGCAGAACAAGAGCCCCGATGCTCACAGTCACCTACCAAGCTTTTGCGACGAGGTTTTCCTAACAGTAACCCCTCAGAGCCCTGAATTATCATCACATATTCTTCCCCATTCCGATTCCAACCCACTGTCCTCCACATTTTCAAATATATCAAACACTGCAAATTCAGTGCCTTGGTGCTCACTTTTCTTCTTCCAAAATTAGTTTATTCCTGAAGAGCTGCATAGTTTTGCTTCCTTTGTTAATGAAAGCTTTCCTAATGAATATTGTCTAGTAACATAATCCTTTTTTCTATAATTCCTAGTACCCTTCCTTTATGCTGTTGGGTACCCATAGTGCTGTTTGACACAATGTGTGTTTATATGTTTATCATGTAGCTTCTTATTGGGACGTAAGCTCTTGGATGACCAAGAAGTTTTCCGTCCCGGTCCCTACCATATCTCCCATGGCTAGAAGTGCCCTGATGCCTGTGTGCTCCTGATACATGCATTAAAGAGTAAATGGAGCGTGAATCTCTGCCATTTCACTTCCCTCCCAAATACGTTTCTGTAGTCAGCTCTCTGCAGTGCCTTTTTGACTACAGGCTGGGTCAAGACACCTCTAGTTATTTCTATGGAAAATATTCTCAACTATCCTTTCAAGTTTTCCCGAAAAGTCATCTTCAGAAAGTCACTGAGTAGCACAAATGTAGTATTTTTTTTTAGCCAAAAATAGGCTGCATTCTACTACATTTACAGAGAAGCTGGATATCTTTATATATTTTAGCATGTAGTGGTAACATTTCAGAAAAAAAAATCTGTACCCATGCAGTTATGACTTAGAGAGACATCTATACAAATCAAATCCCTTACTACATCAGGAAATGAGATAAAAAGAATTTTACTACAAGTGTGTCTTAGATCATTGGCAATCTAGACTCAGAACTGATGAAACTAAAGTATCTACCTGGTTTAACACATAAAAAATCCTATTAATTTTGTTTACTTTTTGGTACTGATAATGATGTACAGGAAAGGAAGGAGGCATTTTTGGTTTTGGCTTGCAGACAAGACAGAAATCGTGTCTTTAGCTGGCTTCTCTGTCTTGATGCTAGGAACGTATTTTTCAACACAAGTAAAAGAACCCTTTTGTAATAAATTTGTTCCACCCATCCAGCATCAAACACAACGATATTCGTAGGTCAAGTAAAACTTCTAATTAAACATACAGGTTAAATACATAGATTTGGAGTCTAGATTTAGAAGCTAAGACTGCCTTAGCTTGACAAAGCATACAGAATTACAAATTTAAGGCAAGCACACTTAAAATGTACAGTGCGTACACACAGTTCTATCCTCAGCAGCAGCTGACTCAGCTATGGCCCTATTCCACAAGTGCACATAGCAAGGAATTATACCACAAACACACTCAGGAGACTTTTTTTGCTTGCTAATGATGAAAGATGTGTAACTTAGATGGTGTTTATCATTTATATTTCAACACAACTACATCCCAATATTGAGACTTTCAAGATCTGTTTATGGAATTAGAAAGCATTTCCAGAGTTCACAGTGCTCCTGAAACCAGTTACAAATCACCCCTCAGGCAAATCTCTATTACTGTCTGACGCATCAGTGGTGAATTCAGGTCAATTCCACTCAAGCACTGTGATTATCTACTATAAAGAACACTAAATTATTAAGCGCAACCATTATGATTTCCTCAACACTGGTTCTGCCTGGACTAGGACTGCTCCCTACAGAGCTACTGTCCTCAGGTATTCTGGGTCAGTTCTCTTTCCAGACTTTCATACTGCCCTCTAAAAGAGATTGCCAAGCCTTGGTTTTATAATTTATTTTTACATTATTTTTTCACAAGATAACCATGAAATTTTCAACAGATAATCTTACAGCTAAACACAGAATCAGAAATACTGAGAAAGGTAGATGGAGGAGGGAGGATTGCTCTGCTCCAAACCCTCCTAGAATGGCAGAGATTAAAGTTAAATATAAATACAACTGTATGCAGGAGGGGAAAAGGGGTAGGGCTTGATATGCAAATGAGTTTCCAGCTTGCTGTTGTAATAACTTTATTTTTAATTAGTTAATTAATGTTATATTTTATGGCACTCTGGATTGAACCCAATGCCTTTGCATTGACCTACAAGCCCACTTTATTTTTTTATTTTGAGACCAGTTCCCAGTAAATGACTAAGTTGCCCACACTGGGATCAAACTTGCAACCTTCCTGTCTCAGCCTCTCAGAATTCTAAGTTTACAGGTGTGTGCCATCATGCCAAGCCTGAAATCATTTTTAAAGGAAAGATTGAATTCATAACAAGGTAATGTGTATATTATATATCACAGGGATATATATCACAATGATTTTGCTATGTTGCAAAACTTACTAGCAGAAAATTAAATGCTCAGATACTAATGTATTTTTAAATTTTTTGAATGATTTCTCCCCAGCTAGTTTAAATTTTCCCAACTTTTCCCAGCATCCTTGGTTAATTTCCTCTGTCATAGGCTGCTTCCATGAGGATTCAAGTAACTGTTCTGAAAACAAAACAAAACCTCACAAAACCCATCCAACTTCTCCCAAGATTCCTTATCTCTCTCAGTAACCACTTCCCTACTTATTTTCTGAGTAAAAGTCCTCGCCGTAGTTCATCTGTTCACTCTGCCTCTCCTCAGGGTTCGACTGTTCCATCATTGCACTTGCACAAGCTTCTGTCTCTCCCACTTCCGAGAAGCTGCACATTTCAAAACTGTCAGTGACGCCGAAGGCTCTTCACAGGTGCTCTCTTTCCGCAATATGTGCGTTCAAATCATTTGAAAATCTTGTGAGCTCCAACTCCAGAGCAGATCCCAGGTCCCCAATTTTCTCCTTGTGTCCCAGAACCACCCTTATCGAAACCATCCTTATCATTCATTGAATTTTACTAGTCTCCTCTTTGCTCTTCCTTCTGCTATTTTTCTTTCTAATCTTCAGATAGCACTAGATTAAAATATTGAAAAATTATATCCTATATCCCAGTTTATAAGCCTTCAATGATTTTATTGTGCCTTTAAAATGAAATCCAAGTTCCTATGACTTCCTATGGGGCGCCATAGGAATGGTTCCTGTCTATCTTCTGACCCCTTTGACACCACACTGTCTTCTGTTCTCTGAGCTCTGGCCACACGATCCTCCCTCTGTTCCTGCAGACACTAAACCCCACCCTGCCCGAGGCCTCTGAGCTCACATTTCTCTGCACTTTCTCCACCACTCAAAGCAAGAGTAGAGACCAGATTGATTCCCAGGTGTCCTGCCCAAAGCATGGGCCTAAAACTGCACTTCTGAAGCTTTTTATGAAACAATCAAGATCATCAAAATGTTAATATAGTTATGACTGTGAAACTGTATCAGTTTCACTAGTCTGAAAAGTATACACCTTAGCCTCATGGATTCCATTTCCAATTGGAATTTATGACCACGATAGCGGGCTGTGGGAGGAAAAATTTCAGTGTCCAGTCTTCCCACACTTGGAACTTCCTAACGGCGTTCTCCATCCCAGTTTTCATTTTGACTGGATCTCGTTCACATAGGTCTTTTATTTTGCAAGGTATTTTTACTGAAAAAACATTTGGTATTTAAATCTAATGTCATATGTTTTACTATATAATTAAAGCTCTGCTAAACAATTTGAAAAAGTAAAGTAATTGGGCCAGAGAACAATAAAAAAAGAATGTGACAAAACACTCTTTAATTCATAAATCTGAAGTAGTCTGACATTTCTGGTCCTAATTACAAAATGCTTTCATTTTTCCATTAATTTGTAATTAAAATCTGACTTTGAACCTCTACTCTTCTTTTCCTTTTTCTGTTTTTTAGATTCTTCCCTTTCTTGAAAGTCACTCGGTTTTATGGTTTGCAGGCTTGTGCTCTCCCAAAGTTCATGTTGAAAATTAATCCCCATCGTGTTGCTGTACTAAGATGGGGCTTTTTAGGGGTATTACTCTCACGGATGGGGTCAAAGTCCTTATAAAAGAGACTTTGGACAGCTGCCAGGTCCCTTCCTCTCCTCTGTCATGTGACATCACAGAGCTCATCCCTTTTGCTTCTTGGTTCTTCTGCAGTGTGGAGAAGCACTAACAAGGCAACATCTGAAAGTGGGGAGCAAGTTCTCCTCTCCCCAAACTACAGTGCCTTGAATGTGGGCTGCCCTGAAACGTGAGGAGTAAATCTCTACTCTTCATTAAGAACCTATGATGAAGTGCTTTGTGACAGGAGGGATGGACTAAGGTACTCAGTTATGATCTCGTTTCAGATCTTAGCAATCAAAGCTGGAGTTTCATCAGCAGCTCCGAATCCTACTTTAGCCTTTTCCAAAGAGTACTACACCACAGGCACACAGCAAACATGTAATGCTCAAGAAGTCCTATCACTCACCTACTCAGCATTTTCCAATATCTTATCATTCTCAGAGCAAAACGCAAATATTTTAGGTCCGTTCTTGGGGCACTTGGACTTGGCTGCCTCTCCGTTGTTTTCTCCTGAACTCTCCAAACAATGCCCCAGGCCAGAAAACCATAGTTCTTCCAAGGAACCAAATCTCCATGTCTCTGTCAAACACTCAGATGAATACATTCTCTAGAGAAAGTCATCGGGAGGGATACGATCTGACAGCAGAAGAAAGCATGAATCAAGTATCTATTTCTCACACAAAGAGACCTCAGAATGAATTTCATAGCCAAGGTAAAGCACTCAGGAAATTGAATCACAAAGAATTTGGTTTCTAGGAATAAGATTTATGTATTTCATGACATTGCATGAGTTGATATCTATTCTGTTTCATCCGAATGATTTGGTGAAGAAGTTTAAGATAATCTGTATGTACATGGATTATGCTAGATCAATAACAGGACATGAATTCAGCTAAAATGTCTGAACTGGTTCGGTGCAACATAATTCAGACATGTCAACAACTAATTCTCCAACACCCTTAGCACTTACTGGGTGCTTTGCATTTCAATTAAACTCTGACACTAAACAGTTAGTATCAGACCCTGCAGTTTCAAAGGTTCAGACCTGCAGAACTTCCTTCACTTCAGGGGTTAGTCTCAAGTACAGTTACCTAGGATACAAACCTTTCATTCTGACCTAGCTAAAATTGAGGTCCTTACCAACAGCAATTCCTCACGACTTATAGTTTGCTAGAATGGCTCACAAAACTCAGACAATAATCACTTATCATCATCAGTTTATCATAAAAGACACAATGCATAGCTAAGTGGGAAGGTGCATCGGAAGCCAGAAGGATTCCGGGCACAGGAGCCTCTGTGGCCGTGAAGTTGATGTGCCTCACTCTCCTGACATCGGGTCTGTTTACCAACTGAGAGGCTCTCTGTGCTCCATGCCTGTGGTTAGCATTGTTATGGAGGGTCCATTACAGAGCCATGACCGATTACCTTCTTAGCCTCTAGGGGTGAACTTGATATCCAGAAGCAGAGGTAGTGAAGGGACACATGCTGCTACCAGGGATAGGGGTCCTTGGGTCGGGGCTTGAAAATTCCAACACTCCAGCCACAGGTCAGTTCCTTTGACAACCAGCTTCAGCCCTGCACTGTCCAGGGACCAGCAAAGGTTCTCTTCATTAGCACAAACTCAGGTGGGGCTGAATGGACCTTGTTAGGAATAGCAAAGGCACGCCTTACACATCCATCTCTCTTGGGACACTCCAAGGCTTTTAGAAACTCCTGTATCAGGAACCAGGGACAACAAATAAGTATTAAAGCAAAAGATGCTCCTATCAACTCTTCCATTTAGTAAATTACAAGAGATTTGGGATCTCTGTGCCAGGAACCGGGGATGAATATCAAATACTTACTCTTCTTATGTTACCTTATCATTACTGGGACAAATGTAATAGTATTGGAGGTAATAGTGATTTCATAGAGAGACTATTGACCACTATGAGCAGTAAAACACTGAAAAAAAGGTTCTGTAGAATCATACACTTTTCTCCAAAAGATTTTAAATAACATGACTACCTCTTATCTGACTAAATAGCTTCTCTAATATAGAAAGTGGATTAACACATTTAACACTAAATTTCTATCTCTGGTCCCAAGTACAGACATTTATAATGTAATTACAAAAGTATTTTCCCAACTACAATAGTTACTATACAACCCAAGAGAAAGGTGCTGATAGATGATTCACCTAATGATTAAAGTTGTATTGTCTAAAGTCATTAACAAAAGGCAAGGGAATACTTAATTAAATCTCTATTATATGTAAGTAATTTTAAGTTCTTCCATCATTTAATTCTGACATTAGGCCTATAATATAGATACTACCTCCACTGTTTCACAGAAGATATTAAGACTAATGGAGTTTAAATAACTTTCCCAGGAAACAGGGGTACGGAATGGGAGAACTTGGGCCGAAGCCCAGAATTATGATCCCTAATCTCAAAATGTAGATAACAATACGTATCTTCCAAAGTTTATGTGATCATTCAGTGAGATAGTGCATTAAAACTGCCCATTGCCACATTAATTTTGCAGTGTATCTTATAAGGCTGTGTCAATACACCATGTTGTTTGAACAATTTACTTAAATTCTTTAAGCTTAGTGCTGTATATGTCAATGATCGTCTGGTAGAGCTGGTAGGACTTAAGTGCTGTTGGAAAGTGCGTGTCACAGGTACATGTATTTAGGTAAACACAGGGGAAAATGCCCTAGCTGCTCAAGCAAAAGAGCCTTCCCTGACATAACTAAGTCTGGGGGCCAACAGTTGGTGAACTTGATCTATGTGGTAAGGGTCAATCTAAAGACCCCTGTTGACTTGGACTAGATTCCAGAATCAGAGAATATTATATCCTAATCTCCTTCATCATAAAAGTTAACCTTGTCTGGTTCAGAGATATAGTTAGAAAAAGTGACTGTATCCTCTAGCCTGGAGCCATAGTGGTAATTTCCTTCTTTCCCACTGCTCCCTATCCCCCACGCAAGACCGATACACCAAAAGTAATACCTAACTTGGAACAGGCCCTAATTCTTCAGTTAATCTCCTTGGAAAATGTGAGCTGAATGTAGAAAGTGCAGTTGGCCATTGTTAAACATTCGAGCAGAATGCTAATGCAGAGCTTGGACTTGACTTGTTATTGTGAGTGCATTCCAAATAGATGAGAAATACAATACATGGGAAAGTATGAAAGACTTTATGTAAGTACAAGGAGCTAACTGGGAGAGAAGCGATCAGAGGGTGGAGACTCAGAGGAAAGAGAACAGAGAGATTGTGTAGCCTTTGGAGTTGGGAAGGTTACTCTGGCTCCACTTGAGTCTGGTCTTTAGAAGTCTGGCTGCACAGCTGCTCCCATTTCATCTCCAGGAGAAGTTCCCAACTTTCAGTATCACACGTGATTGTTGTAGATATATTTCAAAGTGTGTTTAGTTACTGGAACCTAAGGGGATGGCAAAAGCAAACATCATCAATTTGATATGAATGTGCTTGACTGTGTTTTCCTGTTATAACTCAAGGAAACCTGGTAAAAACAAACACCATCAATCCTTCCATTAGATGTGCACTCTTCAGTTTGATTCTACGAGATATGCATGTGTTAATATGAAATAGTGCATAAACAAAAGAGGCTTGTTAGAGTTTAGGAATGTTCAAAAGATAGAGCCTAGTAGAATAAAGAATGATAGTAAAGAAAACAGAATTTATCTATGTGCGAAAAATTTTAAGTGAGTTAAATATTCTCTAAGTGGAGTAACAATATAGACGGACAGGATGATTAACAGAAGGAATATTAAGAGAGACCTTGGCTAGGAGTTGTCCAAACTGATGACAGATACTCAGTTATATACTCAAGAAATGATACAAACACATAGGGAACCATCAAGTATAAGAAATTATAAAAGTACTGTGAAACAGACACAGAGAGAAAAGCTTGAGAAAAATCTTCTATAAAGATGACAAGAAAGAAGGGAGATGACTAGAGAGGACCCAGGGGAGCAGGGGCAGTGGAGCTAAGGTGGTAAGAGAGGGGAGCGGTATATCAACAGACATAATCAAAGTATGCATGTGAGCACACGTCACAGTGAAACCCAGTATTCTGTGTAATTAACATATACCAGTAAAATACATATATAGTCATCCCAAATGGGGAAATACTGAAGCTTTCCTTCTAAAATCAGCAACAGCACTGGGCATGCAGGTGCATGCCTATAATCCCAGCACCCAGGAAGAGGCAGGGGAATTGTGGTGAGTTCAAGGCCAGCTTGGAGTACATAGAGAGTTGAAGGCCAGCCTGAACCATACAGTGAGATCCTGGGAAAAAAGATAAATAAAACTCAATTAGGAACAAGACAAAGATGAAGACAATCACAACTCCCATTCAACACAGTACTAGAAATATTAGCACAAGATATTAAGCAAGAAAAAGAAATAAAAGGCATACATTTAGGAAACATTATTTGCAGGTGATATGATCCTCTACATAGAAGATCCCTAAAAAGTCAGCAAAAGACTAATAGAATTAATAACCAAGTTCAGGAAGAGAGCAGGATACAAGATTAACAGTCAAAAAAATAACATTCTTGTACATTAATAATGAGCCCAGTGATAAAGAAAATAGGAGAAAATACCATTCTTAATCACAGCAATAAAAATTACAGACTTAGGAATTAACCTGTTAACTAAGGAAGTGAAGGACCGGTACAACGAAAACCACAGTACTCTGGAAAAGGATGTTGAAGATGACTTCAGAAGATGGAAGGATATCTCCTGCTCCTGGATAGACTCCATGTATACAGTCAACCTGGCCATACTTCCAAAACTGACATACAGATTTAATGCAATCCCAATCAAAATTCTAACAGCATTCTTCAATGAACTGGAAAATCTAATTCTAAAACTAATATGGAATCAAAAAAGAGTAAGGATATCAAAAGCAATCCTGGATGAAAAGGTCAAAGGAGGACGCATCAGTATTCTGGACCTGAAGTTATATTATAAAGCTACCGTGATAAAAACAGCATGGTACTAGAAAAAAAAAAAAAAAAACAAACAAACAGAAAAACAGACAGGAGGATAAATGCAACAGAGTAGAGGATCTTGAGACAACCCCAAGTACATTCAACTATTTGATCTTCAACAAAAGGGCCAAAAATACACTCTAGAAAAGATAGCCTTTTTAATACACAGTGTTTGGAAGACTGGCTCCTGCCTTCTGTACTGTTGGTGGGACTGTAAACTAGTACAAACACCATAGAAATCAGAGTGAAGTTTCCTCAAAAACCTGAAGCTAGAAATTCCATTTGGCCTACCTACTCTTCTGTAGGTATCTGTAACTCAAAAGAGATGAACACGTCGTATTACGGTGATGCACATGCACTCACGTTCACAGCAGCATGATTCACAGTGGGTGTGTCTTGGAAGGGGCCTCTATTTACCAACTCCACTTAGTTAAGTGAGGTGGAGGGTTGGAATTTGGGTGGAAAGAAAGCATTCTCTTCAACAATAAATCTCCACAGTTTTCACTCTTCTTTTGTGTTTGCTTGAAGAGCTACTAGTTGGAAGCAGAGCGTTCCCCCTGGAACAAACCAGTGTGTGTGTGTGTGTGTGTGTGTGTGTGTGTGTGTGTGTGTGTGTGTGTGTGCATGTGTATAGTCAGTCTTTAAAATGTAAAATATACAATTAGCAAAATTTCGGAATAGCTAATGCTGGCAGGGAAGTAGAGCAAATGGAACTCTGTTATGCTGCCAGTGGAGACAAACTGGCACAAACGCTGTGAAAGCAGTTCAGCCGTTCGTGAGTAAATCAGGATACGTAGATGCTTTATTCGGTAGGTCTTTGATAGCCACCCGCAGAATCAGGGCTGGAAGAATGCAAAGCGGCTCTGCGCCTTGGACCGCTGGAAGACCCAGCCAGAGGTTGCAGGACTGGCGCTCACTGCAGCCTAGTGAGAGCTCAAGTTGGAAAGCTGAACGCCTTGCGCCAGAAGGCTGAAAAGCCTGCGTCGGAAGGAACTAGAGATCAGCGTGTCCAAAGGCAATGGCAGAGCCCTGCGCTCCTCTGCCGAAGAAAAGAAAACTTTTCTTCTTTTTGTTCTACAAAGATTACAAGCCTGTCGATTGGTGGCACACACCTCTGGGGTGGGTTTTCCCCTCAGTTTGGGGCCTACGTGTGAATCATCAGCCGAGCTTCACTAATCTATTGGGTTGTTTTAACTCATGAAGTCAACATATCGCAATGAATGATCACAAACTGCACAGCAGAAAATTATAGATCACTTGCAAATGCGTGTGATATTACATTGAATCATACATATATCAATTTTAAAGCAGAGACTACAAAACGAGATGATAATTGTGATTCTTTGGCTTCATGAGATTATTTTTTTCCTTTTTTCCCCTTTTTTCGTGAGATTATTGATGCTGTTTTCCTTTGCAAGCTACTCACTTTGGAAAATATTTCCCGTGACAGTGTATTGCTTAATTATTTTTATAATTTGGTAAATAGTCTTTCTTCAAGGCACACTAATAGGTTATTCTTGATTCACTCTGTCATATGCAGAATTCCAAATATATGCCAGTTGGGTACTGAATACTATGAAGAGTGCATTCTGAACAGGAAAAGTCACCACCCTTGCGGTTAAGGTCAGCCAAGAACAAGGAATATAAACACTATGCTAGATCCTGAGTAAAGTGTTTTATGAACTTGAAAGAACTTACTTTAATGCATAAATGTGGAAATTTAGAGTTGCAATTGACTGTAGCTACAATTTTCACTCATAGAGGAAAATTTTCATGGAAGTCTCAAGGGCCCTGGGCAGTTACTACTTTCATGCCAGTCTCAAATACTTAAAAATCTCATTTTTGCCTGTGAAGTGACCATAGATTATTTCCTCAGAGGAAGGTTTACATTTACCAATAGCACTAACAATGTATAAATTCATCTTGCCCAGTTACTAAGTTATTTACAAATGTCTTCATAATTAGTATAAGTGCTTCTATCATAAGTCCATCTTCCTCATAATTAGTGTGTTATTTTTCAATGAGAACTATTTCCAAAAGGAAAAAGTGGGGTAATTTTTGAATGATCAAACTAGTTTCACTCAAGATAAAAAATACAGGATTGAATCATAGTTTAGAATCAAATTTATCTGCAACCATGTCATAAAGTGGGTGCTTCCTTTGCCAAAGAATTTATCACTCTCAATCCATTGGTTGAGATCAACAGCAATCTAGGACATCCACTTTTGACCAATCCGTGGATGATAAGAGATAAGTGATTACTTTATGACTTATTTCTTTGCTTGAATAAGTCAGTATATTCAAACTAAAACTAAAATTATTCTTTTTGTTGAAGTTACTTGGTGTGCATGTACTGTAATTTATTATTGATAAAATTTATATTTTAATTTTTAGTGAGAATTATTTTCTTTCTTATTTGTGATATTTTTGTAACCCCTCATAATAAACTGATAGCTGAGAAAACACATTGCTGTGTTTGTATAAATAACTAAAATATAAAAAATTACAGATATCTGTCATATACAAACTTGTCTGTTTATTATTTTGCTCTGAAAAGACTCTAATGAAAATATTAACAGCTGCTATTTCAACTTGCACAGCGAACAACGACATTGCTTCCCACCCTCTGCCGCTCTGTGAGGGATGACTGACAAGTGTGAGACGTGTAAGTGACAATGGTGAAAACTGGCCATCAAAGACAAGTCGCTGAGGTATGTGGGCTAAAACTAACGTTCAAATCCAAGGTCAATTTTTAAAATGCACAGATTTGAACATCATTGAAATTCTGGACCAGCAGCATGATTGACTATATAGGTATTTGACTATATTGACTGCAGAGGTAATTAAGATCAAGAAGATTAGTAACAACTTAGATAATTTTAAATTATTAAGAGGGAAGTGTGCCAGCAGCTTGTGTTGACCAGATGCGGTGGAAAGTCCTTTTCTGCAGAACTGTCCTGAAGCACCAGCAGAATTTTAATGGCGGATAAAAGATGTGGCACAAAGGTGTGACTAAACGGTTTGGAAGAAATGAATGAAGGACATTAGAACATCGTGATGTTTTTCCATTTTAAAGTCCTGTAAAGCATGGTCAATGCTTGCATACTTTATTGAAAAATGTGTTAACATTCTGACACTGTGACAAAATACCTGAGATAACCAGCTTATAAGGAGGAAAGGTTTGTTGGGGCCCATGATTCCAGAGGGTTTAGTCCACAGACATTTACGTTTTATGTTTCCATCAACTTGAGGTACTGCCTTGGGCTGGGAAACAAGCTTCAAGCACTAGCCTTTGGGAAACATTCAGGATACAAAGAGCGGTGTTCTGCCCCAAAGTCTCAGGTCCCTCTCAGAATGCAGAATGCATCCCTTCCCCACAAGTTTCCAATGTGTTCATTGTTCCAGCACTGCTCGTGAAACCAGTCTTCCCCCAGACTCAAGGTAAAATCTGCTACAAATCAAATTCGAAGCTACAGGCATGCGATGTACAATGGTGGGATAGGCACAGGAAAAACATGGTATTCCAAAAGGGAAAGATAGGGGAGTAGGAAATAGTCAAGCAAAGCAGCACTGAATCTAGCAAGGCAAACACCAACTGTTCTATGTCAAGCATCGGGAGCACTCTGCAGCAGAATGTGGCCTCTCAGAGGCTTGGACTCTTCTTGGCAGGGCGTGGTAGGTATTTTTCATTCCTAGGATCCCAGCTGCAGCTTTGACTTCTCCCTCATAGCTTCACTCACTGCCTTATTAGGCACTGTTCACAGGGACTCTGCCTGCATACACTGCTAGCTTCTCAGGCTTTCCTTTGAAGTGTCAGTGGAAAATAGCATAACTCCATGACTTTCTCATAGTGAAAGGCTCCATAACTCTTGTACACAGAATACCTGTGAAACTAATATCCCATGGACAACACCAAGATCTGCCACCAGAATAAACTACAGCCTGCCTACTTGAACCCAGGTGACATTTGAGTGACCTTTGAGTACATCAGTGACTCTATACAGAGAAATGAAGTATAGGGAAATAATTCCCTAGTGGTCCTGGGCAAAGAGAGCGCCTTGAGACTCCGTTCCTAAATCAAAGTCTTTGAAATAGGGTTACATTGTCATACCTTTGAGTCTGCGATGGATAGGGGCTTCTCAATTCCTGAGAAGCACTCCAAGAATGTTTTCTACTGTCGCAGTGCAAAGGGCTTGGTTTGTTTTAATAGCACTATTCTCTATCCCCTTCTTGGCCATAGCTGTAAGCATTTTTTTTCTTGCAAAGCTGCTATTTTTTCCCCCAAAACTTTCCACTGTGCTTTTTCTGCTCGAGTCTCATCATAAATTTGGCTACAAGAAGTAAACTATCCATGCTCCTGCCTGAATGTTTTGCTACCTTGAAATTTCCTGCAGGAGATGAATTAGTCCATTACCTGTAAGGTCAGTCTTTTATTAAGTCTCAGAGAACAGAAAAAAGGAAGCCTGATCTTTTCCATGCAGTGACAAGGATGGTCTCTAGTCTAATTCTGACACTTTTTATTTCCACCTGAAATTTCACGAGTACAACCTTTAGTATGTGCATTCTTGTCAGCATTCTGGTCCTCTGAGCCCTCATTAGAATTCCCCGTTAAGCTATTTCTCAGTATTCTAGGCTTCCCCAAACTTTTCCACATTCCACCTGCAAACCAATTCCAAATGGTTGTAATCACGTCATCCACTGCAACTCAGCAATGACCCTTGTTCTCAGTATGAGGTTTGTGTTAGTCTCCTGTCTCTATGGTCAAAATGGCTGAGATAATCACCTTACAAGAGGGAAGTGCTTGCTTCGGTTCAAGGTTGCAGAAGTTTCAGTGCAGGGTTCATTTGCCCTGGTGCTTTTTGGCAGGGGGTGAGGCAGTACACATGGCAGGAGCACGTGATGAAAGACAGTGCTCACTGCCTGACAACCAGGAAGCAGAGAAAGAGGAACAGCCCCCATCCCTCCCTCAAGGGCATGACTCCAGTGATGTCACGTCCTTCTACCACGTCCACCCCATAATGAGTTACCGTTTTCCAATAGACCCACAGGCGGGGACCACGTCTTCCACACGTGGACCTTTAAGGGAAAGTTCACGTTGAAATTACAGCAAAGTGCTTGTCAACTGCTGCATTGTAACTCTAACCTGGCATCTCTGCTCAGCGAGGTCTTACAAGAGGAGGCTTGTTATGAAGATGAAGTTTTTGTAGACAAGGAAAAGTCACATTACAAATGAAGGACTGAAGCTCAATGAAAATCTGCAACTTCTTTTTTTTTGGTTTTTCTCCGGTACCGGGAACCGAACTCACGACCTTGCGCTTGCCAGGCAGGCGCTTTTGCCGCTGAGCTAAATCCCCAGCCCTGCAACTTCTAAAGGTTGGCTGAGTGCGACAAAGTGGTATCCAAGGAGAAGTTCCGTTAGCAACTGTACTATTGAGGTGGTTACTAATTAGTGACACATTCTGGCATAGAGCAACTGTGCACACAGTTTTCCAGATTTCCTTTGGATGCAGCACTCACAGCCCCGCTGCGCTGTTTTGATCCGGTTTCTAGAGTGACCTCTCGAACATGTCTCACACAACCTGGAATCTCACTCCCGCAATGTTCACGACCTATGGACAAGCGGAGTACTGGGGAAAATGCCAGTTATGAGTAAAGCTCAAGTCTCAGAAGGGAGAAGTCAGCAAATATTTTATTAAAGCAAAAGGGAAGGTCACACAAAATTGTAAGAACTGGTAAAAAAAAAAAGAGAGAGAAATGAACCAGTAATCCCTCTGTGTCTATTAACAGCTCTAAAATCCGAAGCTGCTTGGATCCATTTTTATTGTATTTATTTACTTATTTACTTTCAGTATAGTTTGACTCTTGATTTCACTCTAAAGTCCTATACTAGGCCTGTTTTGTAATAATTTTCAAAATTTCACAAAGCAGTGTCTAATCT
The DNA here is from genome assembly GCF_000276665.1 of Chinchilla lanigera. Classification (NCBI taxonomy): domain Eukaryota; kingdom Metazoa; phylum Chordata; class Mammalia; order Rodentia; family Chinchillidae; genus Chinchilla; species Chinchilla lanigera. The sequence continues at coordinate 17,681,755 of NW_004955441.1, forward strand.
AAACTGCATGATATCTAAATGGACAACCTAAGTAAAACCAATTTAGAATTTTACTTAACAGGCTGCAAATTGCACTGAGCAGAAATATTTTTTTTAAAAAGTATCACAGATTTTATGCAATAAAACATAGTGAAGCAGTATGTTATAGTACAAAAAAAGTAAGATTTTGATTGTGAATCTGATGACCCTGATAGCAGATTCCCAGCAAGATCAATGGAGCAAAATCTTAGTTTATCATCAGAAGCGCATTTACATACCCGAACAGCTGAAATTCCTGTGGTGTACTCTGGAGTCTATATGTTGTCCAGCCTCTACCTCTCACTGTTACACACACACAGGATTTTGCGAGTGATTCTAATAATTGGCAAAATGAAGGATTTATTAAACTAGCAAATTTGAGGCACTTTATCTGTAATAGTAGGAAGTTCATATCAGATTATTTGTAAATTGAGTTTTGCATCACATTTTGTATGGTTCTAATATAACAGCTTTCCACTTGCAAGGATTTCTTCTAGAGAACACTTGATAAGTGATCATTCACCTTTACTCACAAACTTCTGGCTCTTTCTAGAGGATATTTATTCTATTACTATGAAGCTTCTTCACTGAGTCAAAATACTGCAAATCTCACTGATTTGTCTCGGTTCTGCCTTTGAAAAAATGTATATTCCTGTCCATCTGAAAGCCCTTCAAATGCCTAGAGATAGATCTTTTATCTTTCTTCCATAATTTTTCTCTAGGTTAGAAAAGATACAAGGTTTATAGCCATAAAAATAATATATTTTCATTGGATAAGCAGTTTAAAATCGGACAAATTAACAGAATCATCAAAATGTTTCATTAGAAAGAAGAAAAATCAGGGAAGTAACTCAGTAGTCTAGCATCACTATATACGCTGTTAGAATAAACTGTGCCCAGAAGAAGGCTGAGGATATGGCAGGAGTGTCACACTCCACCAACGGATGGGGTTTGGCGAATTCAATGAGAAGAATAAAAGGCTGAGCTGAAAAAAGAGTACACCTTGCACACATTTGAGTAACTTTTAAAATTAACTGTGCAGGCTGCAGCATATTCTTTCAAAATCAAGTTAATGTTTTGAAGATCCTATTTCTATTAAGGAAAAATTATCAGATCAAGTAATTTCCAGGTTGGTTTTATATATACTCATAGTAGTATGTGATTAATTTACATTAAAAAAATAAGGCACTAAGTCACACTCTAATATATAAAGAATAAATGAGGTATGGTAGAATTATATTTAACCATGAAAACTTGATCATGGTAAATTAATTTATACACTATAGCCAAGGATGATATAAGCAGTAGTTTCTAATATACAAAAGAGGATAAATAAAGATACATTCAACGGGCAGTTCAGACAAAGGACTATTACATTTATTTTAAGTGCTGTTATTGGTTACCTACACCCGTGTATGTAATCTAAACATCTTTACCTACTTTTTTTTAACATTTGTCTTAAATTTGTAAGCTACATTTTACTCTTTTTTATTTGTTTTTATTATTTCACACATATATGCTACTATCTCTACCATGCTTCACAAACTGTTTTCATACACTCTAAAAAATTGATAGGTCAAAGTCTTTTTGTCCAAATATGCTGTGGATAATTTTTTCTGTTGACATTATTGATTAGGTTTTTTTCTTGAAACTTCTTATCTTTAAATTCAATGATTCTAAAATGCCCCATTCTTAGTTCTTTATTTTTGTGGATCTTCTTTCATTTGCCCTTTTACAAGAAGCTAACCTATTGTCTCTTTTTTTAAAAAAATACAAAATCAATAATAATCAGTCTTTAGTATAAATCTCTGCTTCTGAACATTCAATCTGCATCTAATCCCTTATCTCCAGCTCTCTCTTCAACTTTCTTCCTTGTTTGTTGGGCTATTATCTTATAGAATCAAAGCGTGTTCCAGTTTCACTGACCTAGAGATCATCTAGGCAAATTTTAAGCTCCAGTTAATAGATATGACCTGAAAGAATAAGCACACAGCGTGACTCAGACAATAGGGGCAAGAAGAAGACAGAAGTTCTGTGTTCCCCAATTCCAAAATAATTGGTAATATATTATCGTAATTACTTGTTGTGCTACCTGGTTCACAGATGATTCATCCTCTCTCCCTCTTCCCTTCCTTCTCTCTTTCTCTCTCCCTCCTTTATCAACTTTGGAGAGCTTTGTAAGTTATAGACTAGACAGTAGGGTCTGTTTTAGCTATTTTTTTTCATTGCTGAGACAAAATATCCAACATCCAAAGTTAAAGAGGAAGGATTTATTTCTGCTCACAGTTTGTAGAGGCTTCAGTGCATACTGAACTGTTTCCAAGGCAGGGTGGCATGGCCGAGAGAAACAGTCCAAGGCAGGGGAGGCAACAGAGCAGCAGCAGCAGTAGCTGAAACAGTAGCACCAAGCCTCCCTTTCCCTTATGTCCCATCCAGGTTACAAGCCTTTCGGGCAATGCCACCCTGGGTAGGGCTTCCCATACCCCACACCCAGAACTATGACAAACCAATCAGTAGACTAATCCAGCACCACTTAATCCACAGTCACATAGCTTAGTTCCGGCCACCTCTGTAAAACCCTGCTATGACTACATGCGGCTGTGGGGGACATCTGGATACAAGCTATAATAAGGTCATACATGAGAATTATAATACAGACAATATATATATATTGTATCTGGCAATGTCCAATTGGACTCTTGCAGAAATTATCTATTGGACTAAGTAGGGATCACTTTAAAAAAACTTTCAAAAATCAAAACATGTGTTTTTGATTGGCTCAGTTATTTCTCATTAATACACCTGATAACTCAACTATCCCTCTATATATGAAGTTTTCTGCAACTGCTTTATGATGAATTCCATCAAATTCACAGATCAAGAAAAGCAGCTTGAGATGCTCTGCACAGTCTGTTCCGAAGAAACACTAGTGAATCCTGGTGAAATTATAGGGAAAAGAGGTAACCGTGCAAAATCTGAAAATTGTGCTATGGCTATACAGAAAATCAGTAGACATTTGTCATGGAAATTCTAGTCATCCTTGCACGGGGAAGAGCTCATCGGTGGCCCTCGGTTGGGATCTGTCCCCTCCATTCCATTGCAATGCGGTGACAGAAGCTCCCACTTGGACAGCATAACTATGCATCAGGACTCATTGTCTCTCTAGCTCCCTGTCAGGGAGTGTGGTCTGTGAACAAGGGGACTGGGGGCTAGAATTTCTCATTTCTTGCCCACCTTAGATTCATCCTGTGAATGTGAATTCCAGAGGAGTGTCACTGAACACTAGAGGGCGTCTTTCTGGAAAGCTTTCCCATGAGACAGGGCATTTAGCCCAGGCATTTCAAGCCCAGCTCTTGAGGTCTTAGGTGACCTTGGTCCAAGTTCTCAGGGGTTTGGTGTCTGAACATGTAAACTGAAGTGATCAGAGGCTGCTATTCCCGTGCAGTGCCCTCATGGGGTGCTGTCTCTCTAGGTGATATAGCACAGTACCTCTGCCCTCACCCCTGGCACAGACCCTCAGGGGTTGTACCAAAGGCAATGCATGCACCTTGAAATCAGCGAGTTTTAAAGCCTTCTTCCAAAAAATGGAGAGTTAAGTGTGTGGCAGACCAGATAAGTAGAATGGGTTCTAGGGAAAAGTTAATACAGCTGAGATCAGGTGGTGTGCCTGGGAAAGTACTAACGGAAGGCAGATGAACCTTGTGTCACTTGAATTGTTTGTAGCGTGTCTGAGTGAATAAAAGCAGGATGAGCCCGACGCTTGGGCTCCTCTACCAAGAAGAAGCAAGAACCCCCGGCTGCCTGCATGCCAAGCTGACTCTGTGGCTGTTTGTCTTTCATTTTTGTTCACTTCTGTCAGGGTGGCAAAGCAGCAGGATTAGGTCTCTGCAAGTGGCACCTAGGTGGGGAAAGACTGGCATGGGTTGATTCCCCACAGGTAGTGCCAGACTGGGACTTGGAACCCTCATAGGCTGGTTTCTATAGGGACTTAGCCTGGGTGGGCTGGTTCGCTACCAGCTGTTACCAACTGTGGGGAGGCTGGGTCTTCCAGGTCAGGGTGGGCTTCAGAAGCGGCTCTGGGACCAGTTATCACATCTCTGTCATGTGCTGGATTTTCCTTGCCAGTCACGGCAATAACAAAACGCCTCAAGCAGTCTTCATTACAGGGAATTACACAAATCACGGCAGGAACTGGGAAGCTGCCCACATTTCCTGCTGACTGTAGGTAGGTCTGATTCTAAAATTTCATTTCATCAATTCAGAATAACACATAGATTGAACCCTGGTTTCAGTTCTAATGCATTACGTATTGCAAGTGCTTTGCCCACCCAAATTGCCTTTCGTGATACTGCAGTGTATCAAAATCAAAGTATGAAATTAGGTTACTGATTTTTTTCCTTAAATATTTTTTGAGTTCCAGATCTGATTATGTAGATAAAACAGGAGAAAGTAAACTTAATCATTGTGAGAACATGTATAATTATCTCTTTTGTCTAACCTTTCTTTGTAATCCAAGCACATTTTCATAAGCATTTCTTCTCACTGTGATAACCTAACGGTTAATCTACTATATACTCTTTTTTTTATTCCTTTATAATATTATAAAGAAAATTTCTTCCATATACTAGAAAACAGTTCTTAGGTTCAACAGTATTTTTAATTAAATGGTATTTTAAAAGAATTGAAGACCTACCGTATCAGTCTCTTTTGTATTTTGGGCCCCAAATTCCTGACATTTATAGCTTACAAGAGACATCTGGCTTACGTTTCAGCGAGCTAAGTCTGTGCTTACCTGGCTCAAGCAGAAACTTCGGGCGGCAGTGGCTGAGAAGGAAAACTGCTCATTTCACGGTAGCAGAGAAGCAGAGAGCAGGAGGAGAGGAGAGGAGGAGCCAGGGACCGGACCCAGCTTGCACGGTCCCGTTCTCTCGACCCACGCGGACACCCAGTGTACGTCTAGACAGCCCCCAGCCAGCCAGGCTGACACTCAAGATGCACCACCAGTCCTAGGCATTTCAAAGACTCATTGTCTCGAAATGTATTCTTAACAAACGCTGGAAAATTCCAGGAAATTTTTGAATTATTTACAATGATAGTATTTATGTATCACAGAAAACATTCATTCATTCCATTCATTCCACTCTTTTCTTGGTTTGAGAAGTAGAAATTCACATTCTCTGGAAAAAAAAAAAGCTCTCAAATTTGTTTTTGCTTTCTTCACATGAGGACAATTTTGTCAGAGTGTAAATATCTCTGCACAACCAAAGTATAAAATTTCTTTAATTTATAGAAAGCACTTAGGCAAATATCTGAGTTCTAAGATCATATAAAATAATGTTAATGATGTTCTTTATCGCTTTAGAAGTTTGAAAATATGTTAGCAGGGTTTATTCGTCTTTATTATTTTTCCAAAGTGTTATTATTTCCTCCAGTTTTCATCCACATTTTATAACATTCCACAACAGTAGCATTATGAAAGCATATGTTTAATGAGAAAATAACAAATGCCACAGAGAAAATACCATTTTTTCCTTTTTTGTTCCAATCTAAATAAATTCTATAATATACTTTACAGGGTCTACCTGTACTCTTTAAGTTATTATTAATAATCAGATACTTAATATGTCCTCAATTTTCCGCCATGCAGTCACTAATATATATGTTTGTAGCATATGTGTTTATTGGTAACAATGAACATTAGGCCATTTTTATCAGTATGTAGTACCACAATGCATAATTTCGATGAAATATAAATCCTGGTTTATCATTCATGCAATATGTTGGAAGAAGATAATAGAAAATACATTGTATTAAAATGTCCATTCTGTAATAACGTTTATTGCTACAAATTGATTTCCATGGAAACAAACTTGATAGAGCACTGGGAGGTGAAATTTACCATTGCTCTTGAGAAGTCTTGCAAGTCCCCACTTCGTATGCGGAGTGCGCAGCCCTGAGGACTACTTAGACCGGGCAGTGCTCGGGCTTGTGTGCAGGGCGAGTGATGGGTGCGGTGCGACCCTGAGTCTCTTTCATGAAGCCCTGTACGGTAGCGGCCATGTGTTCGACGTCCTCCTGTGCCCTTTCATTTGCTTCTACTGGGCATTGAAGGGATGAGGCCTAGATTCAAGTTTTATTCTTACGCTGCTTGGTGTGCCGTGATGGATATTATCAATTGTCTCTGAACCGGGAATCATGTATGTTTTGCCAGCATTCGTAAAAATTAGCAGACTAACTTGGTAGCTTAAAAATAGAGTTAAACCAAATTTCATGCCCCGGTAGAGAGATTTCCATGTACAAGACAAATCTGGCAGAGGGAGGAGCTGACCTGTGCTGCAGGCACACTAAAGATCTCTGTCCCCGCCACGAAGTGTTTGGGAGCTGGGATGCTCTGCAGAGACGCTCCAAACCGAGGGGAGAATCCTGACCTCTCTGTCCTTGCATGAAGCACTCTTCCCATGCACACTGCCCCGCAAAGGGGGCTTGACCTTGGGTAAGGGGACTTGTTTCTTCTGAAGGCAAGGAAAACAGTGGAAATCTGGTGATGTCAGCATTCAATACAAATGCAGAGAGAAATATCAAATGAATGGTCCCTGATAAAACAGTGGATTTCCTTTGGCATTAGATATATATATTTTATGTCATATAATGACATTTGTGAATTTTAAAAATACTCTTCTGAGCTACAGCACTTTGTAAAATTTGAAGTTGTAAGTGTGAATAGACTCAAATGGCTACTTTGGCAAGTCTTGTGAGTCATACTTTGAAAAAATTGACCTTAAAAATTGTGTTATTTTCTCAGTTATCAACAACTAACTGAGCTTGAGCTTTTTCTCAATTAAATTTTGCCTATTCTCTCTTTCATCTGAACACTTTGATAATTTCTAGACATCTAAACCACCATGCCAAAGCACATGGTCACAGATCCAGACACCTAATTTCTCACCTAAGCTCTTTTTTGTTTGTTTTAAGTTGGACACATCGCTTGTTTTGCTACAAATTTCTATTCAGTATGAAAAGATACCAAATTGTATTGAGAGCAAAATGTTCTTATTGACATTTGAGATGTATCAGTTGGTCATGTGTTTGGGAAGAGAAAACCCTCAATAAATGTTAAGCACCATTGTTACTCCTTGTCTCATGACTAGAGTCAAAGCCTTCCCTTCATACAGTGAGTGATCACACAGATAAACCTTTTGACTCACATCATCATCTGAATCTGCTGGGTTTTTTATATGCATAGCCCATATCTTATTGAACTACTGCATTCTCCATGATTGCTCCAGTCTCATCCACACAAAACAAACATGACTACATGTTGAATGAATCAATGAATACATGAATGAATAAAATAATGATGAATCTCCCATGTTCTAGGTTGGATGCAGAGCTAGAACTTCAAAACAAGTACTTTAAGAGCAAATGGAGATGGAAACAAAGCTGTCAGAAGTGTGACATGTGAAAGAAATGTAGTTGTTTGGGTACAATGCCGGTAGACACCTTAGTGTTTGCTCAGTGGCGAGGATCAGCAACTACACATGGGGAACTCTTCATGCTTGCTGCAGTGAGAGAAATGCTGCTACAATGTATCAGAAAAATGCTATGTTAACAGCTGCTAGGAGCTAAAAGTGCAAAGAAGTGAATGTTTACACCTACTTTCCTTGAAAAACTACCATGAAAGGGGTTGTACCTAAGCTGTCACTTGAAGGGCAACTAAGCTGGGTGGCGGACGAGGTCCTGGGGAGGCCGTGGCAGGCGTTGTGTGAGCCATCCACGGCCCAGGTGCTGTGGGACAGTGGTGTAGACGCAGAGAGACCGGTAACAGTTCCAGGAGGCTGCTGGTGCGATGAGGCTGATCACGGCAACACAAGGAAGCACAGGGATGATGAAACTGAGAGAAAAATCTGGAGTCCAGAGGCCGCCGGTGGAACTGCGCTCTGTACAACAGCCCATAAACTGCTGTCACATCAGCTGTCTCTGCTTCAGGGTGTCACCAGCATTTCAAGAGGCAGCTGACTTAGCACCGGCTGTGAAGGCCACTGCTGAGAGTCTGTCCACCTCGCAGTGTCCCTCAGACAGTGTTTATCCCGAGAGTCCAGGGCCATTCTGCTTAGAGAGCCCCCCCTGGCTTGGCAAGAGTCTTGGGATTTCCAAAGGGGCACTTCAGGGAGATGCTGCTCAGCACCCTAGCTTTTCTCAAGGATGTGTGGGTGCAAAGTAGGATCGTATATATGTGTAGGGAAAATCATTGGGTCTTCTTAACTACTAGAGCTCATTATGGCAAAAAGCAAGTGGAGGGGAATTAGGGCCCAGAAGGTATCAGAAATAAGATGGGTGTTTCTTTGATTTCCTCCAAAGCAGAGACTGAGTCAAGAACGTGAGTTTATACATTTTATTCGGGAGGTGATTCCAAGAAGCAAAAGTGGCAGTGATAGGAGAGGAGGAGGAACAGCACAGAAAAGTACCCCAAAGTAAATTAGCAAGGTCGTTCCTTGGTGTAATGGGATCTCTATTTAGTCAGACTTCCTGAGAAGGGCACACCTTACCTCTTAGAAATATTTTCCGAAAGGGAGGAGACTAGAGCACTTATCTATATTTTAAAAATATAGTGCTCCATGAAAGATTGGTATTTAAAATAAAATGAAGTAGTCTAGATAATTTGAGAAGCAATGGACCGTACGATTCTTGTCTACATTTGAGGAATTGGCCAAAAATAAGTGTATGTATTAGTACCTGAATCAGAACTACTATGGATTATACTACTTCAGCTCTAAAAGTCCCCAGAATATTTTGAAACCTATGATAATTAATAAGTATGAGGACAGCCTATTGAATAATTTATGATAATAATGACACACATAATTATTGTATGATTTGGCAATTTTCTAATGCACTGTTGATTGCATTTTAAACCTTTGGGATCTTCACACATGGAATATTTGAACTGCCACATCTTAATGTAGTATTTTGTGGGATAATACTTGACAATATTATCACTATAGAAACATGATGGTACAAAGGGAATAAGGAAGTATTTTTCTAATTACTTTTCCCATCAAAAGTGGATTAGAATTATTCCTCCTATTGGCAAACAAAACTGGTAAATTCGGTAAGTAGATGGAAGATAGGCCATTTTTAAGGAAAAAAATTCTTAAAATGCACCTCAGTTCAGAAAGGCGAAAAGGGAAACTTATTTTACAGTAATTACCACTTTTCTGACCAACAGGCAACATTGACAATATTGCCTGTTAAACTATGCAGCATATAAAATTTGTCAGGCGTCACGCACAGACACGTGACTTATTTGCATAATTTCACTTTGTCGTACAAAAGAAGCCCCGGATTTAGATGCTCTGACAGTGTTCTGATGGCTGGGTCCTCACTGCTCAACTGAACACCGTCGAGATGCTGCCCTCAAGGTGTTTCACAGGGCTCAGTCCGTCTCTGATGGAGAAGTTGCCCTTGAAGATAGTAGTTAGAGCCCACGCCAGGGAGTGGGGCTGCGCTATGGACGCCACATTGCCTATTCACCCACAACTGTATAAGCCCGTTCCTAACAATGAGTCTCACACATACGTCTCAACCCTGACTGTTTGGGATGTTATTACCGTGCTGTTTTATTGATTTTAGAAAGCTAAACTCTTTATTTAGGGTGCAGTTCATTTCTAAGTGCCAGAAAAAGAATTGACTCACAAACATAGAGCTTACATCCCTAAAAGCTGTATATGAACTTCGTTCAGAATGAGTAGCATTTGGGTTTCTACGTGATCAGTGGATACTTCACCAAGCTTCCAATTATTCCTTAGCACTGAAGAAACAGACCTTGATACCAGAAAGAGCAGTATTCACTAGAGGATGTGTATTCACTAGAGGATGTCGGAAACAAAGTTTGCTGAAGGTGGTTCTTATTAGTGAGTGTGGCTAAGGAATGCCCAACAATTGGGGCCGGGTTCATAAGTGACATAGAAGATCCATAGATATAGATAGATACAGATGATATAGGCATAGATATCTGGAATGTCTATATCATCTATATATGAGAGAATCTTTTCTACTATTACTAAGATTCTGGCAAAGTCTACAGTGGGAAAGACACATTTAGCTTTTCATTTCTTTTCCAACATCTCTATTTAGAATTCATTTTCAGTTTGAATATAATGTACATTTTCCTTTCATAATGATTTTTCTTACTTATCTTTGCAAACAACTCTAAGAGATGATCAAAGTGGACAAACAAATTGACCTGCTCAAGGTCACACAGAGAGCAGGCTGCCCAGTGAGCTCCTAACAGCAGTTTGTCCAGTGCCGTCCCACTTCATGTCCCCATCCAAGCAGTCTTCAAGCAAAATGCCATATATGTAGAAGGCTCCCCGCCTCCATGTTTCTAGATGGTCCAGCCCAAGAGCATAGGACCCAGAAGACTCCGAGGAAAATGTTTTACTCGCAGATTATGCAGAGGAAATAACAGAAGAAACCCAAAACTCTGTATTTTATTTTGCCACATGTTAAATAATCACAAACTTATAACAAGACCCACTTATGAACTCAGTTTGCATTATTCAGAAGTCCAACATGATATTGTTAACTGAGGCCTCACACAGCTTAAATCAAGGTGTCAATCAAGCTGGGGAAACAGCTCAGCAGCACAGCACCTGCCTGGCAAGCTTGAGGTCCTGAGTTCAATTCCCAGTACCACACACACAAAAAAGGAAAGGTGTCAACCAGATAACAGTCCTTGCTGGGGGCTGGGAGTCTTTTCCTGAATCACTGTTTGTAAGCTGAATTCATTTCCTTCTAACACTTTCAAGGTACACCCCTCCTTCATCAAGCCGGCAACAGCAGGTCAAATCTCTTTTATATTTTGGGTACCCCTGATTTCCCGTCCACCTTCCTCTTCTGGTTTGAAGGTTCTTCTGTTGGAAGTAGTGTCAGACCGGGGTTCCCATCTGCCTTTGCCTCATGAGCTGTGTAACTTTGAGGTCACATAAAATTCCAAGGCTTCTTCTCCTTCAATACAGAATGAGGGCACTGAAATCTACTTTTCTCTCAAATTTCCAGATATCAAGGCATCACATTAGCTTCTCTTTCTGTTCTAATTTTAAATCTCCTACACAGCCGTTCAGTAATAAAGTTGTACTTTTTGCCAAATACATTGCAGGATTCCCTGATTATGCTTAATAAAAGTTCATTCAATTAAAAAAGTTAAAAAAAATGAATGTGAGCAGAAGTTTTCAAATTACCTATATTTCACAAAGGGGAAGATTAAGCAAAAGTAACAGAGCTTCTCAGACTCATGACCTCTCTGCAAGACTTACAAATTTTATTAACTGTTGTTTCATATGAAAGGCAATATCTGATAGCTATGAATCAGGAACAGCAATTAATTAGACTTGTGTCACTCAAAAAGGCCTAAGACTTAATGCACAGCAATGAAAAGTGAACTCCATAGATATCCGCCACCAGGGCTTTGTCGTCAGGGTGTTTCATAGAGTTGTAGTTGCAGCACCTGTTTGTAGGACTGACCTGTGTTTTGAAAAGTGGGTGACACTCACCACTTCAAGTCTGATTACGACGTGCCCTCCCATGTCGCTGTTTGAGATCCAGCCTTCCTGCCTCAGAACCCAATGCACTCCCAGGTGCTGACCCTGATAAAACCCCGCAGTCAACATAAAATTCTTATAAGTAGGCTCCTACTTTCCTAGTGTTTCCTTTAGACTAACCAACCTGCAGACTCCAAGGAGAGGCATAGGGGTTAAAGAATGGGACTCCAGCGAAGGCCAAGCCCGCAGGTCTGTTCTTGTCCATTCTCTCCTGCTTCCCCTCCATCCTCTCCCACCTTCCTCTATCTCTGCCACCTCCATACTTCCTGTAGGTCTGTGAAAAATACATTTCTTTGGTCCATGCATTTTGATTCTGCCTCCTCACTCAGACCTCACACCCTGTTCCCCCAGCCTCCTGCTGGGGCTGTCCCAAAGTGACTATTCTGTGTAGGGGAGAACTGGAGGCCAGTTAGACAGCACAGCAAATGGAAATCGCTGCTTAACGCGGAATGACTAGTTAAAAATATCAAAGTGGCCTCCTTAACCCAGTATTTCCTTCTTCCACACCCAGCCCTCTCCCTTTCAGGACGCTCACGTAAGTGTGATCACGAGATCCAGTGTTACCAGCATCTGGCAAGCGTGGTATAAACGGAACACGCTTAGTGCACTTATCGGCTCACACACATTTGGGTTCTTTCCAGTTTGGTGCTGGTAAGAACATTGCCAGTGTGAACACTCACGCACACACCTTTCAGTGCACACACGCTTTTCTTCTTCTTGAATAAACTCGGAGGGGTGGAAAGAAAGAGCCCTACGGGAGTGGCGCCCTGCTCCTCCTCCTCTCCCTCCACTCCTCTCTCACTTTCCTCTTTCCTTGTTCTGTCTTTGAAACTGCTGAACTCTTTTCCAAAGTAACTGGGCTGTTTTTATTCCCGCCAGCCATAAAGGAGGGTTTCTATTTATTGTACATCTTTGTTAATATTTGTTTTATGCCTTTTGAATTGTAGGCATTATTGTCTGTGTAAAGCATTTGTTTTTCAATTGCACTTTCCTAATGACTGAAAATATTGTGCATCTTTTCTTTAGTGTATTATGTATTCATAAACGTTCTGTGGTGAAACATCTAGTCAGCTCTTTTGCCTATTATTTAGTTAGAGCTGTTGTCTTTTAAATATTGATTTTAAAATGCCATTTATATTTTCTAGGTCCAAATCCTCTTTTGGACACATGACACAAATATGGCTTGTCTTCATCTTATGAAGGATATGTTTTAAAGTGCAAATCTTTGATGTTCATGAAGTTAATTACAGCATGTGTGCTTCTTTATGGACCATGCTTAGGTGAAGGTTTTCTCTGAGAAATTTAGAAAGATTCGTTCTTATATTTACGTGTGTAGCCCATTTAAATAATTTCCATATGGTGTGAGGTATGATGCTGCATTCTTTTTTTTTCTATAGGTATACTTAATTATTCAGGATCATTTGTTGAAAATACCACCCTCTCCCCATAGAATTATCTATTGATTCTTTAAAAAAATATAATAATCAAAATGAAGAGAGTATTTCTAGACTTTCAATTTTTTCTATTAGTCTATACTCCTACCTGTTCAATATAATCATCTTGTATTTATTTTTGTAGCTTGTTACTGAATTTAGAAAACAGACTATGTCCTCCAGCTTTATTCTTTTTAAAATTTATTTTGGCTTTTTAAAAGCCATTGTATTTTCATAATAATTTTAGTAATCAATTTGTCTATTTCTGTTAAAAATACTTCAGGCATATTTTTGGAGATTTTGGGAATTTATAGATCAATTGGGGATAAGTTGCCAGTGTAAAAATTATTGACTCTTCCAATTCATCACCATGGGATTCTTATCAATTTATTTAGATCACTGTAAATTTCTCCTAATAATTTTTGTAGCTTGTATTGCACAAGTATTGCATTTCTTTGGTTAAATTTATTGCTGGGTACTACTCGTTGCTTTTGTGAATAGCATTTTAAAACTATATTTCCACAGTTTTCATTATTAGTTTATAGAAATACAATTGATTTTTGCATGTTGCTTCCATAATCTGTGATCATATTAAATGTTTCTGTTAGTTCTAGTAGAGACATGTGTGTGTGTGTGTGTGTGCGTGTGTGTGTGTGTGTAGATTCCTCAGGATTTCCTCATACAGGATTATATGGTATGTGAATAAATGTAGCTTAAATTATTTCTCTCGAATTTGGGGGTATTTATTTCTTTTTCTGCCCTAATATAGCTAGCGAGAGACTCTAGCATATTTTGAATAGATAAGAATAGACATCCTGTTAAACGTCTTTAATTATTTGAAAAAATTTTTCTTCATTCATACTGTGCTGAATATGTTATCAGAAATGGATGTTGAATTTCTCAGTTACTTTATCTGTATGTATTTAAACGATTTTCTATATTTTCTCTCTTATTCCATCAAAATCATGTGTAAAACTGGGTTTTGTGGATGTCAGTATAATTGTATATTTTTATATATGTGCCAAATAATTATGATATAGAACAGATTTTATATATTGTTATACTCAGTTTGCTAATATTTTGTAAAGAATATTTATAAAACATTTGGCTGAGTATTACGTATTTCATTTATTTTGGTGCTGTTGTCTGTTTGGGTAACAGAATGACTTTGGCCTGAGGAAATAAACTGGACTATGGACTCCCCTTTATTTTCTGAAGACTTTGTGAAAATTATTGTATGTTTTTTGCAATACTGAAAATCTTTACCAGTGTAATTATCTAGGCTTGACTTTTCCTTGTCAGAGATATTTAATTAGTAATTTAATATTCTTTTTTATTCTTCCATTGCTTTGAGTAATTTTGCCTTTGTAGGAATTAATCCATTTCATTTAAATTATTCACTTTACAGTCATACAGTTGCTCAGAGTATTCCCTTATATTTTTAAATTTTGAAGCATTAGTGATAATGTCTTGTCCGTTCCTGATTTTAGTGATCTTTCACTCCCTTATTACCTTATCTCTGCTTATTAAAGATTTGTTAATTTTATCAATTTTTTCAAAGAACAAACTTTTGTTTTCATTAATTTTCTCGGGCATTTTCCTAAATTTTACTCTATTATGTCCTTTGTTTTGGTTGCTTTTGGTTCAGGTTGGTCTCTATTTTCTGTTTTTTGCCCGGCTAGCTCAGTCGGTAGAGCATGAGACTCTTAATCTATTTTCTGTTTTTTTTTTTTATAATGAAAAATTAAATGATTGATTTTACAACCATTGTATTTTTCTGAGGCATTTAAATTGAGAAACATCTTTCTACATTCTATATTAACAGTAACTGACCACTTTTGTGCTGTTTTATTTTCCTTTCTTCAATATATTTTTAAATTTCTTTTCTGAATTTTTCTTTGCTTAATGGGTGAGCCTCAATTGTGTTTAATTTCCACATATTTGGTAATTTCTCTTATTTTTGTGTGTGGTTTTCTAGTTTAAGCCTTTTCCCATTGGGAAATATACTTTGTGTAATTTTCAGTCAATTTGCATTTATTAGAATATTTTAGGAATTACACTCCAGCAATACTGGAATACAGAGAACCGAACTTCAGTTTACAAATTCCTGTGAACTTCAAAAAAGATGTGCATTCTTCTGACATTTGGGAGCATGCTCCACAAATAATCAAGCTGGCTCATAGGAATGTTTGAGAGTTTTTAGTGTTGTTCCAACCTATATTTGTGTTTTATTACTGTATACATTTTTACTGACATTTGTCTATTAAATATCCTATTATTATTATTGAGTTTTGATTCATTTTTTCAGTTTTGTCAGTTCTTGCTTCTGATATTTTACTTTTTATAATTAAATATATTGGTACAATTTAAATGTGCATAATTATCT
Organism: Chinchilla lanigera; assembly: GCF_000276665.1. Classification (NCBI taxonomy): domain Eukaryota; kingdom Metazoa; phylum Chordata; class Mammalia; order Rodentia; family Chinchillidae; genus Chinchilla; species Chinchilla lanigera. The sequence goes on from NW_004955441.1 coordinate 17,697,192, forward strand.
CATTCATGATAGAGAAACTGTGCCTGAATGTGATATGTATTAGTTCTTCTTTTTCCCACTCCCCTTCCCTCTCTGCAAGCCCTCTTCCTCTCCTTAATTCCAAAGCTTTGTTTCCATTTTATACTTTTTTTCTGACTTTTTCTTTTCTCTTCCACCCCACCCCCAATCCCCTTTTCCCTTTGAACAATTATTTCTATCTCACAGTATCTACGATACATTATCGTACTTATCTTTGCTTTCATTTTCTCACACCACAATGACAGTACAATATTTACACATGTATGTCCAAGTCATTTCACTTAAGGGCATAGTCTCAAGGTCCACTGACTGAGCTGTAAATGTCTCAACTTTATCCTTCTTCATAGCTGAATAGTACTTCACTGTATAAAAAAAATCCACATCCTTTTTATCCATTCATCAGCTGATGGGCATTTGGGTTATTTCTAAGATTTAGCTATAACAAATTGTACTGTTATAAACATACATTCACATATATTGCTGTGGTATGATATTTTTAATTCTTCTGGGAAAAAACCCAGAAGGGGAATAGCCGGGTCAAATGGAACCTCTAGTCCTAGCTTTTTGAGTCATCTTCACACTGATGTCCACAGTGGCTGTGCCAGTCTACACTGCCACCAGCACCAGAGAAGCATTCCTCCTTCCCCACAGCCCCACAGCATTTGCTATTGGTTGAATGGTTGATAAAAGTCATTCTTTCTGAAGTGAGATGGTGTCTCAATGTTGTTTTAATTTGCATCTGTAGAATGATCAGTGACGTTGAACATTTTATATATTTATTTGCCATTTGTATTTCCTCTGAAAAGTGTCTATTCATTTCAGATGCCCAGTTTTGAATTGGGTCTTCAAATGTGGGGAAGGGAGGGGTGATTTTTTTTTCAGTTCTTTATATGTTCTAGATATTGGTTCTTTGAAGAAAAACTGCCTAAAATATTTTCCCACTCTGTGGGTTGTCTTCTCACTCTGTTCGTAATTTCTTTTGCTGTGAAAAAGCTTTTTAATAAGGTGAGATTCCGTTTACAGAAGCTTTATAGTATTTCCCATGCAGTTGAGGTTTTGTTCACGAAATCTTTGCCTACACCTATGTTTTCAAGAATTCTGCCTATTCTCTCTTCCAGTAGGTTTAGTGCTTCTGTTTCAATATTTAGATCTCCAATCCATCTTGATTTTAGTTTAGTGCATGTTGATATACAAGGGCCCCAAATTTCCACTGAAATATTTCTAGATTTAATAACCAGATTTAGTTGCATAGCTAGCTACAAACACAACACTCAAAAATCAATAACATCCCTGTACACAAATAGCAAACTCACTGAGAGAGAAATTAGAGTAGCCATACCTTTCACAATAGAATTGAAAAAATGAAGTATTTAGAAATCCATCTAACAGAGAGGTAAAGATCTTTACATTGAAAACTAAAGTACTCTGAAAAAGGACATCAAAGTGGATATCAGCAAATGGAAAGATACCCTTGCTCATGGGTAAGAAAAACCAACATAGTGGAAATGACCATCTCTTAAAATTGTTATATAGATTTAATGTAATCCCAAGCAAAATACCATTAGCATACCTCACAGAATCAGAGAAAATATTCCTAAAATTCATTTGGAACCAGAAGAGACCTAGAATAGCAATAACAATTCTGGTCAATAAAGGAAAAGCAGGAGACATCATGATCCCTGATTTGAAATTATACTAAAGAGCTATTGTGATAAAAACAGTATGGTACTGGCAAAAACAAATAAACAAACAAATAAACAAACCTGAAAATCACTGGAACGGATTAAAAGAGGCAGAAATAACTTCAAACACACTCAGCCATCTTATCTTTCACATAGAATCGGAACATGTTTAAGGGAAGAATGTCTCATTAATAAATGATGATGGAAAAAATGGCTTTCCACATGCTGAAAACTAAAGCTTCTGCTATTTTTAAATAGCTTGCAGGCATATTGACATTTTCTTCATTATGAAATGTCACCATGTATTTTAAGTTACAGTTTCTAAGGTGTTGTATGGTCTGACATGAATGTAGTCATACCTCCTCGCTCAAAGTTATTGATTGCCTTTTGTACCTTTTATTCTGTTTTCACTCTCAATGGATTTATTTCTACTTTGAATTTAAAGCATGTATCTTGTAGAAAAATAGAGATGTATTTTTAAAAATTCAATTTGTTAATATCTACCATTTTATTGGTTTGTTTGATTCACTTACACTTAATATCCTTATGGCTATTTTAATGCATGCTTTATGGTTATGTGATTTTTGCTTCTCTATTCCATAATGTGTTTCTCTTTTCCATTCTGTCTGCTTTGGTATTTTAAGCATCATTTTAATACATTTTTATTTTTACTCATTTTATTTTTTAGTTATTTTCTTAATGTTTGAGCTTTTCAAATTAGTTTTAATGCTAAATTTTTTCTGGTTAAAAAAAGGAACCTTAAAGAAGTTCAATTTTTCCAACCATTCTTTGTGCTGTAATTGTCTTATATATTATGTCTATGTGGATTATAAACACAAAAGTATAAAACTTTAATAACTAATACATTATGTGAATTTATAGCTTTAAAAATGGGAAAAGAGAAAAGATGTATGTAAAGAAGTTTTTATTTTCACTCATATATTTATCTTTTCTGCTTCTCTTCACGTTTTTTATTTTTAAGTTATTACCCAGTGGTTTTTCCTTTAACATATCAAATTTGCTGTGTCATGTAATGGGATTCCAGGTTGATATCAACTTATTCTTAGTTCATATTCAATTGGAAATGTCTTAAACAGCCCTCATTTTTGAAGGGGTGCTTTTCTAGATGTGGAATTCTTTGATTGAAGTTTTATTTTCTTTAACATTACAAATAACACTTTGACTACCTTTATACCTCATCTTTTCTGATAAGAAGTCAGATGTGTTGTTGTCCTCCATGTGGAGTATAAATGTCATCCGTCTGCTTCTAGGATTGTCTGCATTTTTCTAACCATTTGATTTTTGGATGTGTATGTAGTGATCTGTGTGTTTTTTTCATTTAATTTTCTTCAGTTTCTTGATTGATTAATGTCTTCATCGTGTCAGGTAATTTAAAAAGTGTCTTTCTAAGTGTTTCTATTCCTCTTCTTCTCTTCTTACCTTTTATCTCACTATATTGCATGCAGTTATGTGCAAGATCTTGCCCCGTGTCTCTAAAGCTCTTTTCTTGGACTTTAATTTTTTGTCTATTGTTTACACTGAATAACCTGTATTGATCAATGTCATCTAAATCTTAGTATTTTTGCATAGGAAATTAACAATGGATTTTTTTATCCAAATTGATGCATGACTTTTTAACTTTCATAGTACTAAATTAATTGATTTTTGCACACATTGTTTAGTTTTATAGTTGTTTTATAAGGAGAGGTTTTGAGCTCCTCTATCACAGGAGAAGCTCTGTGTGGCAACGTCGTAATTGATAGATTTACTAGACTTAGTGAAGAGTTTCAGAGATTCATCATGTCATTTCCCGGTTTGAGAACTAATTTCTTTTTATTGCTGAATAATATTCTATCCCATGGAGATGTGGTAGTTTGTTCCTTGAAGAAGATGTAAGGGTTTAGGTCAGGAAAATTTCAAGCCTTAAAGAAAAACATTGTTAATTGTTTTCTGTGAGTATAGAGAATAATATTGATAAACTTTCTTTTGGTTAATTATAACCATCATTGAATTTTCCTTAGGCTTGGGTCTGTATTTCTGGATAAAGTAAACCAAGTTTTGCTTTTCTTCTTCTTCACTCACTCAGATTTACAATGAAAATAGGTCAATAAAAGCAAGTAAGTTACATGATGATTAGGATGCTTAACTACTAGTTTCATGAATATTTTTCTTCCTCATATCGTTACAAATAAATAATGAAGAACATAGTCATACTATAGGTAATGTTTTGATTTCTTTCCAATTATGAAATTTGTAAGACTTCCAAATGCTAATCTTAATTATTCCACTATTTTTTTCAGTTGATTTTGAAATGTTAATTAGGTTTAGATAGTGTGTATTTAACTTCTTTCCACACTTATATGAGAACAAAATGCATTTCAAATAAAATATACTTTTTGTATGCTATAATTTATACTTTTATTTTCAAATTGGATAATTGTTAGGTACATACTTAATAGCTACTCTCAGGTTAAAAATGTTCAGTATGACTTTAACTTTGAAACTGAAACATAATTTTCACTATTTATCCATCTGAATTTTCCCATTTAATATTCAATTTTAAAAGTAAAGCAGATCTTTTTATATTACTGACTGTCTTATATATTTAAACTATAGTCTGCAATGCTGGATGTGAAAGGATAAAATTATATCTAAATCATCTTAGTTATTAAGAATGTATTAATCTGTATGAATAATTCTCATTTTAAATAATAAAAGTGCCTTTGAAAATATATACATATAACATAATATTTTCAGGAAATATTAAAAACAGCATAAAGTTTAGAATGTAATTGTAATATATATAATCCATATATAAACAGCAAATCATTCTGTAAATATCTCACCTTTAAAAATGTATTTATTTCTTTGAAGTTAAAGAATCTTAGCATTTCCAAAATACACCTTTTTCAGTTCTAGAAATTTTAGAGAGACTTACTTCTTCCCTCAGTTTTAGATGACAAAAATAGGATACCATTTAAACAATTTCAGCAAGGTCATATTTCTGGGAGGTGATAAATTAGAAAAATATAAGGAGTTCAATATATGCCTTTATGTTAAAAAATAAATTGATTCAAATAGGATTTCTCTATATTTGCAGATATGTTGCATTAATTAGTATTAGAGCAGAGAGGGGAGAGCAACTTCTGGCTATATTTTTGTTTTCATGATTTTAGTGAATTTTGGTGGAATAATTACACTAAGAATTCCCTTATGTACAGTTTTCTCTTACTGAACTTCCTCTTACTTTAAAATTTTCTCTTACTTTAAAACTTTTTAAATGGAACTTTCTACTTTCAGCAATACTGTGACAGCTTTTTTGGACCATGTATCAATTGAGCAGAAATAAATCTGTACAAAATAATAATATAATAATAATAATATATCAGAAACAACCAAGCTAGTAAGAATTTGTAAGACTAAGATCTCCCCTCAACATACAGAAAGTCCAAAATGTGAACCTAATATTTAGAATTATTTTTTTCTCATAAAATTGTTTATTGAAAACTAGGACCATGGAAGCTGAGGAGATTTCTGCTCTAACATGGAGTGAGAAAGGAAGGCGTTTGAGTTCAGTTATCAAGAAACACACGAGGCTCCGGAGTTTCATTTTAAAGATCTAGTGGGTTCAAGGTAAGTGGAAGAGGAAAGATTAGATTTTCACAAAATCTGAAGCCCCAGCTTCAAGTCAGTTCAATTCTTGGGTGATTTGCCCAAAGTTATTGCGAAATAAGACACCAAGCATGATAAATATAAAGAACCCCAACCTCAGCTCTTCAAAAGCAGAAACAATGGCAGTTGGGAAACAATAGATTTGAATTCTTAAAAGTTAAATGAATGAAATTTTAAATATGACTCTCATATTTAGAATGCTCTTTCCAAATCTCCCTGGGCAGGAAACATAATTGAGTCAAACACCTAGCAGCTGTGCTGTAAACCATGTCTAAATGCACTCTGAAGCAAATTTTCCAAACCGCTTTTAGCTAAAGACGAAGCACACGGTGATATTAGGGCAAGCTCATTCCCTCTGAGGGGCAACTGGTATCTCAGGAATCATGGAAATGGTGAATTATTTCTAGAAATACATGGTAGACTTAGTCTCCCTCCTACCCACGTCTCTCTCATCTCTGCCATCTCTTATTTCTAAGTTGTGACATGGCACAATGTCACCTAGGGACCCTCCAGCATTTCCAACTCGTTCTCGCTGACACAGTACATTTACATCTAATCCCATCTTTACATTTGTTTCTTACAAAACCCTTCTATACAGAAAAAATTAAGTAGTAATAAAGACATTTTACAATAAAAAAGACAAAATATTGACCAAATCAGTAAATACAGTATAAAGGAATGCTGAACACATCATTAAAAGAGGAAGAAAAGAGACTAAAAGAATTTATGAGTATAATGTAAATTCTGTGGAAGGTTCATGTCGGGTCATGTCAGGTTTGAAAAGACAACAACAGCACAACAGAGGATAGAGGTTTGTGTGGAAGTGAAGTTCTTTTAGATCCTTGCTTCAGTCAAAAAAGGGGTATCTGTCAGTGTGGCAGGTTTGGGAGTCCCAGAGATTTCATTTCACAAAAGGTTGCATATATAATTAAGGTACTTTGTCATTAGGGGTAATTAGAAAGGAGACTAGATTATACATTAGATGGACCTAACTTCATTAGTGAGCTCTTTCAGAGAGGGTCCAGACCTTAACACAATGGAAGAGATATGAGAGAATAGAGAGACAGAGACAGAGACAGAGAGACAGAGGGAGACAGAGATAGATAAATAGAGAGACAGAGAGAGACAGAAACAAAGAGAGACACAGAGAGGCAGAGAGATAGAGACAGACAGAGACAGACAAAGAAACAGACAGAGAGAGAGAGGGAAAGAAAGAGAGAGACACACACAGACAGAGAAAAGAGAGAAAGAGATCTAACAGATCACCTAGGAAGGAAAACCCATCAGAATCATGGCAGATTTCTTAACACAAACAATCAAGTCAAGAAGAGCTTGGAGTGAAGTATTTCAGGTCTTGAAAGAAAACAACTTCCAACCCAGATTGATGCACCCTGGAAACGTACCCTTCAAAATTGATGGAGAAATCAGATACTTCCAGGACAAAGATCAATTGAAGAAATTCATGACCACCAAACGAACCCTACAAAGAGAACTGAAAGATATTCTGCAAAGAGATAAAAATGACCAAAATCTCAAGAACAACAATAGAAAAGAGCTACCTAGCAAGGTAAGCCATTAAACAGAGGGGGAGAGTACAGAACCAACAACGAGAAAATAAAATGACAATGTTAAGTCAATACATATCAGTAATAACCATTAATGTAAATGGCCTCAATTCACCAATCAAAGGAAACAGACTGGCAGAGTGGTCAAGAAACAAAGCCCAGCAGTATGCTGTTTACAAGAAATACATTTAACTCAAAAGAAATTCACACACTGAAAGTCAAAGGATGGAAAACAATACTCCATGCGACAACTCCCAGAAAGAGGCAGAGGTAGCTATTCTGTTCACAGACAATGTGAACTTCAAACCAATAATGATCAAAAGAGGTA
>NW_004955441.1:17704556-17708218 GCF_000276665.1 Chinchilla lanigera
GCACTCAACTATATAAGGCAAATTTTAACAGACATGAAAAATCAAATAAGCAATAATACAATTGTAACAAAGAATTTTAACATACCATTATCAAAGAGATAGATCGACTAAACAAAAAATCAGCAAAGAAATAACAGAACTAAACCAAATGTGTGAACAAATGGATTTAGTAGAACTTTGCAGAGTATTCCATCAAACAATATTTGAATGCACATTCTTCTCAGCTGCACACGGCGCATTCTCCAAAACAGAGCACATACTAGCCCATAGAACATGCTTAGGTAAATGCAAAGGAACTGAAATTAGCCCATGCATATTACTGCACCATGCTACAATGCAATTAGAAATTATTGACAAAAGAAATAACAAAAACTTTATAAACACATGAAAATTAAACAGCATCCTCCTGAACAGCCAAAGGGTCACAGATGAAATTAAAGAAGAAATTAAACAATATTTATAATCAAGAGAAAATGCAGATAATGCTAGCACCTGTAGGATGCAGTAAAAGCAGTTCTCAGAGGGAAAGTTATAGCAGTGGATTCCCACAACAGGAAAACAACAAACACAAATAAACAACCTTATACTGCACCTCAAGTTTCTAGAAAAAGAAGAGCAGGTAAAGTGCAAAACCCAAAGAAGGGAGATAATTATAAAGATCAGAGGAGAAATTAACACAATTGAGACTAAGAAAACAATACAAAGAATAAATGATTCAAAGAGTTGGTTCTTTGAATAAATAAATAAAATCGATAAAGTCCCAGCCAACCTTATCAATAAAAGGAAAGAAAAACCTCAAATCAATGCAATAGGGTGAAATCACTACAGATCCTGTGGAAATTCAGAAGATCATCAATACTTGCTTTAAATATCTTTACTTTCATAGAATGGAAAACACAGAAGAAATGGACAGATTCCTACATACATATGAATTACCAAAGCTGAGTAAAGAAGAGATAAAAATCCTAAACAACTCAATATCAGTCAACAAAATTGAAAACATAATAAAAACATTTACCAACAAGCAAAGCCCAGGTCCTGATGGATTTGCAGCACAATTCTACAAGAAAGTTAGAGAATATTTAATGCCAATTTTTCTTAAACTTCTGAATGAAATAGAAAGGGAGGAAATTCTCCCCAATGCATTCCTGGAGGGAAGTATTTCCCTGATACCCAAACTAGAAAAAGACCCAACAAAAAAGAGAACTACAGCCCAACCTTCCTAATGAACATAGTTGCAAAAATTCTCAATAAAATACCAGCTAATAGAATGTAGAAAATCATCAAGCAGATAATACACCATGACCAACTAGGATTCATCCCAAGAATGCAGGGATGGTTAGGTATATGCAAATCCATAAATATAATACATTATATCAACAGAGCCAAAGATAAGGATCACATGATCATCTCAATAGATGCAGGAAAAGCTTTTGATAAAGTCCAACACTTATTCATGATAAAAAAAACTCTACAGAAAATTGAAACAGATGGACTTTACCTCAAGATGATAAAGGCTATCTGTGATAAACCAACAGCCAACATCATACCACATAGACAAAAACGGAGAGATTTCATTTTAAAATCAGGGACAAGACAAGGATATCCACTGTCACCACTTCTAACCAATGTAATTCTAGAAACATTAGCCAGAGGAATTAGACAAGAGAGTGAAATAAAAGGAATAAGGATAGGATAGTAGGAAGTGAAACTATCATTATTTCAGATGACATGATACTCTACATGGAAGAACCTAGAAACTCCACCAAATTACTCCTAGAATTAATATTCAGTAGTATAGCTGGATACAAAGTCAACACCCAAAACTCAATAGCATTCTTATACACAAACAACAAATGCACTGAAAGAGAAATTAGGGAAATCATACCTTTCACAATAGCATCCAAACCATCAGGAATCAATCTCACCAAAGAAGTAAAAGATCTATACAGTGAAAATTACAGTACTCTGAAAAAAGAATTTGAATCAGATTTCAGAAAATGGAAAGATATTTCTTGCTCATGGATACGAAGACACAACATTGTGAAAATGGCCTTACTCCCAAAATTGTTATACAGATTTAATGCAGTTCCTGTCAAAATATCATTATTATACCTCAAAGTTCTATAGAAAACATTCTTAAAATTCATCTGGAGCCAGAAGAGACCCAAAATAGCAAAAGCAATTCTGCACAACAAAGGCAAAGCAGGAGGAATCACAACCTCTGACTTGAAATTACAGACTAGAAGATGCAGCCACAACCACAAACACACTCAGCCACCTTATCTTTGATGAAGGGGCCAAACACGTTCCCTGGAAGAAAGATAGCCTCTTTCATAAAAGATGCTGGAAAAACTGATTCTCCACATCTTGATGACTAAAACTAGACCCATGTATATCACCATGCAGCAAACTAAGATCAAAGTGGATGAAAGATCTAAATATTAAAGGAGAAACATTAAGTCTACTGGAACAAAAGTAAGTAGAAATCTTGAAGACATAAGGGTGTGCAGAGAGTTCATGGACAAAAATCAAACTGCACAGGAAATACTTCAAAGAATCAACAACTGGAATTTCATCTTATTAACAGGTTTTAAAACAACTAAAGAAATCACCAACAGGGTAAAAAGAAAATCCACAAATTGGGAAGCAATTTTAGTCAACTGTCCCTCAGACAAAGGCCTTCTATTTAGAACATATAAACAATGGAAAAATATCAGGCCCCCAAACTCAATGACCCAATCCAAAAATGGGAATCTGAGATGAATACACACTTTCAGATAATGAAGTAAAAATGACATATAAATACATGAAAAAATGTTCACAATCATTAGTCATTTGAGAAATGCAAATTAAAACCACACTGAGATTCCATCTCACTCCAGAAATAATGGTTATCAAGAAATCATCTAATAACAAGTGCTGGAGGAACTGTAGGGAATAAGGAACACTTCTCCACTGCTGGTGGGAGTGTAGATTGCTGCAGCCACTGTGGAAATCAGTCTTGAGATCCCTCAGTAAGCTAGGGTTAGAGGTCCCATTCAACCCAGCTATTCCCCTTCTGAGCTATGACAATTATACGACTAAGTTCCACTGGTTTATTGAAAGTCACAGTTAATGTTTCATTGTTTGATCAATCTTGCATGCCTAGATCTGGTTATCTGAGTAACCATTTAAACATAACAACGTGTAATACAACAACCAGTGTTAATTTCCTATCAATTTCCTATGTTTTAAAATTCTGTGTTATGTTTATGTTGTTTTGTTTATGTCTTTGTTTTTGTTATGTGTTTGTTCTTTTCTCTTTAAAATAAAAAGAGAAAGATCTGAGTTATAGTGGTTACCTGAGTATAGCTTCTAAGAACTAAGAGGGACTCCAGCTGACTGCCAGGAAGGAAACATAACTTGTGCCCTACACCTGCCTGGACGTGAATTCTTCCCATAACTACTGAACTTGCACAAGAGCCCCAAATAACCAGGGAGACTGAGACCCTGGACAGAGAATTCAGCGAATCTGTGCCTGGACCTTCATACCCAGAAACATAAGACAATAAATGTGCATGTTTTCAAGCTGCCACATTTTTGGTAATTTATTGTATTACATTAAAAATATTACAGCTTAAGAATTGTTAGAATAGTTTACCACAAGAGGACTTCCTAGT
>NW_004955441.1:17708408-17755034 GCF_000276665.1 Chinchilla lanigera
AATAAAATATATACAATTCTGAGTACTTATGTAACATAAAATTGGGTCACATTTATGTAAATCAACATTTAAAAAACAACAGAGCACATTGGTGAATCCATTATTATTGTAGCATAGTTTTCCAGATTTTGAAACAATATGTTTGTTTCCAAGTCTGAGATATATTTTAGATATATTGTTTGACTAATAAAATTCTATCTATAAAATTTGAAAGAGTAAATTGTGAGGAAAAATGAACCTAAAAATGGAAATAAAAGTGAATTCAGTGGGATAGATAGATTTTTAAAAATGACCCTTTAAAAGAAACATCTAATAAATCTCTTCCTTTAATAGTTATTCAAGTCTTTATGTTAAATGTTTTGCATCTTTTGTTTCAGGATTAAAATGTGAGTACCAACCTTAGTCTGGTTAGCATAGCCTCATTCTTCTCATTAGAGTTTTTGACAGTATTTTGTTACTCATTTCAATGAACAGATGAATATATATTTATGAAATATCTTAGATAATAATGACATCATATACAAATCTGAGAAATATACAAACTCTAGTACTTATGAAGGTTTTTTTTATTACAGTGGGCAATATTTCAGTGTCTGTAATTTAGTTCAATGTACATCAGCATGTATTATTAAGTACATATCAGTAGAGTCTACAACTCCACAAGAAGTCTTATTCTATTTGAAAATGGAAAGTCCATGGATAGCTAAAATGTTAGATTATTTTTATCCCATTGACTGGAAGGCTGCTTTAAGTATTTTGCATTTCCATATCTTTATTTTGCACTATGTAGCTTCATAAAATTTGAAGTTGACAGACATTACTTTTGAAATCAGAAACACGTTTTTAATTCATACAATTATAAGTCAAAACAGATGATCATTGTTGGAACTACAAACATTTAAGAAATGTATATTATAACCTAAGTATTTTAGTAAGTAGAATCTAGCTCTCTTTACTGTTCCTAGAGGATGGTATCTGAAGTTTAATCCTTAAATGGTCCTACATCCAATCCTCAAGAGTGATTCTGAGTCTCTGATACCAGTTAATAGGGAAAAAGTCCTGCATCTGGCACACTGTTGCTTAGACCTGATATGAATATTTCATATAAGGTAATATTTATGCTGCCTGAAGTGTAACGAATTGATTGAGATTACTGAATATGTTTCATGAAATATAAGAGCTTACTAATAAATCCGTGTTTAAAAATACCTACATCATTGGCAGAATTTTTTCTGACATTTACTTAATTTTTAAACTTTGAAATCAGACTGTAGGGAATAACTAAAGTTAATTACTTTCATACACAAAATTTAAAAATAATCTAATAGTTATGGAAGACCATATTTTCTTTATTAAGTCCATCACAGAATGGTTAGGGGAAAAAAGTTAATGTAAATAAAATTCTGTAGAAGATGAGTTCACATCCTGTGTTATGCATGAAAGGGTCACACACAAACTGGGACAATTATACAACAAAGAAGGTGGGGTTTCATGGGTAGGAAGTACCACAGTGGGGACAGCACCTGCAGTATTTCAGAAATAATGAGCACTGTAAGATAAAAGTGTTCATGCAGTAAGTGCTCCATAAGTACTTATTAAATAAATAACTTGAAAAGTGCCTACACTAATGAATAGATCAATGAAGTAGAACTGTTTGAGGCTTTGAACATCAAAGTCACTGATTATTAAGTATATTCTTGGGAAGGAACGTAAGTAAAGTGTTTCTTCTATGTAAGCCCATAATTCAATTATTTGTCTTTGGCCTGTATTAAAAGACTAAAATGTTAGGAGAATTATGCTCATTGAGGAAAAGGAAAGAAACAGAAAACAGAGAGGCAGTGGAAAGTGGAGGGAAAACACAGGACACTGTAGAGGATGAAATTACTGATCAAATAGTGAAAAATACCGGAGGTCTGCAGTGCATAAAAACTAAAATTAGAGAACAATATTAGTCACACGTTGAAGTGGTCTTACTTTGCCTCATTGTATTATGGCCTATCAAATTTGAATTACTTCTGTCAGATGTCCTGAAAGAGATACTACTCCAACTCATCTTTTCAGGTATTCTGTCCTCGGAAGGCGCTCAGAAAGGCAGTCGTTGACGGAACTGGAATTTAAACGTTAGCGCTCAAATCTGGACGGACTCCAGAGATTATATTTTTAAGCATTCTGATGTGTGCATCAGTAGGACTGATGAAAAGTCTAGTATCAAGTAGGAGACACACACACACACACACACACACACACACACACACACTCACACATGCACATCTACTTAAATTTTCAACTTATCCCAGGTTGATAGAACAGTTATAATGTAATTAAGGGTGGTAATTAAATATGTACAGTTATTTATTTAAAATATGCATTTAAAATAGGTATTATTCCATATAATAAAGAGAAGTATGAGACGTAGGAATACTGGACAGATATTTGTAGGGAGGTGATAAGTTAGATTTTCTAACATCATTCAGAATAAATATTGGGCTCACTTGGTGTTCAGTATATATCAGGGAACGCACTAGTTTATAAGTTCAAGTTTAAGGTTAGTTATAAACAACAGGCTGGACAAACTGGACTGCTGTGCCACTTGTTATCTAGATACAGAATTTACCAGACATTAAAAGATGAATTTACAAAGAAAAGTTCTCTAAAGAAGTAATATAATAATACTGAATGTATTTCTTTTAAGCAATTTTTATTCTAGCTTTTTGTTCTATGTATAAACGCATTTGAAGAGGCATGTAAATCAGGCACCCAATTTTTTATCCAAACTTTTCTGTTAACAACATCTCATATTTTGTATTTTAGAGGCAACGTTTACTGAAAAAATTCTCTAAGTTGTAGTCAGAGGCAACGTTTACTGAAAAAATTCTCTAAGTTTTATTTTATACTTTGTTCAACAATAGAGTCTGTAAAATATTTTATAGGCTCATTAATTTAAAAATTTCATTCATAAGTAGTTTAAAACTCATTTTACAATTATCTTAGTCTTAAAATGATAGATGGGGGAAAATGCAAAGAACAAAAGAGCAATTCTTGACATTCAGGAGCTGGCTTGGAACTCAGCGAGAGGGCACATTCTTCTCTATGAGACATAAATAATCTCATAGAATCGAATGTCAGCAAAGGTTACTCTGAGACCATGATATAATGAGACAAAGTCAGGCCACTTCATAATTTTCCTTAAGCAGAAAGAAAGTCAGTTTCCCCTGATGGTCCCCAAAATACCAACGGCACCATCATTCAGCCAAAATGAGCCCCTGCTCTTTCTTTACCAATTACGGCTTTATTCCTGCCCCAGTCTCCCCTTCTACAGATAAATTACAAAGTGCACAGCTGTAGCCTGGCCAGGTCACTCACATGACTGATTGTTTTATTCAAGGGAGTCTGCAACAGAAGCTTATCTGAAATGAAGCTACTTTTTGTCTAACTTTCAAAAGTAATGTTTAGACTTAATCACTGGAATTATTAGATTTTACCCCATTAAATGTGGGCACAGGCAGAAAAAATTTGTGTTTCTTACCGAAACTTTAGGTGCTGAGGACGAGTACGTGTACCCAAATTCATCAACATTTTAATATGTTATTATGCAAAAATCCTTCCTTTAAAAATGTTTTATGTTCAAATTCCCAGCATTGTAAATTTAGATTTGGTCAGCTATGTACTTTTGTTAGAAAAACAAAAGTGCTTCTTTTAAAATGTTGTGAAAAATATTACAGCTGACTCTTGGACTTAATTTCCAACCTATTGTCCTAAATTTGATTTATTTTTTCTGGCACTGACTTTTTTTCAGATGATATAGTTGAAGCTAATTTGATGCTAAAATTCTTACAGACCTTTCCCCCTTTTTGGAAACTTGTACTATGGCTTATCTTGAAGTAAATATTTTGAATATATGAGTTGCTATTCATTTCTGTATATTAATTTCAGCATTGAATGATCAAGCCTTTCAATTCCTAATCTCATATGCAGTGTTTTTTCTTTTCCACCTGTGATTGCTGTTACTCCTTTATTTGTTTTATTCTCTTAAAATAGCTAGTATGGAAAAGTTGTATTTCTCTCTTCGATCATTCGTGTCTCCTAGAAAACCATGTGCTCTTTTCTCATTACAATGGAATATCTGTCATCCATCACTGTAATTTCAGTACCTTCAAAATTGATTCTGCAGTTTGCCTCTTTCAGTGGCAGTAGGATTTTGTGTGCTGCGGGTTTATTACAGTCTATATTTCTTGTTTAGTTAACGTTATCACCTCTTTTTTCTTCAGTAGTTTTACACAAACATTTCATAATTATTCACATTTACTATACACACATTTTCATCAATACTTGTGTATCTTCCCTCCCAATGAATGTATGCTTCCCTTTTTTTGCTACAAAATATTTTCACAAGCCACAGAATTTCTTTTTTTAGCTCGTATATATGAAGGTTGAGTTTGGGCTGGTATTGCTATTTCAGAGGTGGTGGAGCATCTGTGTGCAAACCCGCGACCCTTGGCCTTTTGCAGCATAAAGAAATCTCCACTTGGCTGGATCCGGGGAGGCTCTGTGGAGGGGCCGCTGTTACCCTCCAGTTGTGTGGCTGTTGGTGGTTTTCGCGTTTGAAACATGATGAAGAGTGAGTGACACCGTAGGTTCCCGATCCCACTCTCAGTGTGGTTAACCAAAGGTGAAACTGCACGTATCACTAAGGAGAAGGCCTGTGGCAGGAGGAAATAGGATCCGTCTGCACAGGACTGCTAAAAATAAAAGAAAGTTAAGGGAGTCGTAGTTTGTTGGTTACTTTTATTTTTACTGAAATTATCTCTCATTTGGAGTATTTTATTAAAAACATACACATTGGATGGGAAATAATATTTCTAAATTTCTATGCAATCACCTTTGTATAATCTCTACCCGGTGTTCCTCAGTCTTTTGGAGGAGTGGAGGAGGAAGAGTCTGGCTCAGGGCTGCATCTTGCCAAATGTCCTTCAGGTTGTTTCCCTTTCCTTGGAGTTCTGCTATGCTTTCAAAGTCTTTTCAGTTAACTGAGAACTTTGAGATTTGTTGTCTTTTTAAAATTTTTATGTATTGCATGCTGTTCTTTATAAGGAGGAGCTCACTTATTTTTCCTAAGTAACATTTACCTCAACCTTCTTCTAATGTATTAACGTACAGAGAAGACTGAAGCAGGCGCTGCTAATGTGTGTAGCGCGTCCTCAGGTTCCTTCTCTTAGGACGCTGAGCAATTGTAACATTGTTCTGCACTGGAGAGACTCGATGTAAAGAAGGCAGGACAGCGTTCTCCTTGCTGCTTTCTAGTGCCACATGAGCAAACGAGACAGACCGAAGATGACTTCTGGGTGAAAATCACTGTGTCAAAGTAACTAACACCAATGGCGACACTGAGAGAACTTTGGCCTGTCACTGTGTAGTTTTTAAAGTTACCAAAACTTAATTTACAATGCAAATATGTTTCAAACACTGTAAGGCAGTACAGTAAATAGTGCTCTAAAACACTGAAGAAGATCATGCCCAACACCAGATGCCTACAGGTCGGTAAAGTGTACTGCAAAAGTGTATCTGCTGCAGCATGCTATTAAGGCAACATAGAAACGTGGACTGGGTACCCAGAAAGCTCATCACGCTACAGGGGTTACCTCTGTGTGGGGGCTCATGCTTATATTCCCTGGTGCTAGGACACTCAGGAAGGAGGGGCATCTTGGATCCCAGCTTGGGCAACCTAGAAAGACTCTAACTCAAAACAAGAAAGCAAGCAAGCAAGAAAGCAAGCAAGAAAGAAAGAAAGAAAGAGGAAAATAGAAAGAGGAAGAAGGAAAGAAAGAAAGAAAGACTTCAACAATGAGAGAGGGCTACAGTGTAGTTTAGTGGGAGAGTGTTACTTAATCTATTCAAGATCCTGGCTTCTATCTTCAGCACTTTAAGAAAAATTAGAATAACAGAGACAAAAGTGAATGGTAATGACAAAAAGATGAAGTTTAACAAAAACATGAATGCATATGTGAAGTAGGAAAAATATTATGTATCAAAACAAGCAAGCAAACTCCAGAGAGCGTTCCCAAGTCTCTGTGGTACGGCTCCAGACGCACGTGAAGAGATGCAGTGCTGCAGCCACGTGGTCATAGGCGTTTCTCTAGAGCTTTGTGTGAAGTTAACATTTGGCAAAAGGATTCCATTTCGTCAGGGCTAGACTCTTCTCTTTTTTTCTGTTTTAATTTAATTTCACTTTAAAGAGAATAATAAAAAAGATCAATAGCAAAGTACCAACAACACAGACAAACACAAAACAAAGCAAAAACAATAAAAGCAATACAGGGTTTCAGAACAAAATGATAGGAATAAACCGTGGTTGTTATACTTCATACTGTTATCCTCAACTAAGTTGCTCAGATTACCACGTGTGAGAATGAGAGTTTGAGCAAACTGTTAAAGAGAATAAAAAAAAATTAAAAAAAAAATAAGAATGATACAGAGCTTCGCTAGACAGGGTGGTAGGAATTCAGCAATGGTTGTTACGTTGCGTATTGTTATCTTCAAATTAGTTGTTCAGACTACCAGATACAAGCATGCAAAAGGAAAATAAGATTTTGAAGCTGCAGAAAGGAGACAGCGTCTGTCATTTCCTCCGAGATGTTTCTACTCGGGCCCAGGAACCAGACGGAAGCTAAGAGCACCTGTGTTCCTTAGGGTACTAGAACAGTCTCGATTTTCCAACCAAAGCCCATCGTTCTCTATTTCTGACCCATCATCAGATCAAGGGTTATCACTGCAGTCATCATGAAGTCATCATGATTATCCTTTATTGGCAACAACATGTCATTATGGCATTTCTTACCTACAGCTTCAACTGTTTGCAAAATGTAGATGCTTCTTATTGTTTGAAAAGGAGATGGGGGGCAGGGGGCGTACTCTTGTCCAAACTTCGAATGCCTCTGTAGGCATTCTCGGCTAGCTGCCTTGGAACTATAACAGATCAGTGCAGATTTAAAGGGACAGGGGTCCTTTCTTAAGTCCACATTGGAATGATTGAAGCAGGCTGGGTGAGAAATATATCCAAGAACATAAAACCTTCAAAACCTTCTCAGAATATTACTTACTCTGCACCACTGCCATGACAGCTTCTGTGTAAGGCTCTTAATCTGAATGTACAGACAACAAGGTGCAGCAGAAATAAAACAAGGTCCAGAATTAGGAGTTCTGGGTCTAACTGCAGCTTCAAACTTCTTTTCTTCATTCTGTGAATATGAGCAGGGGACTAATTTTTCTGAAACATTCTGTAAAACTCTTAACGTTGAGTTCTGAACTCATTCCTGATTTTCAATTTCTTCTATTTTTGGCTCAAGAACAATGCTTCATTTTAAAGAATAAATGTAAAAACCAACAAAAACATATGCACATGAGTAAGTGGTTGACCAAACTTGGAAATATAATCTTCCCTAGAATATATATGCAAGGAGAATTTTTGTGTCAACCAAAAAACAAGAGAGAATTGAATTTAATTAATTAAAATTTAAGTTTGTGGTAATCTAAAAAGTTTTGAAGAATAAATACTAATATGATGAACAGATACCATTCTGGTTGTCCTCCTGATAGTGTAAGGACAACTTTTTAATTGGCTATCAGTTAGCAAAACTAAAACTCTTTAAATCTTTATTCTTTGACAGAGAGTCCATTGCAACCCTCAACTGGCAGATTTACAGCCTATGGCTTTTGCTAAGGTCATGTATATTTAGATGATTACATTGTCTATGTCTTAAGATTTCTCACTTTAACAAAACTTTTCATTGAACTATTTCAAAACTTTTAAAGAAATGATGGAAGTTCCTTTCTGTCATGAAAGGAGAGAAACTGTTCCGACTATATGTACTAAGACTGTACATTAAAATTTTAAATTTTTATATTAAAACTTTTATATTAAAGCTTCAGGTGTAATAGCTGTTTTATATTTTAATGTTTAATTTTGTGCATCCTATGTTTGTTGTCCCTCCCCAGTTAAAACATAGTAACTGCTTGTGATTGTTTAAACACACATAGTACTTAACCATGAGAAAATTCATTAATTCTCCCCGTTAGCATGAAGAAATCTTTCTCCATAGTGCAAAATCAGAATCTTTTCCAGCAATTGATATGGTTTTCTTTCTTCACTATCTCTAGAATTGGTTTTTCTGGGGTAAATGTATAGTGATATTAAGAATGAAATTAAGTGTATTAATACATTTGCATAATGCATTAATTTTATTAATACATTTATCTCACTTGAGATACTCTTGTTATAATGGAGAACAATAGAAAAAATTGAACTACAAATACAGTCATCCCTCTCTGTATTGCAGTTCACTTATTGCAGCTTCACTGTATACCAATTTTTAAAAAAGTATATCTAATTCTGTACTCTGGAGTTTTTGCTGTATTACAGGATTTTGTGGTGTATAGATATTGATATAATATTTCTGATTTTAATTATTTTTTACTAAAAATTTAAAACAATATAAAAATGTAAGAAATGTTAATTCAAACATACTAAAAGAATATTAAATTGAAATAAAATATAGCATGTATTTCATCAGTGGATGAATACATACTGTACACAATGGAAATGCAGTACATCAGTACCGTTTGCACAAGTTTGCCAAGGTGAGATTGTACACCGCACACTATTGGCTGATGGAATGGAAGGCAACCAACCACAGCACTGTGTTCCGTATCCTGGGCACTGATTGGCTCAGTGACCATGCCATCCGTCTGTTTGCTCTCCCACACTGTGCCCGTATGTTCAGTGTCTCTCCTTGTCCACATCACATCAAGTACCCATACAGAATTTTACATGCTGTTAAAATTACATAGGTTTAAGAGTGTAGACAGTGTTTAAGAGCATATGAAGTGTTTATAAGAATGTGGGAAAGGTTAATAAGACAGTGGGAAAGGTTTACAGGAGTGTGGGAAGGGTTTATAAAGCTTTAAAATATATATAAATAATATAATATAATGCCGTTACTTCGCAGATTTTCACCTATCGCAGAGATCTCTGGAATGGAACTGTCTTGATAGGTGAGGGGTCACTGTAAAAGTACCATCTATTATTTATATACCAAGCAATTTTCATTTTTTAACATTTCAGTGGTCTTTTAGCTCTCTTGGATGTTAGTTTCTTTGCATACATGAAGTGAGAAGATAAAATAATTAACCTTTCCGTCAGTTCCACCTAAAAGCACTACGATTTCTTTCACTAATAACCAAGCCTAAGTGTTTTTATGTACTGAATGAGCAGCAAGGCAATCAAAGGAGACTTATGGAAGATTCCGGAAAACGCGCTGCTCAGTACGGAGACGCCAGTGATCCAGTTGTGGACCATCCGGGCCCTGCACGATGGATGAGTCCGGTCGGTAAAGTCCGCCGACATGGTGTTGAAGGGGACGCTCCTTCCCGACACATTCTGGTTCATGATACACAAAGCATCTTCAGGCAGAGTCAGCTTCCTGGAGTGGGCACTCTGTGGGCCGCAGTCAGCACCAGAAGGACGGACTGCCGTCACTCTTTGCTGTCAATCAGAAATCTCCCTGGGCAAGCTGCTTTAAACAAAAGGTAAGGTAAAAGAGTCACCAGTGAAGGGGAAAGTATTCTACTCTGCGCATGCTGGGCAGAATGTGCAGCTTATGTAAACGACGTATATGCAGCTATGACATCATTAGAGACCAAATAATTAAGGGGAAAATAATTTCAAAATTAATTTACGTAGGTGTATATCATCAGTTATCAAAGAGAAGGGCAGGTGCAAACCTTCACCAAAGACGGGCATTTTATTATTCCCTGAATTCTATTCTCATTCTGTCCCTCTGTCTCTTTCTCTCTATATAGTTTATATAGAAGCATACTGTACAGTATATAGATCTTGTTATTGGCATCCTGCTACGTAATGAGAGAAAATAGATGTGCATAATTATGGAAAGGAAGAAATTGAAATTATCCCAGGAGTAGAATAGGCTTCTGGGTTTGCGTAATTTACCAGGTAGAAAGAACAACACAGTCTTTAAGATGTTAGACAAGCTAGGATCTTCAAGAAGAAAGTATTTTAGGAAGTAGATTTTACCTCCCTTCTTTAAGAAAAAAAGTCTGATTCGTTACAATGAAATACTAACTCAGAATGATGCGTACATTAACGTGGGCCCAAGGAGGTCCATAAGATGGAAGCAGAGAGCTCCAGGGGAGAGGTAAAATTCAAAAAGATGCATTGAGGAGGAGAGAGTCTCTCTCTCCAGAGAACTGGAATTTCCCTGTGCTATTAAGACCGGAAGTGACAAGGGTTTTCTTGAAATGTTGGTAGACTCTTTGAGGTCATTTCTAACTTATTATATAAGAAGATGGTTGGTAGCACCTTGGGATGACTAGGGAGTTTTTTTAAGATTAAGTTTGAATAAAACTCAGTAGATTTGAGACTTGTATTGGCATAATGCTTAACTTAATGTCTACAGATGAAGTCTCAGTTTTAAAAAGTTTACATACATAGCATGGAAACTGAAGGAGACTGTCACGGCTAAAACTTTCTTGTCGACTGGTGTGGCGTGTACTGAGAGCACACTGTATCAGGGTCATACACCCTCACGGCTAACAGCTAAAGTAAGATGCTGGAAAGAATTGGCTTTTCATACATTGCAAGGATAAACAGGAAGAACCTCCATGGCTGGAGTTCTTCCTTTTATTCTCAGTGTGCATCTTAAAGATCACACTACTAGAGGTCGTTTCTAAAATCTTTCAAATATAAACACTGATTTTTTAGAAAGAGTAATCACTGTAGCTGGTTGAAATTGATGGCTATGTTATTCTGAAACATTATAGGGACAGGTGTTCCACATATTGGAGTAATAGTCATTGGATTCTGGGCTGTTTGGTTTGCTGTAGGATTACTAGCCTTCGTTTGGTCTGTGAGAGCAGTACTTTAAAGTTATGAAAGAAATGTAAATTCTTAACCTCTAACAATATGTTATTTAAGAACTATTTGTCTTTAAAAATACTGGCAATTCAAACAAATAAAGCCCGAAACAAGCTTCAGGCAGAAATCTAATCTCATCAGCCACTACACAAACAACTTGATACCTTAAGAGTTATAAAATCATTAAGTATATCATATTTTTATGAATTAGAAACTAGATGTTCCTGCTGATTCAACAAGAGAGTTAAAATAGTCCACACAGAAACGGGAAAGAGTCCTCATGTCGGTACTTGTCAGTAGGAGGGCAACAGGGGACAGAAGGTGGAGGACTGCAGTGCTGCTATGCACGGCCCTTGGGGATCCTTGTAATAGACCTTGGCGTGGGCGGCCGGGAAGCAAGAGCACGAACACGTCTCTCAATGTCCAGCGCCAACACTGATGTAGAAATCAGAAAGTGTCTCCTCATTGTATTATCTTAGGTTTTAAACTTTGATTACTCAGGACTTTTTCGAGTATTTCATATTACTGAATATTATTGTATGATGATGTCGAAGCTTGTTCCATGATCGTCAGGAAACTGGTATGTGGGTATATCATTACTCTGTCACACAATATTAAATATTATTAGATTATAATATCGTTACACAAATCATTGAGTTTCAAGCCAAATAACCCTTTTGTAATGCTCGGTCTTCAAAGAACATGATATATCTGTCATTTCTACTGATCTTTACAGCAGTTTTGAAATTTTTTATTAGTGTTGATGGTTTTTAGAATCTGCAGTCTCATTCGTTATTTTTCAATCATTTTAAGTTTGTTTGAGGCTATCCCGTTCCCTTCCCTCACCGTCAGAAGTTTCCCACCAGCGTGGTGGTAAATCCTGCTGTCTCCTCCTGTCCTGGCACTGAGCTCAGTGGCTTCTGTTCGGGCAGCTGCCACGCCACCCCTTGGTGCCCTGAGGCGCCCTGTGTTGCATGGGTCAGTGTGCTGTGCTCCTCTGAGAAGAGCCAGGTATGCAGCAGGCAGATCCTTCCTTCCAATTTTCATGGGCTGGGAAAGAACAGAAGAGTGTGTATCATGAACTAACAGAAAGCAACATGATTAATATCTCTAATTAAAGCTATTATATAGTACAACAATGGTTATTAATTTCCTATCATTTTGTTTTGAAATTGTATATCATTTTTATTGTTTTTGTGTTGTTTTGTTTTTATTTTCGTCTTTGTTTTTGTCCTTTCCTCTTTAAAATAAAAATTTAAAAAACTGTTATGTAAGTATATATGAAATGCACAATTTTTTGCATAATCTCTTATTCTTAACTGTTTCAGTAAATTACTTAAAACTCTAAAACTGCATCGATTAATTTGATAGGATTTCTATGATACATTACACACAAATGGTATTTCTTTCATTTTTCCTAAAGCTTTCCAATTTAATTTTACTCATTTTAGTGCCTTTAACACTGAGTTAATATTGTAACAAAATATATTTGCCTGATTTAAAAGTTTGAAGACTAAAAGTATAGAAGTGTATTGATTGATGATGTATTCTGAAGTCTACTTTTTTCAAAGATAATTAGTATTGACAGCTTACTGTTTGCACTGAAATTGTCTTCTCAGCAATGTAAACACCAACTATTTACTTTATTGCATATGGATCCTGAATATGAAAGCAGCACATTGTATTTAGGAATTTAGATATTTGTTACTTTCTGAGGCTTACACCACTAGTGCACTACACCAAAGGGTGGATTTGTCTTTGATGGAGGGTGAATTTCGTTAGGTTGATGGAGGCTGTTGAACTGCCTTCCCGTTGACTCTGCAACCTATACCTGTAGCAGCAACCTATTTCCCTTTGCACATGCAAGTGCTGAATATTTTGATCTCTCTCTTTTTAGTAACTGGAACTCAGGTGCAGAGAGTAAGATCTGTCTGGATACTTAACTTATGACATATTTCAATCATTATTAATCAGACTTTTTGTGTTTTATTTCTTTTGAAATTAGCCATTATAATGGTACCATAACCACCTGAAAAGCAAGGAAACTAACGTATGTGGCATGACCTTGACTATAACCTAGATTTAGTCACTCTTGAAAATGTAACAGATAAAAAATTGTATCTCATTAACAACATTTCCCTAACATCTAGTTTTTCTTCATCATATTTTTTCTTACAACTTAAATTTCTCATGTAAATTATCTGTTCATGTGCTTTACTGTTCTCTTATAATTTATTTGTAAAAGTTTATTAGTAGATCATAGAAACAGTAAACTTTAAGGATACCTCCCTTGGTTATATTTTAACTTTCCTATACTTTTCTTTGTTCAAGATTACCAATATTTATAAATGAAAGTGGATAAATGTATATTTATACACGTTCTAATAATTTTATAATTCTATTTGGTCTTTAGTCTGGAATTATTTTAATGCATACCTTAAGTTATATATTACTCCAATATATCTGCAGTTTTTCCTGTACCACTTATTCATTGGGCCAATGAATAACTTGAAATGGCATTCTAAGTTTCCACAGATGTAATATTCTATTTCTAGACTCTCTGTTCTTGTTGATGGATGGTCATTTTATCAGCTCTTCTTACTATGATGCTACAATATTGTAGTTACTACTCTTTTTAAAATGATTGAAACCTAGCAAGAAATCTGCCTTTTTGACCACTTTCTTATAAATTGTTTATTTTACAATAAATTATACATGAATTATAGACTCACATAACCAAATTATCAAAAAAATACCGATAACATGTCCATTGGATTGTAAATTATTTTGCTTCATAGCTAATATGCTTAAAATATTTACACATTCACCCAAACATTTGAGGCATTTACCCTTATTCAGTCAAATTTCTAAAATTTTTACAAAAATGAAATTTCTTACTTTTACTTAGTTTCAGGTTTTCATTTTTACCTAACTTTTATGTGTTAATAATAACATTTATTGTTAGTTGAAACCTCAACTAGCATGCATCATGATTTATATACCCTAAAATCGATTTTTCCAGCGTCTAAATTTTTTAAACTTTAGTTGTGTTTTTTAGTAACCTGCACTTTATTTTGCCTGCATAACCTTTCAGTTGCCAATGTTTTCCCTTGGCTCTTTGAAGATTTCTTGCTGTGTTTTTCTTTCACCATTTCTGTTCTGCATGAACATTTTTGTGCTGTCGATCTATTGATTATTCCATGGAGATGTGTTGTGGGCTCTAGGATATTTTAGGACTCTCTTTTCATAGCTGGCGTTCCCAGGTATACCTGCCACACGCGGAGGCAAGCGTGTGTGTCCGGACATGGACTCAGGTGCTCCCCGCGATGGGCTGCTCTCAGCTCTGCTCAGCAGTCTTTTATGGCCCTCGGTGCGATTTTTCCATATAGGAAAAATCAGTATTTTTCAGGTTTCAGTATTTTCAGGTTTTTGTGCCTGATTTTCATTTTCTCTTTTTACTAGAGCATTTGTACACGGATATGAAATTTCTGTTTGTGGTTTCTATGTCCGTTGATTCTTATTTAGCATCTTTCAATTTTTGCAAGCAGTTTTGACATTTTGAGATCTTTTAACTTCATCTCCTAGACTATTTGTACTCAATTTTGAAATCCTTGCATACATAGGTAAGTTTTTAACCATATCTTAGTATTTCCTCTTAGTTCAAAACCTCTGTGCATATGCGTGCATGTGTGTGCACATATAAAATTTCTGCCAGTAATTGTACATTCTTTCTCTGACTTATTTACTGAAACTCATAACTTGCTTGAGTTATTTTACATTTGAGAAAATGAAACTGATTGTAATATTTCAAAGAGGAACTGAATGAAAATGATTTTATGAATTCAAACTACTTCCCTCAGAAATTTGTGGACTTTTTATCCACAGAGTTCAGAACTACAGATCAATCGTGTCCTTTTCATAAATGAATTTAAAAAGGAGTATTTTACCTGAAAGTAAATTAAATATTCACATATGTGCCAAGACCAAAGCACAAAGGAACATCCTAGTAAATTCAGGAACGGTGTGTGTTCGTTACGGCAAATCACGTCTGCTTTGTCCTAAGTGCACTGCATCAGCCTCCCCTTAAAGACGCCCTGTTGGTATAGAGGAGGAGATTTGTCTGTACCTTCATAAGTTAGCTGGGAAGAACGAGGCAGGGAAGGGTAATTACAACCTCAGAAGGACGAGATAGGAAAAGGTGGGTTGTTTTTTTTTTTCTTTTTCTTTTTGGTAAGGAAAACATCTATAAATAGGAAAGGTACCAGCAAGATCCAGCTGGTAATAGGGAGTGTGCCTTAGTTTATTAAGACAAATGTGAAAATGAGACCAAATTAGAAAATTGGGAAAATACACAGAATTATATTTGAAATCTCAGGGCAGGTTGCCCTGGAATAGGCAGAAACTTCCCAGGAAGTGCAATTTCAACAAAGCTGCTTAGCCAGAAAGCTTTTGAGTGTGATCAACGCTCTTTAAAGAGAGAAAGATGAGCTCCACGAGAAGAAGGACCCTGTAGTGACACAAATCTGAGGTTCTGCTGCCAGGACACACTGTGTCAGGGATGAGTCCCAGCCCTCAGGGGGACTGGCTTCTATCTGCCGTGGAGTGTGTGTGTGTGTGTGTGTGTGTGTGTGTGTGTGTGTGTGTGTGTAAAAGTGGTATTAATATTCACCCCTTTCTTTGGGGATATTTTTGAAGAATGAAAACATATGTTAATATATCAAATACTTAGGCTAATAATATACTACTTATGTAAATATTACACTTTATAATACAGTAAGCATTTGGAAAACCATATATAAATGTACC
The DNA here is from genome assembly GCF_000276665.1 of Chinchilla lanigera. NCBI lineage: Eukaryota > Metazoa > Chordata > Mammalia > Rodentia > Chinchillidae > Chinchilla > Chinchilla lanigera. The sequence continues at coordinate 17,724,142 of NW_004955441.1, forward strand.
AGTCTCAATGTAACATGATGATTGTTAACATCAATGGATCCCATTCAAGTATTGTAGCCATGTGCCTGGTTTAATTCCCCAACTGCCTTAGAATTACATCTTTATTGTTCTCTTGAGAAGAGTCTGGGCTGCACACTGAATCCAAGGCTGACGTCTGCCAGGAAATCTGGACTCTTGGGTGTATGAGTGTCTTTTTTTTTCTGGAGTCATGAAGATGGTAAGTCTAAGACTTGGAGTTTGGCTCAATCCAGAAGCTCAGCACTTGCCGCTGTGTTGGGATATTGTCATTCCATAGTCCGTTGTTATTTGTATAGGTTCTCTAGACAGAGAGAGGTTTCCTGGATAGTCATAAACCAAGGGTTGTGTCTTTAAAATTTTTTTGTAATACTAGGTGTTGAACTCATATGCGTTCGATCCCTCAGCTGTCTTCTCAGCCCTTTTCTAAAAAAACAAAACAAATATTTTTTAAAAACAATTTTGAGCTTCTAAATTGCCAAAGTAGGACTCAGAGGTTTGATCCTCCTGCTTCAGCCTCTCTCAGTGCTGGGCTTGTCCCTGTGCACCACCACTTTAATAACAATGTACTTTCATGATTAACAGTGAAAGATTTGGGGGATTTGGGGGGAGCTTTTTTTAAGGTTTTGTTGGAATTTTTTTTTTTTTTTTTTTTGAGACAGGTCTTGGTATGCAGTTCAGGAGAGACTTAAACTCAGTATGTAGCCCAGACTGGTCTCACAGTCTCAATCCTCCTGCCTCAGCCTCCCAAATGCGGGGCTGAAAGGTGTTTTCCACTACTCACAACTGTTTATAAATTTGTTATTTAGAGCTGTTGAAAGCGAAAAGAGGTTTTACACTCTTGAGAATCAGCACAAGGCTAAGTAAAGCTTAAAAGGGGTTTCCATCCAAAAGTCCTGCACTTAACTTCCCAGTCCCTTTCTTTCAAGACACTGTTACAGTGAACAAGGTATAGGAAAGAAGGTAATATTTGCTCTTCTATAACTAGGGGGTGTGCATAGGGCAGAAGAGCAGAGTATGCATATCAGTCCCTGAAATAAACTAGGCAGTCTTAAGTGAAGAAAGAACCAGAGAGCGTTCTCTGCATTCTTGATAATTCTTTAAACGAGAGAATTTAGTGTTTTGTTATTATAGGCATCAAGGCAGAAGGCTATGTTTCTAAAGCAAAGTTTATGATTAGTTGTGTCATACAAGGTAATAAAAACAACAGAAAAATAATAGTAAGAACATGGACTGAGAATGTCCCCCAACAGCCCTTTATCCTGTGTTCTTCCTTGCAGTGCTTAGACTTTGGTAGCGATTATGAAGTCACATCTCACCTCACTGCAATGTTCACACGCACAACCTTTCCCTACAGCAGTCTGCCTTCCACAAGCTCACTGCTTTCATGTACCACATGTCCTCACAGAGTGACGCCTGTAGTTCTGAAACTGGGCTGTCTTTCAGAACCTCTGTCTCTCTGGTGTGGACGGCATCTTCTTCTTTTCAGACATTTATGCATACATATAACATATTCATTACAATTAAATACTGTAAAATGATAAATGTATAATAAAACAATTTTGCATAACTTCTTCACCTCCACACCTAATGTCCATTCCTTAAACCCCCCAATTTCAGTATTGTAAGCATGCCTATTTTTCTATGCTGATACCGATACATTTTTTACATATATAAATATTCACAAGTACAAATACACGCAAAGGTTGAAAGTGGGACCGTAATGTAACCAGTGTACCTATCTCCACATATCTAACCCACTTGCTTCAGTAACAACACGATATGGACAGCATGGAAGCAATGTGATTTAATTAACCACTCCCATTTTATGCACTCAATAATACACTGCTGCAGTAAAATGGGTATTTTTGCTGCAGCAATCAGTGATTATCTATTCTTAAAATACACACTTATTTTGATTGATTCTTCCATGGAAAAATTGCACATTTGATGGATAAGAAAATTTCCTGATGTGATAACATAGCATAAAGAATTCTCTTCTGTGGGAGGTTAATAGGTTAGGGTGTCTATACACTGAGGTGGGGGCGAAGGGTAGTTATGAAGATGATACCCATAAACTACCATAAAGCCATCCATATAGCTTTATGTATTTATCTAGTTATCTAATAAAAATATACATGCATGTGTTCATCAGGACAATTGAAGACTTAAATGGAAATAGATCATCTTAAAATGGCAGACATTAGCTCTTAATATTATAAATTTTCATAAAATTGCATTATATATTCAAGATGTTATATATTACTTACTGTAAAGTTTGATAAATTAAATTTGTTAGAGTTACAAAAGAGCCTTCTTACTCCAAAATAGTATCCGAAAGGTAAGGGTTGTGTTAATCCTCGGTAAGGTAAAATTCAGAGACTGTTTGTATTCTTGGATAATGCAGCAATTCAAAGACCCGCTGTAGAACTGAAGCACCTGACCTGATTTGCTTCTCTCACGTGCGGCTTCTGACTTCATAGCCACAGAAGGGCTACACCAGACCCAGGTGTTGTTCTTTTTCATGGAAGAAGAAGGGGAAACTTTAAGGAATAAAATATGGATGACAATGAGTCTACCTTTTTCAAAAATGCTTTCTTGATGAGTGTGCTCGCTGATGTACATTGATGAGTGCGCTCTTGATGAGTGTGCTCGCTGACTTACACTGAGTGTGCTCGTCAGGGAGTGTGCTTGCTGATGCACACTGATGAGTGTGCTCCTGATGTACATTGCTGAACGCTGTGAGTGAAATCCAGGTGTGCACAACTTTGTGCGCAGGACGTGCTTTTCACAGCTTAGCTGCTCAATGATAATGCTTTAAGCAGCTTCCCATGTCTAATGGATACTGTTTACATTGAATTAGGGCAATACATTAATTTGCATGTTATAACAGTATTCTTAAGTAACACAAGTGCTCTTTTGCCTATATTGCCTATTACAAAAAGTGCATACAGAAGAGAACCGACATGAAGTGCATCTGTTTCCGTGACACAGACTGAGAGCGAGAGCTCTCCAAGCCCGGCCTCTCCTGCAGATTTCAGTCTTGTGGTCCCTTTGTCTGCTATACCCAGGTACATGGGCTCTGAACAGCACATTTGATTTAATTCTTCCCAGAAAAACAAATCGTCTTGAGAAGCTTCCTAACCAGCTTTCTACAGCAGACACATTTTTCTCCACAAAACATTGCTATTCCTTCCTAGCCCAGATGGAAGATAACGTTTTTAATCTATAGCACTGATTAAAATGTTCCTGAACTGGTTCTTTACTGAGTGTACACACTGAGAAATTGTGGACATTTGGAAAATTATCTGGATAATTTAGAAAAACAAAATCATTTGCTTAATAGTCAAATTAAATGAGTTGTTTGGGCTCTAATTAACGGAAAATGACAAATGACGTTATAACAGAACATGGTGCATCTCGGTTCGAGCTCTACCTTCTCTCAGAATAAGCTCTGCCAGGTTACCATTTGGAACCGATGCGAACAGCACACCATCCAGACCACTTGTGCACCTTCATAATTTCCTAACTGATTTTTAAAACAGTTTTGCATTATGAAAAATTTCAAAAAAGAAATACTAACCGATGGAAATCCGTGTGGAGATTCTTCAAAAAGCAAAATCTAGAGATTCCATTCTACCCACCTATTTCCCTTTCTGGTGTCTTTCCAAAAGAATTAAAAGCACCACACCACAGTGCTATATACACACCCGTGTTTATAGCAGCACAATTTGTAATAGCTAAAGCTGGGAAACAGCCAAAATGCCCATCAGTGAAGAAAAGATGAAAAAGATGTGTTTTTTACATAATGGAGTACTAGTCTGCCATAAAGAACGATAAACTTGAGACATTTACAGGTAAATGGATGGACCTTGAGACCATACTCTTAAGTGAAATAAACTGAACACATATGTTTAAATATTGTATTGTTTCTCTGGTGTGAGAAACTGAAAGTATAAATAAGGACAAAAATATTGTTATATAGTTATTGGGAAATGGGAAGAAAATGTTCAAATGAGAAAAGGAACAAGGAAGGGAGGTGGGGAAGGGAAGAAAAGGAAAAGAAAACAGAGAATAGAAAAATGTGAACCAAGCTTTTGTGAACAAGGAGGGGAAGAGGGGTTGAAGGGAGGGGAGAGGGCAGGGGAAAAAAGAATTAAGACATATCATATACAGGTACAAATTCCCTATGCTGCAGATGATCATTATGTGTAGCTACAAGCCACCAATAAAATCAGCTAAAAAAAACTAACAGAGAAATAGTACGATGGAGTCAAGGTACCATTGCTCTCACCATACAGCTGACAACGATGGAGTCAAGGTACCATGGCTCTCACCGTACAGCTGACAATGATGGAATCAAGGTACCATGCCTCTCACTGCACAGCTGACAACGATGGAGTCAGGGTACCATGGCTCTCACTGCACAGCTGACAATGATGGAGTCAAGGCACCACGGCTCTCACTGCACAGCTGACAATGGTGGAGTCAAGGTACCACGGCTCTCACTGTACAGCTGACAACGATGGAGTCAGGGTACCATGCCTCCCACTGTACAGCTGACAGCAATGGAGTCAGGGTACCATGGCTCTCACTGTGCAGTTGACAACTCACAGCCCATCTTGGACCATTGCTGCCTCTCCCTGCAGCCATCCCCCTGCTGTGTACTTTGTAAACATCCTCTTTGTAAATATCTAGTGTTTATCTCTCAAAAGTAACCAGTCCTGTTTGATAACATGTCCATGATACCATTAGGAAATCCAAATATCAAAGATTAATTCTGTAAGATTCAGAAATACCTAAGCTTTCCAAATTTCTGATTGTCTTCCATTTCTGTTTTATTTTATTTTTGTCAAGCTCAAGACAAGGCTCTTGTGTAGGCATTGAGTGGTACCTTCTTAAGTTTCTTGGGTTTGCTATTATCTTCTTTGTCTCTGGTGCTTTCTTCCACTCTTGGTCTCTTTCTCCTCTTGTTGAGGAAACTGAGTGATTTCTCTTGCAATCCACCCAGTATCTTGCGTACATTGATTGGACTCTCTGCATGTTCTTGGCTGTGTTTCTTTATCTCTGGTTCCAATATATTCCCTGTGGTTTAATTCCTGCAGTCAGAAGCACATTAAGTCTGATTTCTGGCAAGTTTATTTGTGAATATGTTGGGTTCAAATTCCTTTGTAAATTTGTGTCTATGAAGTATAGCTTGAGATAAGTATTTTTCAAAGTTGCATTATTTGTTTTTATTACATATATAAAGACTTTCCCATGATACTAATATGAATCAAAGAAACTTTTTCTAGTTAAACACACTGGCAATTTTGCTTCTCCAAAATGGCAGAAACAAATGATGCCAACTCAGTTTGGAAGTTGTGGTGGTGGCAGTCTGTGTGTCATTCCAGAATATTTTAGCCATCATCTTGGATAAAAAAATACACCTGCTAGTGATATCTGAGAATTTTGGCATCTGTTATTTTATTTAAACTTGGAAGCTACATTATAAAATGTGTGTGTGTGTGTATGTGTGTGGGTCTGTGTGTGTCAGGGGGCATATAGCATAAATCTCACTTATTTAGAAAACTTTCTTAAGTTAGGAATTGAAATTAATTTTCATACAACAACTTTGACCTATTTTCACAATGAATGGCTCCAGTAGAAGTGGGTAATGTTTCTATCCTGTCAACTCTCCACTCTATTCAGTGCTTTAGTGTTCTCCAAGAGAACATTTCCCAGAACTAATCAGAAAGAGAGATAAAAATATAGAATGATAAAGGTATGATAGCCATACTTTCATTAAGTATTTAAAGTCTCTGGATTATCAAAATTAAAGTTTTTCTCTGTAAAATGACACTCCTTTCCTTTAACTACAGAATCATGTGGCAAGCTGTGTCCTTCCTGGTTGATCCTATAGAAATCACTGTTCTCAAAATTTAATTTAAGAACATATATTGAGTTGGTATTTATATTGCCATTTGATTTGTTATTTAATATTCATATTCTACATTGTTTGTTCCATTGTGAAAGCAGGAACCCTGCTTTAACTGTGAATTCCAGAAGACTAAAATAGAATCTTTATCCAAAAACTTCAATACATGAATATGAATAAGCAAATTTATTAGTAAATATTCCTGATTTGTCCTGTTTGTGCTGTCTTGATGAGTCAACCTTTTACCTGGAACGTTTGAAGAATTCACACAACCACTGTATTCTGTAATATAAAACCCATGGTATATTCAGATATAATTTAACCAGTGTAATAGTCAGTGAATATTACACACCCTGATGCTTGATATATATGGCTGTATTAGTGTCAATTACATAAATACACAGTGGATTTTGAATATGTTTCCACTTTTTTGGCAACAGCTATAAACATTTCATCTATTTTGTCTCAGCTCAACTATCTTGGTCTGTTTTAGAGTATTGATTCTATTATTCAGAATGCTCATTATCTTTCTCATATTTTACCTTTCAAGAATTGAGCAGGAGTTCTGTATTTTAATTCAATTTCCTGATTAAAACACATTTGATAATGTCGCAGAGCATTAAAATAGGAAAACTGGAGGCTTCACGTGGAGTCTTGTTTCAGTTTGGAGCGACCCTCACCGCTGGTATCATTAGAGAGTCCGCCATCCCTCCCTCACTCTCTTTTGTCTTTAAGGGTAACATGACTTTGCTAAATTTCATTTTACAGAGTCTTTCAAGCTTTAATATTATAAAGCTTTAAAAATGCCAATGTGTCCAGAAAAAGAAACTATGTATTCTTATTTAACCCATGTGCAAAAGAAGAGATGTAGGTTGGACATGAACCTGTTTTTAGCATTTTGTTGCTATTGACAACCAAACCAATGATAGCTGTGGTCACGTACCCATGGGTCCTTGATAACTTAAATGATAATAATATCAATAATTATGATAATGTTAAGAGGAGTGAGAATATTCTCGAGAGAACATGTTCTATGACTTTATAGCTAACCAGGAAGAGGTACAAAAGTACAGACTTTTAGGAGGATGGCAGATACCTTTGTGAGAGGAAGGGAGAAGGTAAGTGCTTGATTCCTTACACCAGTTTCTTCACGAAGGTAGACTGGAGCCATCTCCGGGTCACCTGTTCTATGGCTTCCCTTCACTATGCCAGACGCTGTCACACAGGAGCAAATGAAAATACTTGGATATTGGGGGCTGGGGATTTAGCTCAGCTGCACAACGCCTGCCTTGCAAGCGCGAGGTCGTGAGTTTGGGTCCTGGTACCAGAGACCCCCACACACACAAAAGAAAAGAAAAGAAAAGAAAAGAAAAGAAAAGAAAAGAAAAGAAAAGAATTGGATATTAACCAGAACTCAGTCTATTTTTTGTCAAATCAGGTTCAATAACACATGGCTTAATTGCAGGTACAAGGCTGGGGAAGAGCAACAAAGCATCAGGGAAGTAAAAGAGGGAAACAGGGAAGGATAATACACAGAGAGATTCTCAGGCCACTTTAGACAGAGCATAATCTATTGCTCAGTCTCATGCGACTGTCCCCAAATAAGCTTTATAAATCTCTGCGGAGTGTGGACCAAAGAAATGAACGACACCATCAAATGTCCCTATTCAGTTTAACCCCGGGGCTACACGTCCAAGGGAACTTTGAGCAGAGTTTCGGAGGGACTTTTCTCTGGGGAGTTTAGGGCTGTCCCTGTCTGCCAGGGCAAGATTCAGTGTGATTTTAAGTAAAATTTATTTGAAACTTCTTACAAACAAGAAAGACCTAGATGCTAAAACAGCAGTTAGAACAGCAGGCTGTCCTAAGTGGAACTGAAAAATCTGATATGGGTCCCAACACAAGGTTCAAAGTCTTCCATTGATCCTAAAAGTTGCTCCAATGTCCCCACATTGGCAGTGTGCTCAGCATTGTATTGATAACAGGGGTATGGATGTAAAAATACTAAATAACTACCTTCAAAGATCCATAGCACTGAGGGGGAAAAAACAGCTAGTGTTATCCAATGTGTTTGAAAAAAATGCTGTACCAAAAATAAGAGATGAGCAAAGTGAATTTGGGGTATCGCAAAGGAATTCTGTCCCAAGTTTTAAAGAAATAGATGTTTTGATCTGGGACTGGAAGTATAATCTCATGCGAAGAGGTGCAGTGCTGGCCGATGCTGAGCATATAAATGAAGGAACTGAAGTTTCAAAGACAAGGACAGGTTCATGGGCGCGTGAGCACTCAGACATGGCCGAATAGACAAGAAAAGAAGGCAGGGCTGGGTTTACAGCCACCGTGATCTCAGCCTGTGCCTCGGCGTCTGGTGGAGGGCGAGGGGTTTAATAGACAGCCGTTCAATATATGAGCTTGGGTGTGTTATTATACACACGCAGTGGATGTGGAAGGTATGTTTAGGAAACATTTTAAAATTTAAGAAAGATTTTGAGCTACAAGACTTCTCAAAGATTTTGATGGGGATTATAGCATTTCCATATATGATATTTATATTTATTTTAGCATAAAACTGATTTTTGTTTCAAATATTTTTTCAGATTCTATTTTCTGTAGTAATGTATGTATGTTTTAAGAAATGGTATGGTAGAATACAGTGCACAAATAAAGAGGAAAAAAAGTACAAGGGAAAGGAGACGAACTGAGCATAAATTATTGTAACAAACCGTGCATTTTCAAAAATATTTTTAAAGGAAAGTTTGGAGCAAAATTATCCTTAGGGTGGCACTAAAAATAACTTACATTTTATTCATTTTATCCTATATTCCAGCAAAGGTTTATGACATATGAGCAGGTTCTGTTTTATAAAGATAAATGTCATCCTAGTATAAGGCATATATGTGAATAAGATAGAATCAGTGGGTTTTTTTCTCAATTGGTCATAAAACAAAAATATGTCTAAAACCAGTCTGACTTGCAAGAAAAACATTAGGCTGGTTTTGGTATTTCTCAAAAATATGTGAACTAGCCATAGCAATGGAATTTAGTGTATTTTGATAAAACTATAATGACACCACTTCTATATTCGTACTAGTTTAAGGCCATGAATGCCTTCTTTTTCTTGAGAATACTGCAGGTCAGTAAGGTTGCTTCACTGGTAGAGTGAGACTTCTGTACCTTCACTGAGTACGTACTCTGTATCAGAAATTCTGTTCCACACCAGAGGGATTGTAAAGAGGTGCTCATCTTACACCTCTTTATAAGCCACAACTATTGGCCTAGACTGGTCTCTAAGTGGGAAGACGACATGTATACAAAAAACGATGGTAGTCAATGTCGAGTGCTGCATGCTAAGTGCCAAAATGAGTGTTAGAGACCTGGCATTATAATACTTCTTTGGGAGTTTATCCTCTGGTTAGATGAATCACGACATTTGACCTGATCAGTAGTATAAATGTTTCCTTGCTTACGGAACTACCAAGCCGCGTGGGCATGGTGGACGGTGTGTTTGTACAGAGATAAACACAACACTCTTGTCATTCTGTATTACACTACAATTAAGTAAAATTTGCTACACTTTTTATCTCACTGAAGCCACACATGCATTCCTGACTTATAAAGAGATTTACACACTTATTGGTGTCACAGAAACTGCCCTGTAATTCTCTTCATTGAACTATGCCTTGTTTCACCTAAACTTCTTCCACTTTGCCTTGAATACCTTATAATCCCCCAAATTTAATGAACTTCTTGACTTCTGATATATATATATATATATATATATATATATATATATATATATATATGGAGAGAGAGAGAGGATACAGTATTTTTCTCTTCATTACTATAAGACAAAAAAGTATCACATCTTGCTCCAAGTAGCATATTTATTACTCAAGCTCTGGTGTTTTATAATCTAGTCCTCAATACTAGACACTTTCCTAATGCTAAGCCAAGTCTTTCTTTTGTTCAAAAGAGCTGACCAGAGGTTGGAGTTAGAAATGCAAGAGAGAGAAAAGATGAGGGGAGAGAAAAAGAGAAAAATGTGAGTTATAAGTCTGACAGAAAATTAGGAAAAGAAGACTTTAAAAAGAGGAAAGGGGATGGGAAGGAAGAAGAGAAGAAAAAATACAAAAATCTTCAGTGGAACTAGAAAACCCCAGTGCTGACCCTGCTCCCCGCTGCAGTGTGGGCGTGGGGCCCAGAACAGATCTGCGTGTTTCTTTAGCTGTCAATTTATGTTTCTGCAGCTTATAGAGATTCTGCCATGATTTTCCTGTTACACAGTCACTGCACTTTTATGAATCATATCTAAATCCCTAGAGATTGTACAATTGCATATATCCCAGAAATAAATCCCGTAAGAAAGCAGCTTGTTTTGTAATACTGAGTCATTCGGGAAGCAATCTACCAGATCCTCTTCATCTGTCGTGAAGGATGTGTTTCATGTAATTATTTATGTGGTCTGCCTAAAAAAACCCACACCCATGTAATTACCTTTTCAGTTGCAATTACATTTTAAACCCATGGATACAGTATTTTGTCAGCAAGAGAAATTTACTGACTGTCATTACACACAGAGGCACACGCTCTTATTGAGACTTCTTGGAGGGGTGGCGAGGGAAGAGTACTTACCCGGAGAGGAGAGTGTGCTCTGCACTGAGCCAAGCCTACACATTACTGAGAATGCCTTGTGAACCCTTCATCGCTTCTTCCAAGATGCACATGGAGAAAATTCACCACTCTCTGTATCCTTATTGCTCTAAATATGTTTGTTCTTATATTCAACAAAATGTGGCTTCATCATTTTTACCATAAATATTAATGCTTTATCTTTTTCCAAGTTTCCTGAGCATGTATAATCTATTGAAATAGAAATGATTTGTCTTAATTATTATTGATTTGTGAGAAGGCAGCTCAGCTTTGCCACCAGCAATTCAGTTTTATTGCATTTGTTAACACATATAATAAGATGTAAATAATGTATACACGAAACACTTCAAAGAAATGAATAGCTGGTATACCACGAAGCCTCTGCTTGTCAGAGTTTGTTTCTAGAAGGATTATAAATGTCAGCAATAAGAAAGCTAACCATTTCTCTGTCCTCAGTAACATATCTAGTCTATCACAAAACGCACGGGCAAAGGATCAGCAGGGAAGGATGATGAATGGTCAAATTAAAATCCTTTCACCCTTAGAGCAAACACTCCTCACTCTGACAATTTATCCACTTACTATTGCTTTGCAAAAACCACTCTACACCAGAGAGCTGAATTCAAGTTTGTAAAAAAGTTTGCAAGCTTGGAAAGTGATTATTAGCTCCTTCCCTTCCCAATATTTATAGTAAAATAGGTAAGTATATTTTAGATACTTATTAATAATAAGTACCTGGGTATTCAACATGATCAATCATGAACCAACTTGGAAGCCTGAGCTCACATCCAGGTGTGTGTGCACCTACAGGCTTCCCTGTAATGTATTTAACATGAGACTAGAGGATATAGGACTAGAGAATGCATTAGTTCCCCACAAAGCCATAAAGAATAGCTGTACAATGGGAAGTTTTTCACTTCTGTGCAAGGATAATGTCTGATTATTTTTTAAAAATACAGCATTTTTGAGAATAAGCAGGTATCTATTGAGACACGTATCGCAGAAATTAGTGTCATGAATATATAATTTCCACTTGACCCTATGTGAAATTGCTTCATCTATTTTAGTGAGCACTTAAGTTTATTAACATGTTGATTTTACTTCTCTGAGTTGATGGAGACATGATTTTATGATACGCATATCAGTGTCCAGGGGCTTCTGACCTCCTCAAATTTTCTGATAACCTAGAAAGATGTGAGAAAAAGCCAGAACATGAAGCAGTGTGATTGGTATCACTGTGAAAGGAGGACACCACCTGTGGGATTGTGCAGAGACATCTGGAGGTCATTTGAACACAGTAACTTTTGAGTCATTTTAGGGAAATCAGAAACACCTGTCTTGGTTTCTTTTCTCTCGTGGCTGAGACAAAATACCCAACACCCAAAATGAAGGAAGGAAAGGTTTATTTAGCTCACAGTTTGTGGAGGTTTCAGTCCATACTTGGCTGGCTCCAAGGCAGAGTGGCACATGGCAGAGGGAACTGTTCATGGCACTGGAAGATAGCAAAAACAACAAGAGCAAAAGAGGGGAGCAACAAGCCTCTTTCCCTCTCTTACACTGTAAACAGGCTACCCCCACCTAAGGGGCATGTGCCTCTTACATAATCTCCATGTCCTCCTCTTCCACAGGCTTGGGATGTATACAAAGTAAGCACCCTGGCTTCCTGCTGAGTCACTTAGCGAAACCTCTAGACTCCCCAAGTTGACATAATGAATCAACCATAACAACGCCTTTTTACTTGAACTATATCAGCAGGGTAAGATGTAGATTTTTTTTAAAGAAATATATTTGATTGAAATTTTTACTTTCAGTTTTAAGTAATGTGTTCTATCTTGTATAAAGTCCAACAGCAATTTCAACTACCACCAAATGATGTCTGAACAAAAATCATTTAATTATTGTCAATGTAAGAAATACAACTTCATAAACAATTTTGAAGTAACTTGTGTGTGCCCCCTGCATCTGATCCTCTGCCTTCTCCCTGCAGTAACTGGGCACTAATTTGTGTCTGAGAAATGTTGAGTTATGTGTATATTACATGATCTAAGGAGTGGCTCATAAAGGTAGAAATGACATGTACCAATATTCTGTAATGAATGTAACCATTATATATGGCAAAAATGTAGTAATAAAAGGTATTTTAAAGGATAGATATGAGTGGCCTTTTCAAAACTGAGTCAGACCTTTCCCATTAATTTCTGTGTGAAGAAAAAGGAAAGATAAGCAGGAGAACATATGTGACACATGTATGTGTCTCATGAGCAGACGTGTTGTGCCCTGCAGCCCAGCGGGTGGAGGAGAATCACAGCAAGGGGCAGCTGGGGCAGATGTGTAAAGAGACACAACTCCTGGTGAGTGTAAAGAGTGACACTGGAATTTTTGGAAGCTTTCCAATTTAGGGGTATGAGTAACCCTACTCTGCACTTATAGTTTATAATTCAAGATGCTTAAGAACCTCTAACAATTTGGGTTCATGTAATGAAGTGTAACCCAGTAGCTCTATAAAGTCCATCCTCTAACACTGTAATTATGCCAGGGCTGTAGTAATACATAAAAGTAAAATGTTACCCTGAGTGTCACGCAAGTGGCTTCCTAGTCACCTAGCAAATCCTTTCCCTTATTGGGATTTAAAAAATAGGAAAACTACAAAAAGAAATAATGATACTTTAACACCTAGGTGTGTTTTATTTATCTTGTACTTATTTACCATAAATATCGTTTATCAGCTAGACTATTTTCTTTTGTGATTGCAATTTATTCACCATCTTGAATGGTGAAGCTCTGCATCATTTCCAATGTTTTTTAAAAAATCATCATTATTATTATTATTATTATTTACTTGTTGCTGCCTTTGATTGTTTGATCAGTCTGACATTCTATGTCTAATGGACTGAGCAACTTCACTGAAAATAACAATATGTAATGTAGCAACCATTGTAAATTTCTATCATTTTGTTTTGAGGTCATGTATCATTTCTGTTTTTCTTTTGTTGTTTACATTTTGTCTTCATTGTTCTTTTGTCAGTTTTTTAATTAAAAAAAAAAATTTGCACTTCATTGAACAGGGGTTTGTGTCTACAACCTAGCCAGCTTTGGCCAAATCGGGCCCCTGCTTCCTGTGGGGACATCTGGGGAAACTGTGTGTGATTCCTCTCCTAACCCTGGCTTATCTGCTCTTGGTTGCCTTGCCTTGTGTCTCACTCGTGTGTCTGGTTTTCCTTTATTTTTTATTTTTATTTTTATTTTTATTTTTTTTTTGGTTTTTCTCCGGTACCGGGAACCGAACTCACGACCTTGCGCATGCCAGGCAGGCGCTTTTGCCGCTGAGCTAAATCCCCAGCCCCTGGTTTTCCTTTATTAATTGTGCTGGGGTCAGCACTGGAAATCAGTCCACAGAGCGGTGCCCTTGGACTGTGGGCGTGGCCTGCCCTGAGGGTCAGCGAAGGACTCTGCGGACAGCGCGGATGACTTGGAGGAGGCCACAGCCCCGCGGCTGCAGGAGGGAGGCGCGTTTTCTGCGCTGTTCTCTAGCGTTCCCGGGCCTATCAACCCCGGCCTGTCCGCCCAGGTCCCAGTGCATCAAGTCCTCCTCTGAGACTGTCTTTTGGACTTCTCTGAGAATGCCTTTGTCCTCTTTACACACTAAGACAGAATATCCCTTTAATAAACAGGACTGGTCGTGGTGGCGCATGCCTGTAATCCCAGCACTTGGGAGGCTGAGGCAGGACACTTGCTCAAATTGGAGGCCAGCCTGGGCTACAAAGTGAGACTTTGTCTCAGAAACAGCAAACAACCAAACAACAGAAAACAAACCTAGGGCAGTTATCAGCCCTCTCCTTGCGTCACGACTCTGCCTCATTGTGTGACATGAGTTATTGGAGAGCAGCCCCAACATTAACAATTGGGGAACAGTACTTTGGGAAATCATAATCACTAGCAATAGAGAAAGCACGGTCAAAACTATTAAGAAAATTTCAGACTATTCAGTTTGCTGTTTTTATAGCACTTTGCAAATTTCTATTTTATTTATATTAATTATTCAGAAAAACAGTAGAAGTAAAATATTCATCCTATCCTTACAGTTCAGATCGTACTTGTATAAGCAGGGTTTTGCTAATGGAAGACCATGGGATGAGGAGTAAGATAACCTTGTATAGCTTTAGCTCCACATTTAGTTTTTAAATTTTAGTTGTGACTTTGGACTCTGAAAGTGATCCTTGAGCATCAATTTTTCCATTCAAGATATTTAAGGGAATACAGTCTTTAAAGTTTCTAATACATGGTAGAGTTTATTCACCTTTGATAATTATTTTAGTGAATGTTCTGTACTCTATGTAAATCAGGAGATTTCTAAATCTTTGCAGTCAGATCCATCACATTCTAGCAATTTTTTTCCTTTTGAGTGTCTTTCTTTTCTCTTTGAACAGTGGAACCAATAGCAGTTATCCTCTTAACAGCGTTCTTTTAAACTACCAGAACTTATTGTATCTGTGTTATTATCAAATAGCTGCTAAGTAGTGAGGGCTACATTCCTTGACAGCGGAGGATTTCACAAACTGTTCTGTTTGAAAGATGCTTTACTAATGCCATAAACAAAATTGACACTGTTCAAAGATTTAAGATATTTGGTTCTTTACCTTTTCCATTTCTCAGTGCTTTTGTGAAAGCATCTAGTATATGACTCGAGCAATTGTCAATGATTAAAAAGGTAAAACTGTGAAGTTTTACTCTAAAATTAATGTTGGGAAGTACTTTAAGCAGATCGCTCAGGTTATGGGGTAATGTCCACTTACGCTGAACTAACAAAGACAGACAAGGCTGCAGATGAAGGATCTTACACTTGAGTTAACTACCCAAATTAGACTGTTCATACTACGTGTAAAAACCTGGCAAGGTAAAGGTTCTGAAGGAATGTCAGGAAGGGAATATTCCTTAGTGCTGTTGGCTAGGGAAGACAGCCACAAAGCCAGGAAACCTGCAAGGAGAGGGAAGGTTTGGTTTGGAGTTCTTAAGATTATCTAAGTACAGGGCTGGGGATTTAGCTCTGCGGCAAAGCGCCTGCCTGTCAAGCGCAAGGTAGTGAGTTTGGTTCCCGGTACCGGAGAAAAACAAAAACAAAAACAAACAAAGATTATCTAAGTACATACACACCAGTGACATTAATTAAAGGGTGGGGGTGGACAGAGGGAGAGTATACAAAGTGCAATCAAAACATACGGGAAAAAAACATATGGGGAATGTTTAAACATTTTTAAAGATGTATTACACTAAAAGGCACATTACATTAGCCACTCACAAAATGATTCCCCTTCGAAATACTTACTCTGACATTCCTGCCACTTTCTGAAGCAGTTGTGGAGATCCTCTTGTGGCTGCCTCGGCGTCCTGCATCAGGGCAAAATGTTCACTTTTCTCAGTCGCTCTGACTTTGGAGAAGAGCCGGAAGTTGCGCAGTGCGATTAGCCGAACAGGTGGAGGAGGACACAGCACGTGCGGCGCTCTTGGAAGCCTGCCTGTCAGGGGGACACTCTGGGCAGCAGGCCCACGGTACTTTTTATCACAACTCATCAAACGTTGATTGAGGAGGACTCCAGAGCCGCTTCCGAAAGTGGTGAGAATGACGGGGTGAGTGTGTTCAGGGGAAGGGGGAGTGATTTGAGGGGCATTAATGGCAATGTGTCTTTTGCTGTAGTAAATTCATTTTAAATTTAAACATTCATCGTATTTGTGGACTACCCCTTGATTCTGTGAAATGAAACTGAGACACTGATCTTGCTTTAAAGTTGGAAACATGTGGGTCATCATGAAATAGCACAAAGAATTATGCGTGCAATTCTATATATACATATGTTAGTTACATATATAATTCTATATATTATTGCTTATATTGTGTGGGGGGAAACCTAACAATGCATTTTTTATTTATTCAACATAGGCGCCATGCATGACCTGAACTTGCCCTTTAAGGACTGTACTCCGGGACAGTCAGTGGAAGGACATGTCAGCAGCTGGACAAAGAGCTGCTGGGGGTGGGTCCAGGTGCTCACTCACTTTTCCCTCCTCTAAGTGGTGAAGTTTCGCAGACAGCTTGCGTGGAATGTGAAGATATAAGTAGTTGAAGCTGACAACAGAAAAGAGAAATGAGAAGAAACACTCTGTAAAGGCTTCTCTACTATCCCATTTGAGACAAATTTTACATGAGAAAACATTAGAACTGCTTTGAAAAAAAATCGCTCTTGTAAGGAAGATTGAACTAGAACAAGCAAATTTTTTCTTCACAAAAGTATACGACCAACACTGACAGGGGATTCAGCCTATTTGAAAGGAAGAAACTAGGAAAATTTAGTGGTGGCAAATGGAAAATAATAGTGAGATGCTCTGGCATAATGTAATACAAATCCCTGTGTAGAAAATCAGAAATTAACATTTTTGGATTATACAAAAAGTCTCTTAAACTGGACAGCGTGTCTTTACCTAAAATACCAAATAGAAACTTCTTTCAAACATAATGCTGTTTCTAACTGGTAAAAGAGAGTTTTGAAACTTTGGTGCTACTGTGCAGTGATTTGTACAGTTACAAAAAACTATGAATGTATTTGTGTGCCCAAGCATGTCATCATAAGTCAGTGTGTCTCAGCCAGCAAATCTCCAACGTAATTGGGAAAAATAACTGCCTATTATGCTAGGAAGCTGTTGTGTGTGTGTGTGTGTGTGTGAGAGAGAGAGAGAGAGATTGTGTGTGTGTGTGTGATTTAAGGCAAAAAGAGTGCAGATTGGAAAGTGGATATAAGGATGTCTACCATGTGACATTTCAAGACTGTCTCCTTTCAGTTGTCTTAAGACTGCTGGCTTTTTCACAGTACTCAAAACAAAAATGCAGAAAGCACTTCACCTTTCACTTAAAAATTTAGATAGCTTTTTTTCCTTTACTAGTTCATATCTGTCCTTATGATACACTTAAAACAAACTGAATCTTGACCAGGAAAGGAAAATAAACTACCCGGAGTGTTCTGTTATGCTATGATATTTTGGAGCCATAGTTCTAAGAGAAAAAAAAATATAGCGGTGTCTCAATTTACAAACTTAATTCGTTTTACAATTTGGGGGGAAAAGCCTGCATTTGTGTTAGTGTGGGGAAGATCGGCATGGCTATGGTTGTCACTTAGTATGGAGTCTGAGAAAGGAAGGAAAGTTTTGAAGAATAGTTTTGTTTATAATTCAGACCGAATTGTTTGCAAGCAGAAATGTTCGTGAACCAAAGTATTACTGTACATATTAAATTCATCTATGGAGAGTTTTCAAAATACACATGCTCTCCTTCCTTTGTTCTGCTTAAGGGCTAAGTTTCTTGTTTGAATTTCTTGTGAATGTTCTTATGATAGAAAAAGAAAAGGAGAAGCTTTGCATTATCAGAATAAATCTGTATTTCAAATATTTTGTTAAAAATAGAAACGAGCAAAAAGATACTTATAGAAATTGGCTTAAATTATTATATAACCCACATAGAAATAAGACCAAATATGTTTGATGTTTAATTGCAAAAGTATGATAGGAATTTTTAGAGCAAGTAGTCACGAGAAAAAAGTAGAAAAGTTCACTAAAAAATTTCAGTCAAAAATAAAGCAGGCCAAAGTACTGGACGTGTGAACAGACTGTGTAATTTAGATATGAGGTTGTGCTAAGGTTTCAAAAATTATGATTTTAAAATGTAAGCGGAGCTGGGGATTTAGCTCAGTGGCAAAAGCACTTGCCTGGCAAGTGCAAGGTCGTGAGTTTGGTTCCCGGTACTGGAGAAAAACAAACAAACAAACAAAAAAAAGAGGCTAAAATGTAAGCATTCAATCATAAGATCATCAACAATTGTCTTAACAAGATATGCAGTGAGTATTAACATAATATCCAGCTGATTTTTATCAATGATTGTATCAGTGAAAATTATATGTCCTGTCTTTTTCTAAGGATCTCTATGTGGAGAACACTAGTGAACAAAATAAGTTAAGAACTGCTTCATTAGAGGTAATAGGAAAGTTTATGTCTTTGAAAAAGTACCTAATATTTACAAATGAATTCAAAGGCAGTTATTGAATAAGAAGTGATGAAGGTTAGGTCTGATGCCAGAGGAGAGGAAGTAAAAATGATTGAGATATGATATCTAGATGCACCAGCTCTCCAGGAGGCATGTAATTATTATGTATTTCAGAGGTATACTTAGTAAAAAAAAAAAAAACAAAACAAGAAATCTAAGGGTTAAAAAAAGACTAAGTTTGAATTAAAACTATGCTTGTCCATAAAAAATAAAGCTTTATACCACAGTAGAAGTGTGTTTTGTTTTCAAAATTCTATTTAAATAAGAGCTGTCAGTCAAATAAATACTTCTAGAAGCATCAAATTATTTCAATAAAAATTCAGAGAATGGGAAATAAGCAAGATTAAATGTCAGGAGTGCCTAAATACTTCTTAGGGAGAATGTCAGAATCAAACCTTCCTCTTCCAAGACATTGACCAAAGTCACGAAGATAAGGAATTTCATCTTTGGTGATAAATGTTCCTATGTTTGACAAGTAAAGTAAGAAAAATAACACACTGAATACATGATTACCCTGTTTTTCTCAAATGGCATTTCCCCCCAATAATACAATGAAAAAATAGTATATTTTTCTTCCCTTTCCCTTCCTTCTTTCACCCTTCCTAATTCAAGGAAAAGAAAGGTTTGTACTAATATCATTTAGACAATTTTTTATGACAATATCTTGTGCTATGAGTAGCTACTTTGAAGATGACTATACACAGTGTATTAACAATTGTTATTCTATCGTCA
Source organism: Chinchilla lanigera (assembly GCF_000276665.1). Lineage (NCBI taxonomy): Eukaryota > Metazoa > Chordata > Mammalia > Rodentia > Chinchillidae > Chinchilla > Chinchilla lanigera. The sequence goes on from NW_004955441.1 coordinate 17,743,539, forward strand.
TGACATTTTGTTTTATTTTTTCTACAAAATAAAAAAAAAAAAGGTATATAGCCACTTGAAAGACATGTGAATTTTGGAGAGAGAAAATGAAGACCGGTGTATTCTTAGGTGACATAACCGTGGTAACTTAACCTGAGGACAGAAGGACGTAATTAGTATCTGCTTTTCTACTTCCTGTTTCCCGGTTGGCAGGCGTGTGATCGGCACTACACCCTCATTCCTTCATCCATGTGTCTCCTTAGCTTGGGATAATCATGAAGGAACCATTTCTGCAGTAGGTCAGGGTAAAGAAAATCAACATCTGAAGTGTTATTTGCCCAATAAAACTAAGGGTATTCAAACATCACACATTTGAATGGCAGTAACGGCACCAGATGATGAGATTTCAGGAACTGTACTTCATCGTAACTTAGAACCTGCTGAATAAAACATATCCTATACCTAATATCAGAAAACTGAAGTCACTCAGAAAGAAAAAATATGGCGTTAACATTAAATCCATGCATTTCTACTAGCATGATCCCTGCTTCTCTGAAGAAACATACCTAGGGAACAAGGACCGAAGTCCCACGGTGACGTGCCTGATCTCACCCCTCAGAGATCGCACAGATCCACTCACGGCTGTGTACTGTGATGGGGCCCAGTGTGAGTCACACAGGAAAACTCCGGCCTCTTAGCAGACTTGCACCAATCTCTCCCACAATCTGTGTGAGGTCTTCAAAATGGCACAAAGGGCAACCAGGAGCTTAAAACAGCAGCCTGTGCCTTGAATCTCAATGTTAGGAATAGAAAACATACAGACGCCCTTCCTTCTTTTCTCTCTCTTTCCCTTAATTTTAGAAATAAGATACTTCTGACAAATGCTGCTCTGCAGGTTTCCTCATCTCCTTGTTCCAGAAAGATTGAATGCAGCAGAATTCTCCATGCAGATAAAATTCCAAAGAAAGTAGCAAGAAATTGGCTCACAAATCATATCTCTGGGACAGACAACACCTATAGTAACATTTTTATTTGTACACAAGATTTTTTGGCACAGATGTTACGTTTCTTATGAAAAGATATTAATCGCTTAATTTCATTTTAAGGTCATATTCAAATGTTTATTCATTAATTCAGCCAATATCTGAATCCTTTCGGTGCAAAGTTCCATACATATACTTTGAGAAAGTTCTGTGAGATTCCTATGTCTAAAAGTTTACATCCTAATGGGAAGAAAGTATGGACAATCATTTTCAGAAAAAGAAACAAAGCAATGCCGGACGACAGGAGTTGCTATGCTGGAAATTAAAGGGTGCCACAGGAAAACGGGAATGGAAAAGAGAAATAAAAGACCCACAGAGTTTAGAAACGTCGGCTTTGTGGGGCGGATAACGTCTGCCGTCATACCTCTGAGATGAAAAGTGGGGTTTTCATTTATTTCTAATTTTTTTCTTCCCTGTTTATGTGAGCTCACAGAAATATATTTATTGTTATTATGGTGACTTTATTTGTATCTATAATTCATACATGAAAATCTTTACAGAGATTAAACATAAAACTTTCTATAATAATGTCCTAAAAGTTCATAAACAGGCTCAGGTTATATTTATATATTACTTTATTAGGCCAAATATTAAAAACATTAGGTATTTAGTAAAATAAAACAGTGAAGAGTATTCATATATTCCCTTAGTGAATAGTAGGCATATAAAAGCCAGGAGATGCCATGGAAAGAGCAGCAACCTCTTCTATTGTCACTTTCCCCATTTACGTGCTAATAAAATAAAGCTTTTCGTGCTAACAAAGCTAGCATTGTCACCAAGCCCGTTTGTTTCTGGGTGATCGGAGGAAGAGGTACATAGCAGAAACTTTACCTACAACTTTCAGTTGTAGAACTTCCCATCAATATTACAGTTTCCACCAGCAAGACAAACCCATCAGCTTGGCCTGAATTTGGAAAATAGACATAGAGTTTTAAGGATATTTAGGCCCTAACTTTCTGAAAACAAAATGAGACAGGATATTAAACTAGCTAAAAAATATTTCAACCTTTTAAATCATTCTCCCTGTTTGCGAACTTGAAACAGTTCTTCCCTAAAGATCAATACTACATCCTCTCTGCTGGTTCTGTCAGTGATCAATTCCTGAACTCACACTTCTCCACAATAATAATGATGTTACTATAATAACATAGCTCACACCTGTAATGACTTCAGCAACACTAAAATGTATTCTCGATATATAATGATTCCGTTCTCAAGGAACAAAATGGAAGATTGAATCCCTTTTTACTTCCCCTAACTGGTGATTCTTATTAATAAATCATGCAAATTTAGGGCAGTAGAGAGGAAACAATATATATTCAAACATAGTGTTAGACAGCAATTATCTATTTTAAGATGTCTAAAGGGCTACCACATTGTTTCTTCTGCACCATTCTGATGTATTTACTTAATCCCTCGCTACTGTTTGAATATGATTTCTTTGGAAATTTCACCAGGGAAGACGGGAAGGTAATCTGTGCTTTCATTTCCGGAATCTTTGACCATCCCCGTGTTGCTGCCCTGTTCAAATCGGTCTGAATGACAAAGACAGGCTGCCCTTGTTCCTGTCTCTGGATTTATCAACAACTCTAGATAGTGCCTGAAGGTCCCTTTTTCAATCATGGAATTGTTTTTCTCTCTTGCCTGCTGTCTCTCAAGAGGATGTGTAGAAAAAGCCCTCACACTTCTTATAGACTAGGAGGATGTCAGGCAGCTGGTACAATATAAAGTTACGCTAAGTAGAGGAGAAAAACAAAATGATGAAGTGTTTTAAATACACACTAATCCATTCTTAAACACGCCTGATCAGCGACTACTCATTCATATCTGTGCTGCATAAAGACGGCACCATTAGCTATGTTCCTTTTTGTAGAGTAAGTGGAGCACATGAGAGAATATTAGGATTTATTTATTCACTTTATTTTCTTGAGAATGTCTGATCTTTGAAAGGAGCTTGCTAGGTAAACAAAGCAAGTGTTTGTCATTCCTGTGGAGAAGGCAGCCTTTACATGAAAAAAGTGAAAGCTAGTTAGATGTATAAGAAGAGTAGAAGACTTCTTACATCATGCTGAGATGTTTGAGAAAAAACACAATTAGGAAAAGCAAAGTATTCCTGGAACCAGCACTAATGTAATTAAGCAGAATCTGACTTTCATAATGATCACTCTGTAATTTACAGTAATTACGTGATCACTAAGAGCAGTTGAGAAGACTGTTGTATTGGCATCAGGATCAATGGGAGTGCTGCAAGCCAAGCTTGGCAGGCTAGAAGGTTACGATATGGTGAAGACTATTGTCTCCCTGAATATCATCGAGTTCAATAGCCAGGACAAGCAAAGGGAAAAGAATCATCAGATAGGAAATATAGTCGACTCTAATATTATCAAACCAACTACCCCTCCCTCTGAGGCTCTGGACTGCTGGTCAGTGTTTGTGTGAGCTTGAATAAGTTGCTTAACTGTTCTTTGGTTTTAGTTTTTCATCTGTTAATGGTTCACTAACACCACTGTCATCCATTAGCATTGCTGTGAGAAACAGAGATGGTAGAAATTACAAGAGCGCCAGTATTTCACTTAGGTGACGCTGCTCCCACACACGTCTTGGAGGTTATTTCTACACCCGTAACCCACTGCTCTCAGCAATTCTTGACAATTTTCCCATTATTGTCTAGCTGATATATTAAAATGGGTCACTGAAATAAAACTTCTCCAAAAACTCAGAGACAATAGAAATTTACACCAAGTTATAATGTAGAAGTAGATCACCTAACTTATAAAATATACGTCTCTCATTTTTAATTTGACCTGACCAGAGACCTTCCCATACCCAACTGTAGGTCATGAGGTCAAGACCTCATGAATTCATTTCTAAAGGACTCTTCCGAGGGTTTCATTTCTCAAACAGTCACATTCAAGCAATTATAAATGCAGACTGATTAGAAGAGGAAATGATTCCTAACGGACTGTGGACCAGTCCACTGCTCCCCTGCTTTTAAGAGAGCTGTATTGAAGCACGTTGCCTAAACAGAGGACAGAATAAGTCAAGCATTGGAGCTGTCAGACGGAGTCTATGGAGAAAGGTTTAGAGGGGTAGTTATGCATAGACACAAGACACCCAAAGATCTATTTCAGAGTTATTAATGATACGAGCAAATGTGGTATGGACAGACAGAAGCAAAAGCTGATGGTGCTAGACAGAACTTCAGAGAGCAAACCTTTTGAATATTCCTGCCTCAAATTCATAGATCAAAGAGTGGCTATGTATGTGGAATTCATAAAACAAGTTATAATAGGAGAGGTGGTCAGAATTAGATTCACAAAGAAACAAGCAGAAACCCCACAAGATCCGAAGTATGGTTTATTTCTTGACCATCTTTGTTCAGAAAAAAAGAAAAAGGGATCATTAGGAAAATGAAGTGGCTGGAGGCACCTGTCACAACTGAGGGAGAGCAGACTGGAAGTGTAGCGGGCTCAGAGCTGCAATAGTCCTTTCTGCATGATGACATTCAAGAAAGGCAGCAGGTACCACCTCTTGGCCAGCAAATAAGCATCTATAGTGAACATAGCCTTTACCACTGAAAATAAGTAATGGGCTTCTGTTAAAAAAGACAGCTGTGCTATCAATGTAATATATAAAAGGAGGTAATGAAGTTAAATCTTGGCCCATCTTATCCAGATTGTGCTGGCCTCAGCTATTTGCCTGTCTTTAGGCAATGACCCTGAAATTAAATGGCACACCCACAAAGGATTAGAATTAAAACCCATCTGAGGCACTTCTAGGCTCAAAACAATATTCAAACGTATAGAATTGGATGGATAAACAGACTCTACAATTGCCCATGTCTTTTAATTAGTCTTACAAAATGTTTTCTTAGTTATTAAAATAAACACTTCCAGATCAAAGTAAAAGGGAAGCTAGGCTCATTTCATTCTATCTGCTCCATCCTTGCCTCTGTTGTTTGGTGGAGATAATTAATTACTTTATAGGTCAGGCTGCTGCCCTGCAGGAAAGTGTGAGAGTGAATATCATGTGAGGCACTGCTACCTTCTGATACTGCGTGGTTCTGGGGAAGCAATGACTAACGGTCCGCTCCGAGAGTGCCTTTTGTCTTCTGCCCCCTTGTGGTCGGGCGGGATCATGGCCCTAATTCCAGCCGCTGGGCTCTGGGTGGAGGGGACGGCGTCACCGGCAGGCACAGGAATTGGGAAGAGCAGGAGGAGGACACTGTGAGTTCTCTCACTCGTGACCAGGAACGAGGAGCTGGTTCATTCTTCATGCTTCATCTTATGTAGTGGACCCTACATCGGCCTTAGTGCCCAAGTCACAGAGGCACAGAGCTCACCCACCAGGCCACTGGGACGTAGGCGCGTGAGAAACAAACCTTCGGTGTCATCAACCACTGAGACGCTGGCTTGTTGCTATGACATAATCTAGACAATCCTCTGGATTAGATGGTCTCTGAGTAATTGCTAGAGAGACACGTTCTTGCTCCGATTCCAGTTGTGAACGGAGACTGCTTTTTAGTGATGCCCAGTGCTAGTTTGCAAATACAACTTATAAAGCAGATGAAGTGTTGAAAAGGGAAGTAGAATATTATTTCAGAAACATTTTACAGAAGCCTGAGGTAGGTCCTACAACTGGCAAGAACGCTTGTGATCATTCGTTCAAATATTTCACTTTGAAAATGGAGAAATTCTAGACAGAAGAAAACTGATAGTGGCCCACATAAATGAGGTCTTATTGCTGTTTAAAAGTCATCTTATACGACCAATATCAGTTAAAGTTTAATCTTTAGGATTTTCTGAAGAATAAGATACATGTCTATATACTCAAATGTCTATTTTCTTTTTTTTTTTTTTTTTGTACCTGGAATCAAACTCAGGACTTTGTGCTTGTGCCACTGAGCTATAGCCTCAGTCCTCAAATGTCTATTTCCGCATCTAATATTCTAAAGTACTTTTATCATGTAATGTTTCTAAGGTACTTTAAAATGTTTTTCATAAATTTTCCACAGTGGAAACCTTAATACTTTCCTAATATTTGAAATGTTCCTACTTTAAATGGAAGAAATAATTAAGGTACTACAATTATTTCATTCCCTCCGACCTATGACAATTGCTGAAAAACACCAAGTAGTAGAAATACATAAACAATCTGCTGAAACAGTCATGTAATAGATCTTTCCCAAGATGGAAACAAATGTTGTAAAGATCATTTTGAGTCTAGACCACTCAGTATAAGTTTTGGACTTACGATAAGAAGTTTCTTTGTGATACAATAAGTTAATGGTTGAACAAATAGTGACGTTATGTGTTTTTAACAATAGGATGATTTTTTGTTCGACATATCCATTGTTGTGAATGGATAATAAACGTTCCTCACTTTCATGGGCAGCAGAAGTTTTCTTTCATCAGCTGCACTACAATAGGTTCCCCTGCTGCTTTATAATATAATTTGTAACTTCTCTTTCTCTCAACATTTCATGGTTGAAGTACTTATTTTTGTAATTCTTTAACAAAGTACTGCATAAATCAATAAGATGTTAATCAATTGTCCTTTTCACATGATTTTTCTTTCCTGTACTATTGCATTCTAGTTTTGATTATGCAATCTGTTGATAAAATTGACATTTTCATAAATGTATGTGGTTGTTTCCTTTATTTGCTATTAATTTCTTCTCAGTAATTCATACACAAATACAAAAATAGACATAAATTCAGTATTAGGTTAAGATTCCAAGATACATTCCCTTGTAATAAACAATAACAATGGATAATAACTGCAGTAAAAACAAAATAAATGTCTGTAGTCTATTTCTCTTTCTTTGTGTGAACTTGAGTACTATGGCCAACTCAAATAAAAATGAGGAACGGCATACTATAAGCCCTATAAAACAACTCATAACTGCAGTTAAATATTGTTAAGGTTTTCGAAGCACTCCTGACATCAGAGAGCTGTGTATCTCCAGGGCCTGTAGGAAAGGACAGAATTTGTTGAAATTGAAGCTTTCTCTGCTTGTCAGATACCACTTGAAATTGCACAAACAGAAGGCAGTCCTGCCAGCTTTTCCTTCCCACCCCTTACCCTTCCAAGGCAGTCTTCCTGTTTTCTCTTTCTCCAACATGTATTCGAGGCTGTCACTTTCCTGTTTAAAATACTTCAAGGGCCACTCCACCACTGTAGGTCCACATTTCCCAGGCTAGTATCTCCCTCTCCCTCTCCCTCTCCCTCTCCCTGTCCCTGTCCCTGTCCCTGTCCCTGTCCCTGTCCCTCTCCCTGTCCCTCTCCCTCTCCCTCTCCCAAAATGACAACAGATGTGTGTTCTCTGAATCCCACATCTACACCCCTCATACCTCCTGCTTTTCCCTGGCTCCGTCTTGATTCATATTCTCTTCCTTTCTTTGCATGGGCCACTCCTGTTTCTAGTTTATCTTCATCTTACTTGGTTTTCTATCTTTCTACCTTGTCTGAAAATCAACAACTCTAACATTATTTTCTCACACACTCTCCTGATTTCTGTTTGTTTTGATTTTGCTTTCCTATCCCTAGCTGGAAATGCTATAACCTTGGCTCCACCACATCCCTGCGTCTGAAGGTCTAGGAACTTCCTCACCGCAGCCTCTGCTCACACTCCCCCTGGGGCTTCACAGTGCCTGGAAGGAGGCTCTGTACATCCCAGGTGCTGAACGCCCTGTAGTAAGTAAGGACACAGTGGAAGCACAGTGGACATGTCTAAAAAGAAGCCTCAGTGATACAGCAAGACACAGTAAAAGACAGAACAACCCCAGCTTTTAAAAAGATCATTCCACAAATGATTGACTTTGGAATTGAGAGATTTTAAAAGGTGAGATTTCTGGGTAACCAAGTAGAATATAGAAGCATTTTCCTCTAGTTGTTATTAATAAATGTAGCCAAAGAAAACAGTTTATTCCAGGATATGTCAAAATTCTTGTCACTTATAAGTGACATATTATAAATTTAAAGCCTTGCTAAATGCAGCACTATGTACAGATTAGGATGATGAAAACCAGGCTGACTCTTGACAGAGAAAAGCCATATATCAGACATTTTGTTTTTCAACTAAACCACTGATAGTTTTATAATTTTTTCTCCAGTGTACAAAAATCTCTCAGCTCAGTTTTAGCTTGAGCATGATGTCACAATCTTGAAGGTGCTGTGCCTGGCCTCACTTTCCCAGTGTGGAGCTGTGAAAGACTATTTGCACAGGCAAACCCTCTGAAGAATTGAATGTTTACTTCTTCTGAACAATTAGCAAAACATCAGGTTTAAGATCACCCACAATAACCTACTTGACAAACTAGAGAGAAAAACATGCTTTTCTCTCTCAAAAATGATCATTTAAAGGGGAAAGGGAAAATAATATTTTGTAAATTTTTAGTGAGCACACATAGTAAACTGATTTCTTAAATGTCGCTCTGGGTTCTGAGCTTCTTTTAAGAATGGCAGACATCTTCAAATGACTTTTGACATTATGAACTAGTATTAATTTTCAAGTATGGATATTTTTACTGTATTTTGGGGTTCCTTTGCTTGCTTACTTTTCTGAAATCATCAAAACCTAACTATCCAACTCATTTGTCTGTGTGCTTCTTTAACTAGAGCTTTTCACGGGACTAACTGGCAAGTAAGGACAGACTATCTTTCCAGATTCAGGAAACCTCAGGGATGAGAACAGCAAGGAAGCTCGACTGTCACACTCTTGACTCATGCAGGCAATTTCCCTCTGATCTATCCATTCAGATTTGGGGCAGACCCGTCAGAATCTAAATCTGGAGATGAAACACTGTGTGTGTGTGGGGGGGGGGGAGCAGGATACAGTTCTTGAGGTCCGGTCTCTCTCCTCTCCTCGGCTCTCTCCATTGATGTAGGAGCTTTGGATTAACTTGCAGAGCTGAGGACATCGTTAATGCAGCTTCACATAAAGCATTTCAAAGGAAAGTTCTAAAGCAGGAAATGTACAGCAGTGTAACACCTTGAACCTCTTAACTTTTCCCATCATTATTTTAAAGTTCAAAATCAAAAGTGAACTCTGAGTTTTAAAAAACTTTCTCTTTTCACGGACTATGATTTCCAACAAATATTCTCCTTAATTATTGTTTTATAAGTTATGTCTTTCATTGGGCAAGATTCCACTTAAAAAATTCCTTGAGGGATTTATTAGCACTGTTATGCTACCGTGTTTGAACTTATTAAATTTTAAAGCTTACAAGCGTATTTTACTTCTGTGTTCAACTGTTCTCAATCCACATCAATTCATAATTGTATACATGATAATGAATTCCATTATACATTCAAGCACTTGCTTGTACAATTCTAGTGTCCACTCAAAAGAAAGTGGAAATTTTCTCACAGATAATAAAATCAGTTTTACATCAGTACTTCTGTATCAGTATTACTGATAACAAGTATTCACATATTCAAATCTGTGATGTTTTTCAATACCTAGTACTGGTCCTTTGTTCAGGCAATGAGCTTTTCTTTCTTGGATAGGTACAAAGGTTTTGAATTCTTGCAAACCAAATAGACATTCTCTATCCTAACATAAAGTGAGTTCTTTTGCTTTTTTTTTTTTTTTTTTTGGTACCTCTCTGGCACCGGGAATCAAACCCAGGACCTTGTGCTTGCCAGGCAGGTGCTTATGCCACTGAGCTAGATCCCTGGCCCTCCAAAGTGAGTTCCTCAAGTACACATTCCATGATGTCGTCCTCTGGCTTTCTAGCACCTCTATTTCTGCCTATAATATCATCCAATCCCCTTACAAAGGCTGGTACGTGCTTAATGAGACGCTGCCTTTACAAATACCTTTAGTATGAGGATCGTCATTCAACAAGGTGTTTCTGGTGCCTTTCAGGGTACCTAGCAATTGTAAGCAAATGCTTAGAATGCAGTCAACATTTGTAAAATGGCTGCTGAATGAGTCATGATAGTAAGATAACCTCTTTTAAGTATATTGTCATCCATTATAAAATAAGTAGTTCCTGGCCATTTACCTAGGTTTATTTTGAAACTGCGAAATCATATTTCTTGAAAAGATTTTTTTAGCTTTATTTTAACTTTCAAACAATGTAATGATGTTGGAAAATCTTGTTTTATATCTCCCTGTGTATGACTTATATTCTTTTGCTGGGGGAGGGAAGCAGGAATCTAACTCAGCATCTCATGCTTGCCAGGCAGGTGTTGCACCACTGAGCTGAATCCCTGGCCCACACCTGTATTCTCTTCTCTGATGTTTCAGACTTACCCACCTTTTATTGTTTTAATCCCACATACTTGACATTACAGTGCAGCAGATGATTGATTCTTATATAAAGTTACCCCCAGTTATCATATTTGGCACTTGCCATCCCTCTTGTACATTAATTGCGGAATTTTTTTTTTTCTTGAAGTTCACCCCATTAGCAATCGCTCTAGTAAACTTCTCTTGGTATGTCACTCAAACAGGTATCACATCTTTGAAAATGCTTCTACTTTAACTTTATTTTTGAAAGATATTTGTAATGAACAAATAATCTGAGATTGATAGCTATGTTTTCTAAGATGATTAAAATATTAATCACCTATTTTCTGGATTCTATTGTTGCTATTAAGTCAAACATCATTTTCTTTACTTGTAGTAATATATGTTTGTAGTACGTGATGATTGCATTCAGCGAGGGGGATTAGTATATGTACATAACACATTTCAATTCCCCTCTTTTCTTCCCTCCCTCCATCCCTTTTTATTTTTCCAGCATCGGATTTATTTATTTCTCTTGTAAGACCTTATAAAATTAATTGTCATGTATACTGATTGAAAACCAGATTAATAGACTGACGAACATATAAACATATAAAACATGTAAGACAATTGTATTAAGTCCAGGCACACTTTTTTGGTTTGTTTTGTCTTTTTGAGACAAAGACTCACTGTGCAGTTCAGGCTGGCCTTGAACTCGTTTTGTAGCCCAGACTTGCCTCGAACTCACAGCCATCCTCCTGTCTCCGTCCCCCGAGTGCTAGAATTTCAGGTGTGTGCCACCACACCTGGCTAAGGCACACTGTTAAATACACTGTCTGCACTGGATTACACTACCGTTTTTTCCTCTTTTTTATTTTTTGTCTTTTATTTCATACTATATATATATGAATATATATATATATATATTGAGGTTTCTTATAAAAGAAATGTGATATTTAAGCTTGAATGTCTGAGGTATGTAAAGCTATAGTCTCAAGGTGCATCTTTTTTTCTTTTTACAAACAATTCAAATTTATCCTATTTTATTTTAAAGAAAATAAAAAAATAAAAACTGTGCAAAATTTCAAAACAGGATAATAGAAAATTAACAATGGTTATTATGTTGCATAATGTTATTTTCAAAGTAGTGCTCAGATGACCATGTACGGGCATGCAAAATTAATCAAACAGTATAAGCACTAACTGCTCCTTTCAATAAACTAATAGAAACTAGTA
>NW_004955441.1:17755154-17762116 GCF_000276665.1 Chinchilla lanigera
CTTTCAAAATACCTACTGTAACTTTTGGATCTTATTTACACTTTCAGTTTCTTACACTAGGGAGACAATACAGTGTTTACACATGCAAGTCTGATTTATTTCACTTATGATCTCGAGTTGCATCAATTTACCTATAAAAGCCTCCAGTTCATTTTCCTTTATAGCTGAGAAATACTCCATTGTATAAAAATACCACATATGTTTTAGCCACTCCTTGGTTGATGGCATTTGGATTGTTTCCAAGATTTAGCTAATACAAATTGCACTGCTATATACGTGGGTGCACATATATCACTGTGGTACGATGTTTTCAATTTGTCTGATAAAATACTCAGAAGGAATAGCTGCGTCGGATGAGACCTGTAATCCTACCTTTTTGAGGATTTGCCACACTGATTTCCACAGTGGTTGCACCGGTCTACACTCCTACCAGATGTGGAGAAGGGTTCCTTTTCCCCCAGAACCCCTCCAACACTTGTTGTTGGTTGATTTTTTGATGACAGCCATTCTTTCTGGGGTGAGATGGAGTCGCAGTGTAGTCTTAATTTGCATTTCTCAAATAACCAATGGCAAAATTTTTTCATACATCCATTTGTCATCTGTATTTCATCTGAGAAGTGTGTATTTACCTCGGATGCCTATTTTTGGATTGTGTCTCTGAATTTGGGGGGGCTGGTTTCTTTTTAACTCTTTATATGTTCTAGATAGAAGACGTTTGTCTGAGGGACAATTGGATAAATATTTATTCCCAACTTGTGAGTTTTCTTTTCTCTTTGTTGGTGATTTCTTTTGATGTGCAAAAACTTTTTAATAAGATGAGATCACAGTTGTTAATGCTTTGAAGTATGTCCCATGCAGTTTGTTTTTTGTTCATGAACTCTCTCCCTACTCCTATGTCTTCACGATTTCTACCCACTTTCTCCTCCAGTAGATTTAGTGTGTCTGTTTTAATATTTAGATCTTTGATCCATTTTGACTTTATTTTAGTGCATGGTGATAGACACGGGCCTAGTTTCAGTCTGCGGCATGTATAAAGCCAGTTTTTCCAGCACCATTTATTAAAGATGTTCTCTTTCTTTCAGTGAGCATGTTTGGCACCTTTTGCATTAATTTCCAATTTCATTGCACTATGGTCAGATAATATATTTAGGATGATTTCAATGCCTTTGCAGTTGCTTAAACATGTTCTATGTGCTAGCATATGGTCTCTTTTAGAGAACATCCCATTTGCAACTGAGAAGAATATGTATTCTGATGTTGTGGGGTGGAACACTCTGTAAATGTCTACTCAGTACATTTGTTCACAAGTTTGGTTCAGTTTTGATTTTTGTCTTTTCTGATTTTTTAAGTCTATCCTTTTTATGGCAGAGTACAAAATTGTATATAAATACCACTTTTATACACATGTACATAATTCCATATTTATGCATAAATACCACATTTTTAATCCATTTATCTTTTGATGGATATCTGGGCTGTATCCAAGGTTTAGTTATTATGAATTGCCTGCTATAAACATGGGTATCCTTATATCACCATATTAAGATGCCTTGAATTCTTTTGACAAGCTACATGGAAGGGGTCAAATTCTACTTTTAGCTTTCTGAGGAATCTCCATACCGATTTCCATAGTGCTTGTATCAGTTTATAGTCCAGCAATAATGGAGAAGTGTTCCTTTATCCTCACAGCCTCACCAACATTTATTATTGGTTGATTTCTTGATGGCAGACATTTTCATAATGAAATGAAAGGGGATTTTTTTCACATTTTGGCAGCTTTTTGTATTTCTTATATTTATATCTGTATTTTTTTAACATTTTATACCCATTAAAATGATTTTTTCTCTTTTGTTAGTATTGTAACATTTAAATTCTTCCTTGGTTTGTTTCTCTGTTTTGTTACTACTACTGGCTCCTTTTCTTCTGCCTCCTGTCCCTGCAATAATTTCATTATTACTTATCGTGGTCCCAAATCCCTTCCTCTGCGCAAGCTGTTTACTAGGTCTGCACTGGCTTCCTCTAAAGGTTTGTACTTTAATCTGACCATATTTGACTGCAAGAAAAATCTCAGCTCCTATTTTAACAGTAAGGACTTTCAAACCATATAATAGATCAAATTCAAGCAAAAATTTCTCATGAAATTAAATCATGCATTCAGATTTCATGTCAGGGTTTTCCTTTTCTTTCTTGTTTCCTTTTGCCTAAAGCCAAAGTCAAATCGAGCATTATCTTCGCTGTTTGATAGGTTATTTTTAGGTCACCTTTGGACCCCAGCTCTCTGCAACTTCTTCTGTTAACTTACACCCTCGGTCTGGTCTCTCTCCTGTACCATCATCAATAAGAAGGTCATTGTCACCAGAGGGTGAAAGAAACCATAGCGCAAAAGCCGACCTTGAGCGAGCTTCTTCCTCTAAATTTCTATTTTACTTTGTTTTGAGGCCTCTAGGTATTGATTCTTGAATTTCTTCTCAGATCAGCAAAGCATTTAGAATGATTATTTTGAATACATTTTAGCAAGCATTATTAGTTATTTTTAGCAGGAGGTTTGTTTGAGTTCTTTTTGGTTATATAGCAGGAAATAATTTTTTCCTTGATCTATTCCTGTCTAAGTCTTGTATCATCTTTATTAAACTCTCAAGAACATCCATGGTTTTTGTTGCAGGGAAAGAACCTTTTAAAATGTGATTACATTTAAATCAGTACAATTTGAAAAGAGCAAACTGCTGTCTAATATGCAGGCATCCCTCATATAATCAGTCAGTGGTGGGAGAAAACCCTGAAGGCCACTGAGGAAGAAACTCAGCCTAAAGGTTGTGTTTGACTCAGATTATAAACAACCCCTGGCAGAATTTCCAACCCAAAGCTACACTTGTAGGGGCTGAGTATCTTCTGTGTGTGCTTGTGTGTATGTGTGTGTGTGTGTGTGTGTGTGTGTGCGCACGAGCGTATTTTTCCAAAATATGTGGATTATCAGTCTCTAAGGCTGTGAGACATTAAATTTTTGGTGTTTTAGATCCTCTCTGGTACTTAGTAGCTCTATCAGCCTTAGCATATTAATAAACCGAATCTCTCCCTAGCCTCTTTATGCTTTTTAAAAAATATATTCATTGAAAGGCTGTTTTCTCCTAATTCTTTTGACATCTAAATTAATTGCACTGGATCTAACATTGTCCACTAGTAAACCTACATAGGTAAATAGACATATAATATCTTTCTTATTTAAACGCTGATAGAGTCTCTACTTGCAGGTCTTGTCCTCATGTAACTAAGTTAGTTGCCCACTATCGACCCTTTTCTGCTATAATGCAGACCTTCTATTTGTTCATTGCTTTAGTTTCTCACCAGACTTTACCCTCTGACTCATTCATGCATTTAACTGGTAAGAAAAGCAACTTTCACTATTCCGTCTTCAGCTCTCTTAATTCAGGTCTTCATCTTACTTTTTAATAGTTGCTTAAACAGGAAAGGAGCACAGTACAGCATCACTGAGATGAAAATTCCAACCCCACATGTTAAGGGAGTTATTTGAACTTCCTAGGGATCTATTCCCTCAGTGATAAACATAATTTTCCTAAAATCAGGATGATTTTGTCAACTTTCCTGATTAAAAATTAAGATAATCTTCAGAAAACTTCCTGTCTCTGCAGGAGCATGTCCAAATGCCCGAGATTAGCAAACTCTTCTTCGAGCTGGCACTTTCGCTTATTCCCCCATGCTCCCTACTTTTCTGCATGTCCTGTGCACCAGCAACACACAGCTACTCTTATTTTTAAATCCAGTGCTACGTTTTCCTCTATTCTCTCTCCTCACGATTTATTTGTTCTTTTTAATAGTCAAAGACAGGGCTCTTTCCTCTGGGAGTAATCCTTGAGTGCTTATATTTACCCACTTTTTCTACTCTATATAGAAATGGTCTATGTTTATTAGAGTGTTTGCATTATATAATAATTACATCTGTTATACATTTATTTTATGAGAAAATACGCATTTTTTGAATGTAAGAAATATTTCTTGTTTAGTATTTACAGTCTTTCAGAGCACAGTGATTTCATACATACATATGACTCCATATAGCTCATATCACACTAAAAACCAAAGGATATGAAAAGAACAAAAAATGTAGAATAGAGTACATTTGCCATTACCTCTTGATAATTAGAAGACATTTTCATAAGACACAAAACAAAGTGTAATCACAATCCTTTGAAGTACAGTACTTATGGGACAACTCATTAGTGTGGCTATGATTCTATATTAGCTATGACTAGAAATATTCCTCAGTGACTCTGAGAAAATAGCCAGGGGTTTCATGATCCACTATTACCTATCTGACTTTTACAGGGAATATGCAGTCATGTCCATTCAGGTAGTTTGAAGGCTTGCGGGCATAGGAGCCATTCATTTTATGCAGTAATTATCTACACCTACAGTAAGGTCGCAATGTCTTATTTTTAAATTTTAACTCTTGGAACACTAACTTCGTAGCGAAACAGTTTCTCCCTTATAACATCAAAGTATTGGAAAATGAACAACCTCAGCTCCAGTATCTACTAAATGTAAACTCTGAATTATTCATCTCACTTCCAGTCACCTAATGTATACAATGAGAACAGCAGTGTTTACATACTCTACCTCCCAGGGTTTGTGTCAAGTGTAATGAGACAATAAACACAGTTGAAGCACTGGAAATGTGAGAAAACACTAAATGCATCTAAATTATCTTATGAGGCTGACTGCTCTTTTTCAGCTTCGAAATTTGTGTGTTATAATTTTCATTCATTGGTTATTTTACACTTAAGAAATTAACCTTTATCATTTTTTTACTGTCATGTCCTGTGAACAAGGATGAAGGTTGATAAAAAGCACGTTCACCATGAATCAGCATCTGTCTTTAATTTTACGGACAACCAAGTGAAAGTGACTTACCATGTGTATTTCAGTTCCACAGATCCAGTTTTTGAGCTGGCGTCTGTAACAGTGCAAAGATACTTGTAATGCAATTGTAATGGAGATGTTTTGCACAGGTCTCAAATAATCTTTTCTACTTAGGTGACTCTGCAGGTAAACCATTTTTATGTTAAGTACTTGTTTAATAGCTTTCAATATGTAGAATGTTTCTGCATGTCAAACTAAACCTTTCTCCATAAAGCACCAAACTGCTGCTCCAGCTGAGCAAAGACCCGCTGCCTACCTGTTGTACTTAATGCTTCCCAGTGAGATAGGCAAGGCTGGGTGACACCTGCTAAATACTATCATTTTCAATTGCCCTCTAGTTATTAGAGTTCTGTACGGAAACCTGATACTTTGCTTTTCCAAAGTTCCTACACCCAGCACTCTGAGTCGGAGAGGTGCTGTTTCTTCAATGTTATATTCTCTGTTAGTCTCCATTTGGTCAGTGTGAGCTGTCAGCTCAGATCTAATTCTGCACTTCTGAACATATGGAGCAGTGATGCAGTCCCAGGGCACATCAGAACTGCCTGCCTGGTTTTGATGTTTTAGGGAGTTTTCTTCCAAGGAGAAGGTTCATGGTGGTGAAGGTGGTAATGATTCTAGCATTGTTTATTTTTTAAACGATATTCCAATTAGCTCAAAGAGAAATCATATCTATTATATGATTGGTAGAACAATGTTTACTTCCTCTACAACTTTGTTAACAATCTGGCCATTAATAAATAGTTATTTGCTGAATTTGGGCAAAATTGATCTGTCTATCTTAATTGCTAAGATTACAAATAAAGTGATAATTTGAAATGCAAAATTCAGAAATTGGATGAGGCACTAAATGAAAAATTTTTTGAATGAATCAAGATGCATTAGAGTTAGTCTTCGCTGTGAACACAAAGGCAGCATATCACAAAGAATTAGTGGGTAGTATGAACTGGGTTGCAAAGACATTGACTTAATTCAATAATTAATCATGCCACATAAACCACAGATCAATGAATTGATTATAATGACTGGACTCATTGATCTCTTATTCTCAATGTAACTTTTCATAGTGAAAATCATTTCTACTTCTGATATAGTTATTTTTAAAAGTATGAAAATGTTTTGGTGTGTTATTTATATGGAGGGGTTGCTAATCCTTCACAAACACCCTTGTTCTCATAGATAAATAGTTTGAGGGAATTTATTGAAGGTTTTAGTTGCTAAGCAAAGGCCCTTGAATTTTAATGCTATAAATAATGGAACTGCATCAGTGATGTTTGAAGGAAAGGTGAACTGAAAAAGAAGCACATTTTTAAAAGTTGGCAATGGGTATGTACATATCTGAATTGAGTCAAATGTTGAGCATTATTAAGTTTATCATTAAAAGAAAACAAAGACGTTTACAGTACACATAATTGAAGGAAACATCAAAGAAATATTCAGCAACTATTGAAGACTTAGTCAAACCTGGGGTTCTTACAGTTTCATTGCTTGAAAAGTCATTGCCAAAACTAGTGGTTCACTGAGAATCCCCATTAGATGTCAGAAAACCGTTAGAAATATGGAGGATCTCTTGAGAGATGTTGACCAACTTAATTTGGAAATACAGGACCGGCACAAAGATGTCTTTCATTCCTGAGTAAAGTACAATTTGACTAAAAATCTGTTAAATTTTTTTACACTTTACTCATTGATCCAATATTTATTAGTCATGGTGTGCGACCAGCAAGCAATTAATAAATAGTTGTAAGGGCCATAAAAAAGATGTCTTCTCCTATGGAACCTACATTGCTGTGGGGTGAGTGTTACCAGAGGGAGGCAGTAAGGCCCTCCTTTCCAGTGGCCTTTACAGCAAGAATTTTAGTTGAGTGCAGGGAGTACATTTGGAATGAGTTAAAGAAGTAGAGATCGCAGCCACAGACAACTTCTTGAGAAAATTTTGCTGAACAGAGCGACAATAAATTCAGGAGGGTAAGACATAAAACATTATGTGAAGAATTTTCTTTTTTTTTTTTTTTTTTGGTTTTTCTCCG
>NW_004955441.1:17762216-17818453 GCF_000276665.1 Chinchilla lanigera
AACTCACGACCTTGCGCTTGCCAGGCAGGCGCTTTTGCCACTGAGCTAAATCCCCAGCCCCAGAATTTTCTTTAGAATATTTGAATATTAATGGAAGTAAATGGAAGAATTTGACAAGATATTCATGATGGTTTCCATTTCACCATCAATCTTAAACTGTTAAAAATATTAGCTAGCATAATTTCTAGTGCTACTTAAACTCTAAACAGACAGCTGTATCTGACTTTCACTCAAGTGTGGATAAGAAGGATTAACTTCCATTCTTTAATTTTATTTTAATTTTAAAGAGACCAAAAACACAATAAAAAATGATATAGAATTTCAAAACAAGAGGATAGGAAAATAGCAATGGTTATTATATTGCATATTGTTATTTTCAAAGCAGTGCTCAGATTACCAGGCATGCAAGATTGATCAAACAATATAAGCACTAACTGTTCCTTGCAATAAACTAGTAGAAATCAGTAGTACAATTATCTTAGCTATCTTCTGCGCATATACATGTCTCTTTTTCTCTTCTTTCTTTTCTCTTTCACTCATCCCACTTGTTCTTTCTGGTAGGTTCCTTCCCGCCCGGAACACAAGTTCCTCTTACCCTTCCCCTGTGCATGAAGAAACCCCCAATCAGCTCCTGACATGTTACTAAGCCCGCCCCCCTAAGCTCCGCCCCTAGGCAGAGTCTTTATAAACCTTAGCTCCCTTGCCTAGCCCCAGAGGAGTCCTGTATCGCATGCTACCCCCTCCTCTCCATGTGTGGAGTAAAGGCCTTCTTTCTTTTCTTTGTTTGGTTCTTTTCTGCACAGGAAACCTAACACTTTCTTTTTGAGACTCTTCTTCCACTTTCACTGTATCTATTTTAGCTTTCGGATCTTATTTACTCTTTCAGTTTCTTACGCTAGGGAGACAATATGACGTTTACACGTGTGATTCTATTTCACCTATGAGAATGGTCTCTAGTTACATCCATTTACCTATAAAAGCCTCAAGATTATCTGTCTTTATAGCTGAGTAGTTCTCCACTGTATAAAAATACCACATCTTTTTTAATCGGCATGGTATTCTTTAATTTCCCTATTGAAAGATACCCATCCTCTTGTCCCCTTCCATCCATCCTTTATTACTCTCTTTGTTTGTACTTTGCCTCACTCAAACGACAGACGCCATATGGTATTTAAACCTGTGTGTCTGGTTTAAGATTTAGCTATTATGGACTGTGCTGCTGTAAATGTTGATATGCATGTATTCCTATAGAATTATTGCTTGCACTCTTTGGGAAAGACACCTAACAGGAGGAGAGCTGTTTCATGTGGAATATTTAATTTCAGTTCTTTGAGGAATTTCCAAAGCAATGTCCATAACAGTGGTACTCGTTTGCATTCCCACCAACAGAGAAGGAGGGTCCCCTTGTCACCACAGCCACACCAGCATTTGCTGTTGTTTGATTTCTAATGCTTGCCATTCTTCCCCAAGTAAGACGGGACCTTTGTGTTGTTTTCATTTGCATTCCTCTAACAGCCAAAGAGGTTGAACACTTTTTCCTTTATTTGCTGACCATTTGTATTTCTTCCACTGAGAAGTGTCTGTTCACTTCTCTTGCCCGCGTCTTGACTGGATCTTTAATGTTACGAGGTTTAAATTTTTGTGTTCTTTGTGTACTCTCGATATTAGTCCTCTGACTGAGGAGTAGCTGGCAAAGCTTTCTTCCCATTCTGTAGATTGTCTCTTCACTCTACTGATAGATTCTTCCTCTGTACAGAAGCTTTTAGTCTTATATCGTCCCGTTTGTTGATTCTTGCTGCTCTTTCTTGTGACATTGAGTTTCTGTTTAGGATATCTTTTCATACACCTACGTCTTCAAGTGTTTTACCTGTTTTATCTTCTAGTAGGTTCAGTGTTTCCATTTCAGTGTTTAGATCTTTAATTTCCTTCTTCAGAGTACTGTAGTTTTCTTCTTAGAAGTCTTTCACTTCCTTGGTTAAAAAACTGAGGTTTGAATGTCAAGCCCTTTTCTACAACTTCCCTGTCAGATTTTCTTTCCCAATTGTGGCCCTAAGTGCTGGGCCAAGGTCGTTCACCAACTGTTATTCTGGGAGCAGTTTCCCCCATTTTCTTTCCAAGTTCTAACTGCTGCTAATTCTCAGTCTCTATGAGGTTCTCTCTTCCTTGTGGCACATTCTACAGTTGTCTCCAAATAGTATTCTTCAGGGTTGGAATCTTCCAAGCAGACTTCAGAGGCGGTCACCACATTGTGTTCAGTTAATCCATCTCATGTCTCTTTCCTTGTATGAAGGATTCTCCTCCTGTCTGCATTTCTTGTTGATGTTCTCTGGTTCTCTCCTACACTGGATCTTCCAGATCATTCCTTCTCAGTGGATCTTTCCTCGGCTTCTGTGATGTGACTCCTCTTCTAGTCAACCGTGCTGAATCCCCTATTCCAGACTTTTGCCTTTTGTCTTAGATCAGCTCCATTGTTTGGTTGGCCCTTCCGCCATCTTGTGCAGAAGGGGAGAATGCAGAATCAACTCTAAGTTGGTGTTGGCTGAGCCTATGTGTGGCATCCACAGTTGTGGAGTTGGTCAGGGACCTCTAGCACTATTTGTCAAGGCAATGGGTTTGAGCATTCCACAGGGAAGGATGTCCAGGATTTCCTGAACTTCTGTTCCTAGGTAGGTGTTTATGTGTGGGGAGAGGATAAGTTTCTCACTAAACTTTAAGTGAGAAAAACATGAACTCATGTTCTAGAATCCCTTTTTGGGAAGATAAAATTTTGTCAAATTCTGTACTGAAATCCTCACTGTGTGGTCCTTGCACTGTATATGATCTCACTGTTACTCTGAAAATGTTACAAATCTCTAATTTTAAAAGCATAATCACATTGATTACTTTTCCTATATGATTGTAAGTAGAAGCACTGCTGTACATCAGAAAACTACAACAAGTGCTAAAGCAGATCCAATCTGTTCTTCAACCATGGCATAACACATGTTCAAAAAGAAAAATATGTCTTTAATAATAGTGTCAACCACAAATCTGAACTTACCCTAAGTATTAATCCTTCTCCACCCTTCGCTACTTTATATTAATTTGCATGTCTATTATGACTTGTTTGTATGCTTGAATGATGCTACATTTTTGTAAATTCTATCTTACTCATTTTGATATATATTTCTTATGTATCATTTCCAATGTTTTCTTGTAAACAAGATATTTCAGTGTGACTCTTTCACTTTATTAATATTTTAGATGTTTAAATCCAACCACAGAGTTCTCTCCTGACTTGGTCTCCTTCATTCCTGTGCCTTATGAGAGGTACAACTGCAGGAAGAGTCATCTTAATGAGTTGCCATTTTTAAGAAATTGCATTAATCATTACACAGGGGGTCCCTGGAAACCTAAGGCAAACAGTGTTCACCTGGAAAATGACACAGTTCAATTATAAACATAGTTACCAGATGTAAACACATGAATTTCCCACTTTTATACTTTGCTCTGTCATTTTAAAGTCATCATCACATTACTGCAGCTTGGGCTTTGCCAGCTTACCCATCTAAGCCTGCTCCAGAGCCGTAGGCGCATCTGAGGAAAGAGGAATTCGAGGTCTCCAGGAGGATGCTGCCACACAACCGTAATTTCAATCCAAAGTACAGGATGAGGCAATATAAATGCTGTGAGAGAGTTCGCTACATTCTTGTGATTAAAAAGAAGGCATCTAATAAATACAGAACACACTGGCTCTTGACTGATATATTAAAACAGCTGGAAAGTTAGTACACTTATTTTAGTGGAGTAACATGAAATAGGTCAACTTAAATTTAAAATAAATCTATATTCATACACTGAATGAAATCAGAGTTTAAACAATGTAAGAAATTCCAATGTGTGTTTACATCACTTGAGATGTTATTTCTTTTAGGTAACTCCAAAAAAGGCAAGTATATTTGGGCAGTTGTGTTGCTTTTCAATTTTATTTGAAAGCATCTTCATGAAATAGTCTCAAGAGAAAGACATCTCAGTTTTACTAGGAAATTCTCTGGGAAGGCAGCCACCCAGCATTGCCCATAAAATACTGTATGGTATCCATCACATAGAAAATATATGTTAGAAGTGAATGGCTCTGTACTAGCACCAAAAGAAGTGTGGTGAAAGAGAACTTAGAAGACAAAACCAAATGTCTCTCATTTTATTTTAAGTTGCAGATGTGTACCTTATCTTTGATGGTGCAATTTTTCTTCATTCTAGCTCAACATTTCTAAAAAACAAAAACATGGTTTTCTTTTCACTAGTAAAATGGTCAGAGCAGTTTTATGAGACAAAATAAAAATGGATTAGAAGTGATAGGCTAAGTTGAAAATAAAGATGGTTATGAGCACAGCATGCAACCTTTGGACATTTAAAGAAACTTGTGCTTGGATCTGCTAGGCAGGGAGTTACACATTAGCAAGCCTGAGGGAATGGTGGGAGGTGTCTAAAATAGGGCACTCTGCCAGTTAAATGAAGAAACAAAGACCTAAATGTATAATGTATTTATTATCATTTTTTAGTCCTAAAGTGACCCCACTGAGACTAGTGACATTTTATAGATTTATACTGTGCCTACTCCTTCTGATAATCTGGCTACGTGGCTGTGTATTTCCAAAACAAGGTGTACAGCATTCTTAGTTGCCGTAGCTCAGTGATATCAGGAAAGGAAGTGTTCTTTAAAGACCTTCCAGTCTTGGGCTGGGGTTTGATTTACATTAAGAATTTCTCCCATTAATTTTTTCCTGAGTTATTTACTTGATTAAAGCCCCTGAGGAAACAGTGACCATCTAAAAAGGAGAGGAAGACACTCTGTAATTCAGAAGTAAATTCTAAGTAAAATCATATCATAATCATCACAATTTTCTGAACCCTTCATGTAACTTGTGTGAAGAAAACTGTCTCCAAATTTTCACTTGGAGCAGATACCTCTTTGGCATCACTACCTTCTTGCTTGAAGCTGCAAATCTCTGTATCTACTTTACAATAAATTCTACCAATACTTCTGCATGACCACCTATTGTGTACACTGAATTCTTTCATCAAAGGCATAGAGAACTGAGGGCCAAGGGAGAGACAGAAAATTCCCAAATGTGTCAGGACCTAGCTTCTTGTTGAGTGATGTATTTTAGCTTTTGGTTTTTGTTTTGTTTTCTTTACTACATAGCAGGTATTGTACTGATAAAGCTGCTATATAAAAGAGAAAGATAAAAAATACTTGCTTATATAGGGACAATGGATAACCTAAATCTTGATCTGCACTAACTAGGCAGAATTGAAAGGGTTAAATTCTCCTTATAACAGATTCAACAAACTCCAACCTTTGTGGTAAAGTTTAGTTTATTTTATAGCGGACCAGTAATCTGTGTTATGTTTATTTGTATGTGCATGCTGTACATACTGTAACACTCATCGTGAGGGATGGTGCGTATATATAACGCATATTAATTCTTTTTAATTCACCTTTTCCCTCCCCTCCTGTGTGTCTAGTTGCCCCTCAAATTTGCAACTGGTTTATTTCATCTTATCTATCTTTTATCTTGCAAAACGGAAATCTTGAGAAGGTATTTTGCTTCTAATTTTATGAAGCGTTTATAAAATATCTGAAAAACTCTAATATCGAGATTCCTTTTCAAAACTACTTTAAACGTGTCAGAGTTCAAATTCTGTCAAATTGGAAATAAATAGTTAGAAACTGGAAGTCAGTTTTATCCCTGAGCTTTTTAAATTGTTAACAGACATTGGTAGTTTTATTTAATTTCAAGTTATGGCTATGATGTTTCAAGGAAAAATTGTACTGGAGAAGTGAAATTGGCAAGGAAGATTTTATTCAAGGCCATTGCAATGGGGGACTAAGTTTAAACTGCTGAAACAAAACACTGGAGTGTTTTAAGCCCAGGAGTAAGTTAGTGCAGAAGTCCTGGAGGACTTGGGGAGGAGGAGTTTGGCCAGTGTGATTAAGCCATCCCTGCTTGCCAATGGATGCTGATGAAATGAGGCTCCAGCTCTCCCATTGGAGCGGGGAGATGAGGACACTCTCCTTTTTCAGGACTGCATGTCAAAGGATAGCTCCCAGGTGCTGGAGAAAGACACCTGGACCGTGAAACTGGTGAAAAGCTTGGAGAATATTTACATCTCAAAGAGACAGAGAATTTACAATTGAAAGAATTCCAAAATTAGTATCCTAAGGAAAAAGAGGTTAGAGCACATAGGAAGAAAATCTGCCTAAAATCTAATTAAGCTAAGGCAGAATATTATAGCCATCTCAGTCCAATGTTACAACAGGAGTGGGAATGTGTTCCCTTTATCATTCACTAATAATGAATGGAGGGGAATCACACCATGCCCATTTTCACTTTTACAAAATAATCTTTCACTGTCTGTAATAGAATAGGTGTCATTGGCTATACTTGTACAAATAATGCCCTGTTTACATAGTAAAATTCAATGTGCTTAACGATAAAATGAGTGTAAGTGTCCGCACGTGGTAAGTTATTACTAAGATTAATTGAAACTGCACATAAAGCTGATATTACAGGCTTAGTTCTCAAATGGCTCACTGAAATATAAGGTACTTTGTTAGATATTATTAATGATCCCTGGTCCTAGCCCACTGAGACAAGGAACCTAAGTCCATCTTACCAGGAGAATTAAGTTACAGGTGTTCTGACTTTTGTTGCAGAAAAATATTTTTCAGGACACATCAGTAAGATGCATAAACAGATTTATTAGGCAGAAATTGAAAAGTATGCACTCAAAGAAAGGGAGTGTGGGCCCTCAAGAAAGATAGGCTCCTTATTGTTACAGACAGCTAAACTAGGTGAAAACATCATAGGCAGCCAGACAAGGCTGGGCCCTAGGGGCAGGGGTGGGTGGGGGGTAGTCAATACAGAAGATGGAAGCGCAATACAACTGTGGCCAGGAGGCCCATACCCTGGAGGCCCAGCCTCAAGATAAAGACAAAATGATCAGGCCTACATGCTTCCCTGAGCGATAAACAATGAATTCATCTTAACATCAGTTGCCCGTTGTGGGGCCCAAACCCCCTAGTCCTTTTCCTGAAAAGATCCTTGTTGTTTGCATGTAAACTTACTACATGACTTGCTTCCCCACTGGATCAATATTACCTAAGCTGCTAAATTTGTCACCTTATTGGTTGACCATAGTTTTGTCCCACATTATACCCACCTTGTAAGTTTGCTCTATAAAACTTCCTGTGTAAAGTGAGGTCCACAGCAACCCATTTTTCAGATTCCATCCTGTCTGTCTCTGTCCCTGTCATCTCTCTCAATAAATATTTCCTACTCTTAACCTCCATGATTCCTTAGATTTCACTCATGAGTTTTGGGGAACACAAACTCCATGTCTGACATCTAGCAGGTTGAGAATTATATTTATTTCTCCTATAGCATCATGATCTTGAGTTGGGTTTATTTATGAGGTCTTGGTGGTACGGTCAAAAGGGTAACCAAGGGTAAGTATTCCTACTGTGTGTCAGGTTACCCATCTGATGGGCTACGTTAGAGGGGAAACCATTCCCACGTGTTTGAAGTTGAGATTGCTGCCCACTAATATTGCTTCTCCTTTGCGGATGAAGGTCTGTGGGTGGGAAGGCAGTTTACGGGGGAAATACACAGAGCTGTGTCCTAATTCATAGGCTTACTGAGTCTTTAAGACTTGTGTATTTCCTGCAAGGGTTAAAAGTTTGAATAACTTTCTGTGACCTGAAGTTGCTGTTTTGCTTAAAATTATAATTTTATTTTATTTCTATTTTTTTATTTTAAAGAGAGTTGTAAATGAGAAATAAACAAAGAAATGGAACAATAGCAACATACCAGTATCACAAACATAAACAAGTCAAAGTAAGAACGTTCAAAGTGATATAGGGTCTCAAGACAAATTAATACAAATCAACAGTGGTTGTTATATTATATATCGCTATCCTCAAGTATATTACTCAGATTGCCAGATGTAAGAATGAAAGATTGCTCAAACCATTAAGGGAATAAGAAAATAATTCTTCAATAAAACAGTAGAGATAGTACAGAGTTTCACTAGACAAGATGGTAGGAGTTCACCACTGTAATTCCACTGCATATTGTTACCTTCAAATCAGTGGCTCAGACAACCAGACGCAAGCATGCAAAATCGATCAGAACATAAAATATTGTAAGCATTGACTGTTCATTTCAATACACCATCAGACAGCAGCAATACAGTCATCTCAGCTATTCACATATATATTTATGTTTTGCCTTCCTTCTTTCTTTTTTCTTCTTTCCCTCATCCCAGTCTTTCCTTTCTTTGAGCAATTTATTTCTCTTTCCTGTCATCTATTGTCCGTTTTGAGTTTTACCTAGTCTTTTAGGTTCCTACACCAAGGAGACAATATGATGTTTACACATGTGGGTCTGATTTATTTCTATGGTAAATGGATCCAACTAGAGACCATACTTATAAGTAAAATTATAATTTTCGATTCTGATTTTCTTTGCCTCCTTTCTACCTATTTCTTCCCTCTCCCCCAAGACTCCAGTCACTTATTCTTAGGCAGTTCAGTAGGTTTGAGGCTCTGCCTTTTTCTAACTGCTTCAGGTTGAGGAGGGGGCTGCTCTTCCTTTGCCAGGGGTGAGACATTTCACCCTCCATGAACCAAAGGAGACCAAGGAAGACGGGGCTTAACATTTGATGAACTGCCACCTTTCCATAGTCTGGAAAAGAGTCAAGGAAATTAACAAGATTTACAACAAGATTAAGGAAACAGAAGCTAAAATTTAAAACTAGAGTATTGATGAGTAGTAGCCCAAAAAGTTGCAAAAGTTAAAAAAAAAAAGTGGCACTTGACATAAGCCTTTTATCTTTAATATTAATCTCTGTTTGTCCAGAGATGTAACCTAAGTACAACACATAGAATCAGACAGCAGGTGCACTTTGCTGTTCTGGGGAAAAAAAAAAACAAAAAAAAAAAAACCTAGTTTTCTTTATTTAATTATGACTGAGACAAATGAACACACTTGATAAAGTTGTCTTTGTTTTTATGACCATGGGGCCACTATGAATATTATTTTTTACCGTATGGCTTAGAACTTCGGTCGGGCCGCCATTTGGTAGACCTTAAGGCCTTTTTTAGTAACTGGATCCAGATGATGTAAACATGTGA
The DNA here is from genome assembly GCF_000276665.1 of Chinchilla lanigera. NCBI lineage: Eukaryota > Metazoa > Chordata > Mammalia > Rodentia > Chinchillidae > Chinchilla > Chinchilla lanigera. Next base: position 17,771,395 of record NW_004955441.1, read on the forward strand.
CGCAACATGTTTATATGCCACAAAGATAATGAAAGCTTAGTAGCTAGAGTATTTACACTGCCGTTCTTACTTTTAGGCACGTCTATACCAGAGGCTCAGTCTTTCACTGAGGGGCACTTGGAAATACATTAAAATAAGGTGACGAGAATCTACTGAGAGGAGCTGAGGACGCAGTCTTCGGAGGGCTGAGCGGTGGCGATGAGCCTTTCGGGACTTGCAGTGACGGCACACAGCCGGCGGTGGCACTGGTGCCACGCATACCCTCACCACTACGGGCTAGAGGATCGGAGTGCTGACCTCTTATACCTGTAGGCTACAGTGTTGTCAGTGCAGCTAGGTATTGCCAGTAGGGGCTGGGGCAGTGTTTGGAGTTTCTTTTTTTAATCTAGCCTTGTTTTTGTTTGATTTGGTTTTCTTTTATGCTATCACTATTGCTTTATTATTTATTATTATTATTATTATTATTATTATTATTATTATTATTATCATTACTATCATTATTGGTTATACTTACCTGCTAAGTGCTTAAGACAAAGTCAAATAAAACCTATGTTAAGCAGAATCGATTTACGTATCTGCTTATCTGTCGGTGTCAGCTAAGGGTCCTCAAGGGTTATTTTTGGAGCCATGTGAGCAGCCTCTTCACTGTTCTAGTTTTCCCTCTAGTTATGTCACCTCATATTAGCATGAGTTCTGGTCTTTGCTTGATCACTCGGTTTCATTTGGAAGCATGGAGGATATTTTCCCCTTCTGTGACCCCTTTTAGTACCTTGTACATTGGCTGACTTCTGTCCTCTGGAGTCCAACAGTCTTGGAAGGTTGGGCAACTCCCCAGAGGTGTAGGACCTTTTAAAGGTGTCTTCTCGTAGCCCGAGTCCTGGCTGACCTAGGAGGGTAACGGACAAGATACTGACTTCAGTCTTAGCTTCTTGTTCTAAGAGTTTTATCTGCTAATCAGGAAGATGTAAGTCAGATACACAGACTGGTATTTAAAAATCTAGTGAAAGGGGTTAAATGTAGCCTAAGGTCTGCAGTATTTCATTTCTGCCTAATCACTGTGTTCTAGTCCATCTAGTTTAGATGGCCTGCAAGTTCTTCACAATAAGTCTGGCTTCTTTGAGAATTTCAGTTCACAGTGGCTATGTGAAAGCTCCCGTATGTGGATCCACTCTGGGAAAAACTCCAAGTAGGTTTCCGTTATATTCATTTATATTCATTATCAGTGACAAAAAGTTCCATGTAGAGAAATGATGCTATTTTGAATGAGTTTACATGTTCTTAAGATTCCTTGTTTTACCAAAAAAACCCTCAATTTAACTTCTTGAGATCCCTTGAAATTTATATATTGCAATGGCTTTTCTAGCCGTTGAGGATCTACCTGCTCCATGGTTAGTTTGTGTAATTCTCAGGGTAACATGAGTTTCTGATCAGGACTAGAAGGTTGATACGCTAGCACTTAAGATCAGTGTTTCATAAAGGCAGAAGTTAATTCAGTTTGATTTTCCACCCTAATGGTATTTTAAGCAATTTCTTCTCTCACAGAACTACCAGTGGTATCATATCCAAGAATATTCATTAGGAAAAACTTTTACATTTAAAGTTTTCTGTTGAAAACAGTTTTAATGATTTTCTATGTATAAAGCACAGCAAAGTCCTCTAAGTAGAGGTAACTTTAAAACACATTAAAATGGCTCTGATTAGAGAAATAAAAAGCAAGGGGCTGGTAAAAAGCAATAGGGCTAATGGGGAAGCAAAAACGATCCAAGTATATGCAGAATAATGAGGTAATTTCTTGTATAGCAGTTTGTAATTTGGTTGCATGAGCTGTTTGATAGAAAAGATCAGAAAGTTGCATGATTTACCTTTATCTTTAAATTTCTGATTTGGAGAGAAGGCATTCTCAACATCAGAGATATTAAAATGTATAACAAAAAATCTCCAAGTCTCATCTCCACCACTGATCTCAATGGTCTTTGATTTCTTTCATTTTTAAAATGAGAATGTTGATAAACCAGAATCTTTAATTTAATTATCAGGTTTGAAACTAGATGAAGGAAAGCTTGAAACTATATTGGAAATTTGTCAGAAAATATCAATTAATGCAAAATAATCCTATTTTTTCCTACTTTGTGGGAGATATTTTTTAAAAATAACATTTGGTGTAGAAAAACCTAAATAACAGTAAATATAAGAGAAATATATTTACTAAGAGAAATTCCTAAATTTCTATATTTAAGAAGCTGGAAAAACAACTGCAAACATATACATACATTATATAACTCATACTTAAAGAAAAGGGGCTGTTAGGTCTTCCATATTTTTATTTCTGTTTATTTTCACAGAAAATAATTGGTAAGATGTACATCCAATGATTATCTGTGGTTATTCTGTGGAGGCTAGGAAAATGAAGACAAGAGACACAAAAGTTCTGTATTCATTTAGATGAATTTAAGGGAATTCTGTTAATTATTTTGAAGTTTAAATCATTTTATAGGAATAAAGTATGGCAAAGTTCTCAGTCCATAGTAACTTTAAGGCAAGTGAATTGATAAAAATTCCCCTACATAAAATATTCTGAAATTGCTAGTCAACATGATGAACTGAACTGGAATGGAAAAAAAAATCTTGCTTTCACGTCAAACAACCTGGCATCGTGACGCATGCCTATATTCCCAGCACCCAGGAGGCTGAGGCAGGAGGATCATCGAGAGTTCAAGACCAGCCTGGGCTACAAAGTGAGCTCAACGCCAGCCTGAAGTGCATTGCAAGACCCTGTCTCGAAAAGACAAAAAAACAAAAACAAAAACAAAGAAAACCCCTCAAACAATGTAGCAGAAGTCTTGTAGTTTCAAATAGACTGGAATTATTCTCACTAAAAAATACAGAGGAATATAATATTGGAGCCTTTAAAATGAATGTACTTACACATTTCAAAGAGATAAGAGAAAAGTAGAATTCATGTAATAAGAACAGGATAGCATAGAAAATGGGAAGATCTACTTTTAAAATGAATGCCTACTTTTTGAAATTGAAAAAACTGTGTAAGAGTAATGGTCAGCTCATTTTTTCTTTTTTTTTTTTTTTTTTTGTTTTGTTTTGTTTTTGTTTTTGTTTTTTTCCGGTACAGACAATCGAACTCATGACCTTGTGCTTGCCAGGCAGGTGCTGTGCTGCTGAGCTAGATCCCCAGCCCCTCGGTCAGCTCATTTTAATCAGTTAAGAATTAGAGGCTTATAAGACAAAACTAGAAGAAACATTAACTGTGACAGAGGGAAATAAAACAGCAAAACAAAAAGATGAATTTTGGAAAGACAGAATGAAATGATATCACAACAAGAGAGAATGGAGAAAATCTGTATGACAAGAAAAAAAACACAGAAATTTCCAGAATGAAATAAAGGGAAAAGTTTTCAGGATGTACAAAACGAATCCCGAAAAGAATTAATAAGAGAATTCCTAGCTAGATGGACAATGGTAACTTTCAATATATCGTAAAAATATATTTTTGACCTAGTGAAAGTGAGAATTCTTCACGCCAGAGATCTTCAAGGTTAGTTACATTAAAATTAAGGATTTGTGTTTAACAAATAGCCCACTGTAGCTAACAAATTGAAAGAAAAATGTTTTATCAAATTTGACGAGATTCACATATAGAATGTTCAAATAACTTTCACATAACAATAAAATACACATATACGCAAGCAATTCTATATGATAGCTGATGTGAATAGTTAGTCATATGCAGGTAAAATTATAGGACCATCTAAAATATGATAGGAATCAGAGAAAAGCAAATTATGTAATGTAATTTTTTAATCATTAAAAAAATTATGAAAGTGTAATTAAAGATGCAGAGAAGAACATTCTGGGCGCTGCTGGCAAAGACCAGAGCATTAGAAGCCATCAGGAATCAATCTGGTAGAATGTAAAGATATTAGTATTTACATATCCGATCAAATGATCACATTTGCCAACATTTCCCAGAGAAAAAATTTTCAAATGTCAAAAGGAACACTGATATATTGCTAATGTCAGAATTATTTCTCCTCAAAGCAAAATAGTGGCAAGTCATTGTCCACAAACGGGAATGCGATGGAAATAGAGAAATGATGCTGTGGGTATACTGTACTGGGTACAAGGAAATGCACCAGAATGAGCAGAACATAGAAGCAAGCTGAAGTTCAAACAAAGTGAAATTTCGATCAGCTCACTGCCAAGATTAAAAAAGGTCTCTGTGCAAATGCACACACAATATATGCAAGCTCAGTACTCCCTACCCACGTCCATGGTTTTAATTTTTAGGGTTTTCGTTACCCACAGTTGAGTTTACCACATTGTGAAACTATTACATGAAAATTTCAGAAATAAATAAGAATTATGTTTTAAATTGTGCACCATTTTTAAGTAGGTGAGTGGAGTCCTATTGCGTTGTGCCTAAGGTATGAATCATCCCTTAGTCTGACCTAACCTTGCTGCAGGTACTACTCACTCCTGAGTCACCAGGTGACCATCCTGTTGATCAGATCAGCTGTAACAATGCCGTAGTGCTTGTGTCTGTGCAACCCTTATTCAACCTAATAACGGCTCCATAGAGCAAAAGTAGTTGTACTGGCAATTTGGAGATGCCGAAGATATAGGTGTTATTATTGTGTATGCATCTCTTGTATATGACCTAGTTTTTCCTCTCTTAATGTCTGCAAGAGTCCTTCTCTTCTAACAGTTCAATTGTGGCTGATGCAGGTTGCTTTAAGTTTATTACGCTGTAGTTCATTGAGTATTCTGGATGTAAAGACATATTTTTCATCAAATTTAGGAAGCTTTCAACATTACTTATTCAGGTATTCTTTGTGTTCCTTCGTCCCCTCCTCACTTACTGACTCTACTCTGCAAATGATTTACATTTGATAGTGTCCTACAGGACTCTAACATCTCTGGGTTTTTCTGTTTGTTTGTTTCAATTTTTCCCTTTGTGTTCTCAGACCAAATATTTCTAATTGAGCCCTCTTTAGGTTTTCTTCTCTCTTTAGTCTGCCTACTTAAATCTTCTGCTGAAACTCACTAGTGATATATGTTTCTTTTTAGTTGTGATTTTTTACCTCGAGTTTCTGTTTCATTTCTTTTTATTTTATGTCTCTTTATTCATGTTTATTTGGTGAGATAATTGTCTTATGTCTTCTTTTAGTTTTTGCATGTCTCCCTTTAACTTTAGAGAATGTTTAGATTAGTTGAGTGAACTTCTCACTTTGGTAAGCTCAATGTCTGCCGTCCTTTGGGATTAGTTTTCACTGATTTCTCTCTCTTTTATGTGTAGAAATCTACTATATAGTTTTCCATTTCTCATAAGCTTTTGCTGAACATTGAGTGTTTTGTGTGTTCTGTGACATCAAATGTGGAGGACAGATTCTCCGTCTCCTTTCCAGGGCTTGTGGTGGCTACATTTCCTACAGATGAGGTTACCTGTTTGGTAAGTTTTTAAAACTAATTATGCAATGTCTATTTTCCTGTCTTGTGTGGCTTAGGAGTCTCTCTTCTTTTAGCTAACTGGTCATCTAGAAGTTGGACAGAAATACCCCTAAATACTGGCACTGAAAGTACCTTCTAATACCAAAGTGTGTATGTTCAGGCAAGGCTTTAAGACACAGGTAGCTTGGGATTCTTTCTTAGCAACTACTTGTTTGAGCAAACACAGATGCCATCCAGTGGTAGGTGCCTGGGGCATTTTCAGGCCCTTCCCGAGCATGTGTACATGTGTGCATGGCTTTCTAGGCCTCAAGGACGTTTTGGAGATTTTCACAACCTTTTTCTCCAGAGGCTTCCACACTCTAGCCTCCCTTTCACACTTTTGGGTTTTTGTTATTACTTCTGCACTGCCTGAGGCAATGATGACTAATGCACGTGTCCTGAAAATGTTTAGACAAACACTCCCTTGACAGCTGCCTCAGCGCTGGAAGTGTCTAAGAGAGGCCAAATTCAAGCCCTTTGGCCTCCCCTGTGGGTTTAGTACAGAGACCAAAGCACACAAGACAGTTCCTTGCAGATGTGGCTCCCTCTGCAACTTTGGCACCAGAAACGTTTACAAGGAACATAACGGCTTCGGCCCAGGTACCTCCTCTGCTGTGGCGCAGGAAGCGGGGTCAGGATAAGCTGAGTGTCCCAGAACTGGTCACTCTGAGAGTTCTCCTCATTGACCCATAGATGAATTCATTGAGCTGTCCTGGGCTGTGCACTCCCCTGGCTGTTGTGACCTTTAGTTTCTAGAGTTTCAAACAAGTTAATTCAAGCTGCTTTGGCTCAGGAGAGTTGAGTGCTCTTCTGGGGGATACACTTCTGGAGTTCCTTAGTTTGTTGGTTTTATGATACCCAGAGCCATACGTTTCAGATATGAAGAGATAGTTGAGATTTTCCTTTGAACCCAATTTAGGGTTCTCATTCCTTCTGAACAAGCCATTCCATGGCTTCTTAGCTCAAGTCTCTGCTGCAGATCATTTTCCACAAGATGCTTCAAATGCAAACTTGTTTATCTTTTGGCCCAACGTCACTCTGCCCAAATTCCACTTGGAAACACAGAAACTATTGACCACCTCTCAAACATTATGTTTACCTCTCTATTTACTCTTCAGTGTCATTGTCACCTATTGGGAACCCAAAACTCTACCCAAACTGTGAGTGCTTTGGCCAGCTGATTATTTTGAAATAAATGGCATTGGAAGGTCATTCAAAGCAAGGTCTTTTTTGTATCATTTTTCAGCTCTCATTTCTCCCTCAAGGCAGATAAGAAAAAAAAAGAATTCTCTTTTCCTCAGCGTAGGTAACAGAAACCAGACCTCCTCTTCCCGAAAGCTACCAATAACACCTAGAAGTATTGTTTTAACCTTCCCCTGTCTTTCTGTGGAAGAGCTCGTCATAAAGAACTCTGACCTACCTTGTTAGGTAGTGGGTAATATGAACCCTGTTCTGTATCTAGGAAGATGGCGTGCTACGCAGGGAGGCAAAAGAGAAAGAGCGCAGAGGCTTGCTGGTGTTCTCTCTCACTGCCCAACCCCATTTCTACACAGCTGTCCATTCCTCTTCATAGCTAAGAACAAAAATGAACAAAAATGGATATTTTCTAAAGGCTTGCATGTCCTATACACTTTAGATTAAACAAATTTGCTGTGCTTTTCTCTTGTTAATGTACCTTCACTGTAGAAGTATTAGCTTTGAGGTCCGTGAGTGGAAAGGAAAGCTGTATGTCTTTCCACGTTATGCACCAATACAAAGGAAATTATTCCTGTCACTCACCCAACTACAAACACCAGCTACTTAGAGAAACTTTTCCTACACAGCTTTTATATAGCTACACTGATCTTGTACCGATGATACTTTATATGTGTTCTTTTATTGTCTTCTGTGTGTAAATGTATACAAAGTGCTCATGTAAGTATATATATGTAATTATGTGTGTGTGTATGTGCCTGTGCATGGATACATGTGTACACCCGCACATCTGTGTGTCTGTGAAATGCTTCATGGAAAACCTGAGGACAGGGCATTGCCTTCTACATTTTGTGCTTGTCATGGTTTAGAACCTAAATGTCCCCCATTATTGTGGACTTGGCCAGCTGCTCTGGTGCTATTGGGAGTGAGTCCTAGCGGAGGAGGTTGGGTTATTGGAGTGTGACCCTGAAGGAGGTACTGGGAGTTCAGCCCCTCCTCTGTCTTTCTGTTGCTTTCTGCCCGCCAAGAGGTCAGCAGTTCCTTTACCAGGAGGTCCTGTGCCACCACAAGCTCAGAGTGAGAGCCAGCTGACCACGGGGGTTGAGACACCTGAAACAGGGAACCAAAGTAGATTTTCCACCTTATAAGCTGTTTAATCTCCGGTATTTGTCACAGCTATGGAAGCTGAATGACATAGGCACCTATCTAGCACCTTTCCAAATACTTTCCATAAATTTGCCACTCAGAAAATACATGCTGATACTACTCTCTTTAAAAAAAAAAAAAAATTCGTTAAGTTGAATTAAATAGCTACTGTAAATTTCTCTAAGGAAGTCCCCGGTGAACAGCCCTGCAACGTAAGTTAGAGAATACGGCAATTGCTTCTTTACTTTATTCAAATGAAAGCCTATTTCTATAGGTCAGCAGGCCATGAATTCATGGAAATTTTCATAAATAGTTGCATATTTTGAGGATCAAAGATGGCTCCCATATGGAAGATCATTAACTCAGAAATTTATATTGTAATTGAAATTTTATTTACTCTAGGATGAAGGTTATTTTGTGACTTTTCCCTCTATTACAAATCACAATAAACAGATATTTATCTCCTTGCTTTTAGTCAAATGATTGTAAATGGCCATTGAGGGAATATTTTTCTTCAGTTTACTGGACTAAGTTTTTCTTAGGCTTTGAGCCAAGGCATTCTTACATGTTTAATATTCTTAGTAATTAGTCCTCACAGTGCTATTATTGTTCATTGTCTTCTACATTTGGAGTAAGGGGCAGGCACTGATTCATTACATCTGATCTTATTTGCTAAGTTTCATCACTAATACAAAACATATTACTCGCCTTGGGGGCAGGGGGCAGTTTTGAGGGCTCTTCATTAAGTCTATGGTGCCTGTTTAGGTCTGACTCAGCACCTTCCTGGTCCTCTCTGTACTGAATGTGACCAGGATACCCAGTCTCTGGTGTCAGTCCCAGCAGTGCTGACTGGGCAGTGCCATCCTCAGAAAGATGTCATCCTAACGTTTATCATCGCACTTCGAACTTTCTCAAGAAGATTTATGGCTACTATACCAGCCATTTGCTTCTCACAATAGTGCAAAAGGAAAGGGGACCAAGAGATAGAGAGTGAGAGGGAAGAAGAGTGGAGAGAGAAGAAAATGGAATTAAAATGTGTTGCACACATGGACCGACACCCATGGTGATTGTGTACTCCAAACACTCACTAAGAGAAATAAAACATATATGTTCAGGAGGTAGATCAAGTGAATCTGAGTGAACAGCTTTTCTTAGTTGCAGGAAGACTGGAACTAACAAAAAATTAAAGGAGTTATTTGAGTTAATCATAGAAGCCAGTTCTCCTAATGATTAGCTTCTTCCTAGTATTATAAAGTTATGCTGCATACTGACTGATCATAATAAAGTTTGAAAAAACTGGTAGGATCACACCTTGCAGTTGTTTTTATGGTGTCAAAGAGGAAATGTTGGGAAACGAGTAATAGTCATTCAGCAGTTTTAAGGAACCTGGAAAATAAATGCCAATCCTACTTCACATCTTTTTCTCCTAGTCTTAGTTACTTCTCTCTCATTGCCAAAATACCTGACCCCAAAGTTAAAGGGGCAAAGGGTTACTTAGCTCACAGTTTGTCCAGGTTCTAGTCTGTAATCGGTTGACTCCAAGCCAGTGTAGTAAGGCAGATGGTATTGTAGAGGAGAAACAGTTCACGGCAGGCAGAAGGCAGCAAAGCAAGCAAGGGACAAAACAAGCCTCTCTATGCCCCATATATATATATACATATATATATAAAATGAGATGCCAAACCAATCAGTGGCCTGATGTAGTAGTCACCCACCCTTAATTCTAGCACTGCACTGTGAATCAATCACTCATTCCAGATTCCGCTACCTCTGAAAAAGCACCCCCTGTGACTGCGTGAGGTTTGGGTGACATCTAGTCACAAGCCGTTACACTCCCTAAGGACTGGCATCAGTATACAGACATGTCAGTAATTCTTGTTCTTATCATGTTTAGTGCCATATTTACATAGGACTTCAGTTAAGTATATGTGTATCAAGTTGATACTGTGGGTGATGGAAAACTACTGAAAGGGAAGAGGTGAAAAGTGTATACCATGATACCTTTGGGAAAATTTCAATCCCTTTATCTCTATTAACCCACTTTTAAAGACATTTAAACAAATTATTTATGTTTAACTTCAAGGCAAGATGGTTTTCAAATTACTCAACTATAACCTGTTTTTCTCACTCTCTGGTACAAGGGCAACCTGTATGCCACAGGGCAATTCTGATAAATATGCTTGAAAGATTTTTATGGCATGATATTTTGATTCTAGATTTCTTATACTTTAAAAAGCAGAGTAAAAACTAAATATATGAAGGTAGAATCCAAAAAAGATGACATTTTAAAAGCTTACCATTTTGCTGTGTTATCTCAGAATAGTGTGGAAACAAAGTTTTGTTTACCCTATAAACAGCTGCCCCTACCCGGAAACATTATATCCTAGGGAATAACCTTACTAGAACTTACAATCAGTCAGTGGAAGATTAGGGGAGGGGATGTATGAAAGTATCAAAGCATTGATGGCTATTGGACAGCTGGGCAGAATAATTAATTTTATATATCTTTATCATGCAAAGAGCTTAAAAATTAGAATTAATGTTTGAAACATAGCATTTCATTAGACAAACCTCAACTAAGATTAACAGTCTCTGTAAGGAATCCCAGAGAATAGGCTGGAGTTCAGTGTTACTATTTTAGTTCTGAAACTTTCTCACCACCTTTGCATGTGTTGCAGTGATCTTCAGCCTACCTTTAGGAAACATTTTATGGAAATTTGATAGTGTAGACAAGAGCAGTATCATCACAGGTGTTCCTTCACGGGGAGAGACAGCTGTGTTCACCTACAGTAGTATGTGCCAGGGAGAACTTAATTTAAACAGATGCAATCTAATTAAGACATTTGAAGAAGCCTTTCTCTTCCCTTCATACCCGTACACACACAACATAGAGATCAGTAGAAACAGAATAATAAATTGAAGCTGCAGGGTTTTTGCATGTTTACCGTTACTCACAAGTCAATATTCCTATAAATTATAATCAAAAATACTTATCACAAATTTAAAAATAGATAACTCATATACTTGTTAGGAGATCCTGCTTTGCTTTTCAAGTCTTCAGCCCAAAATCGTGTCCAGTTTAAATTCTCTGGATAGTTTTCTGATGGGAACAGGGCTGTGGAGTATCACCTATCATGCAGTTTGATCTCTACTCATCCCCATAATGTTATTTGCCTGAGGCAAAACATTTTCATGACCACCTACCTCACTTCCAGGAAACTTATTTACTGTCTCTCTGAGACACACATGTATTGCTTCCATCTGGACGATTCCAGGCACTTGACTATTTACAATTTTTATCATATACAGTTTTCCTATGCTGCTGCAGCCTTTTATTTACTTGTGTGCTCTCTGCTCTGAAATGGACTTTTTTGTTTGTTTGTTTGTCTGTTTGTTTCTATTTTCTTCCTGTACTGGGAATTGAACTCACGACCTTGCACTTGCCAGGCAGGCGATGTGCCACTGAGCTAAATCCCCAGCCCCTGAATTGTACTTATAAGGGTCCTGAAGAATGCATTGTAGAACTCCATTTCAGCTGACCTCCTCTTAGGTTTGTTAAGATAGAGCACATCAGGAAAAAAGAAAAAGCTGTCTCATTGCTAGAAGTGGAAGTCCTGTTTGGCATGCGAATCCTTGATACCCAGCATCTCTTCAAAAGTTCCAGTACAGGTGTTGGCCGTATAGCTCCTTCGTTAACACTGTATTCCTTCAGGCTGTGCGTTCAAGTTCAGGTGCTGAGATGGCCTCCTTTTCCCGAAGATTCACTTATCTTCATTGTTCTTCAGAAACCGCTCATTTTCTCTTTTATGCTTTCCATCATTAATTGTGTATGTGTAGTCAGTTCCCTGAGTTAAATCTTTCTCTTTTGAGCACCCAGAAATCTACTCAACGTGATCAAAATATATGGCCAAAGTCTAAATTGGAAAAAAATTATTACAGTAAAAGAGGCATTCCTATTAATACCCCTCAAAACACTCCTCCTTGCTTCAAGTACACTTAGTCCACTGTACTTGCTACTTCCTGAAGCAGTTCTGGGCTTCCTCTTTCATTAGTGTCTTTAGTTGGGCAGTCTTAGTTGCTGCCATGTCCTGAATCCATTCAAAACCTGCATCTTTCATGATCAATCGGCTTTTGGGAGAGCCAGAAGCTTGCAGTTGAAAGCTCTCTTCTGCTTGAGTGTGTGTTTTTTGCTATTCTATGTAGTGCACATCAGTTTCCAGTTTCCTTAGTTTTTCAGTGTGCACTCATATTATTCATCCATTCATCTATGTGTCTGACTGTATGTCAGAACTCTACTGTTTTGATTACTATGTCTTTGTGATATAGCTTGAAATCAGTGAGTGTGATACCTCTAGCCTTGTTCTTTTTCAGTGGAGGTTCAGATATTTAGTGTTTTGTGTGCTTCTATGACAATGTTAAGACTTTTATTTCTGTAAAAAAATGATACTGGAGTTTAAATAAGAATTGCCTTGAATTTACATATGGCTTTGGGCAATATGGATAATGTAACAACATTAATTCTATTCTATGAATGCAGGATGTATTTCCACTTATGTGAATGTTCATCAATTTCTTTCATCACTGTTTTATAATTTTTAGTGCATAGATCATGAACAACCTTCATTGTATTTACCCTTAAGCATCACATATTTTTGACACCCTTATGATTGAGGTTATTTCTTATTTTGCTTTTTGGCAATTAATTTGTTAGTGAATAGAAATGGTACTGATTTTATGTTGATTTTGTATTCTGTAATTTTATTGGATCGGTTTTATTAGTTTTAACATGATTTTTGGTGGGTTATTTAGGGTTCCCTACATATGAGATGATTTCATCTGTAAACAGAAATGTCTTCATTTCTTCTTTTTTCAATTTAAATGCCTTTCATTTCTATTTCTAGCTAAATAGCTATGGCTACAACTTCCAGAACAAAAATGGAAGGCATGGGAGCCTGTGTCTTTTTGCTGATCTTAGTGGAAAACTTTCAGGTATTCATACTTCAGTTTGATGTCAGCCATGGAGTTATAGTACATGGCATTTTCCTGTGGAGGCAAATTCTTTCTATGCATAATTTGATGAAAGTTATTGCCATGAAAGAACTTCGGATTTGCCAAACGCTTTTCTGCATCTACTGAGATGACTGTCATATGATCGGAAACAATGAGGCTCTTACTTTAAAACAGGGAAAAAGTGTTTGTTGTTGGTTTTGACAATGACAGAAACTGTAAAAGCAGAGGGGAACAAGTCACACTGCAACATACTGGAAAGATTCTGGGTGGAAAGGAAGAAATCAGCAAAAGAGGTAACATCAGGAAAGGGAGAAAGTGTTTATAAAACATATCTGATGAGAACAAATAAATACAATTTAAAAAAATAAAAAGAGACAGAACAGTTTTTCCAAAGAAAATAAGAAATTGTTCAAAATGTTTGTGAGAAGACACTTAACATCATTAATCAAGAGGGAAGGACAAACAAACACGAACAGAAAGGGTACAGATGACCAGTCCCTAGTCCCAGTTAAACTCTCTGCTTAGACACCTGAGCGCTTACTCAGTGCGTTATCTACAAAATGTCCTTATCAGTGAGGATGAGACAGTGAGACAGGAACTGAACAAGATGGGCTCCTTTCTTGAGCATGATGCTTTCCCTGTCACCGCTGGGAGTCCAACCCATCAACAGCAGAAAGCACCACAATCCCTCAATCTATCACCGTGGTGCATTAGGGTCCAGCCAGAAACTTGAAGGGAACTTGTTATATCAAGACTTGTCCAGTCACAGAGAGAGGGGGAGTTTGCTCCGGCTGGTACAGACACCAATGCTCACTGCAGACCTAGCTTTGTGCTTATAAACATTGTGCCAGCAGCATCACCCACAGGCTTATGGAATACCTTGAACATACTCAGTAACTAATACCCTCTGTACACTCTTTTCTGGGTGAATAACTCATTTTAGATAAAATAACTGCAGCTATGTTCTCATTATTATAAACAAAGAAGTCTAACCAAGCAGTGGGTCACTCAGGAATAGTTGACAATATAAAATGTTGATAATATCTATCAAAGTTCTTCTAGTGGTTTGTTCTTAATCGCCTATCATTTCCAACCAAACCGCTGCTATCAAGATAATCAAACAAGTTGATATTTAGACTAAAAAAAAAAAAAATCATACAATTTATTTAGTTGTAAATCTTTAGGGGTATAAGTAAATTGGTATACACCTGATGATAATATCTTGTATTTTCTATGATACATCTAAACACATCCCCTTTTAATATTTCTTACTATGACCATACAATTTTGTAACAATCATGGTTTTGTAGATTAATCAATGAAGTGGTAAGATGAGTTCACACAACATTCATGTGACTGAGACAAAGAATCTAACAAATGAAGAGATGTTAAACTTATATCAGGACCCTATTAATGTTTCAGAGCAGGAACATCTATATAGAATTCATTATGGATGTGTTAACAAGAGTTCTCCACATTTACAAGCTACACTAAAAGAAGTTCATTTGCAGTCCTGGTGACAGGCATCACCGTGCAAGAACTTCTTCAAAATATATGGACAGCACTTGTGAAATAACCAGATCCAAAGTAAGTGGGTCTCATACTAAACATTCAGGAACTTTATTTTGGTCTTAAAATACTTAAAGAAAAATTATGCTATATTCAGAAGTTAAGTTCTGAATAATTTCTGTCCTTCAGAAACAATGCAAAGTATTCATTACTAAGTACCCTCTTCATAGAAGCTAGCCAAATAGAATAACTGTATTTTAGGAGTTCAGGTTGTGATATTTTAATTAGCATTTTAAGTGCTTCCAAAGCCGTGTGTCTTTGTCAGTAAAATAGATTGGATAAACAGTAGCTAATCTGATCAATGTAGAAAAATTTGATAGTCTGGGTCCTACAAAGGGTAGATCATAGACCCTGCGTATGAATATTTGGAGAACAATTTTTATTAATTTACATTGTTCTAAGATTTTAGGTGAACAATCTGAACCAATATGTCTACTCCATTCAGCTGTGCACATCGGTACCAAGAAACGGATGCTGAAGGATCCAAGGCATAATCTGCCAAATGTACTGCTGCTATGCCAAACATTTTGTGCCTACTGGAAACATTTCTAAATGATGGCTATTAACTTCAGGTGCTATACCTCTTGATTTACTTTACATTACACACAATGATACATACATTGTCCAAAATTTCCTGTGCGCAACACAATCTCCTTTAACCTGTACTCTGTCTTAAATTACTGCAGAGAGAGGCAGAGTGGTGGGTCTGCCATCTGTTCAGTTTCCAGGTTGGCCTGAAAATCAATGGTAACGCAATCATCGTGTGGTATTTTCTACAACAGATTTTCATGGAAACATTAGATTTCCGCACTAGTATAACGCTGGTGTGAGGACGTATGCACTCTGTCTGCAGCTTTAATATTTTTATTATGCAAATTCAAATGATTTTTAAGTCCCTGATTAACATCTGTGACCTTAAGTATGTCTTGTCTTGTAATGGGAAGTCAAGGGCAACTTTTCAACTAGCACTTTATTTTGCTCACATAGCTCTTGCTTAATACTGACATGTACATTGGAAGCAATCAGATTTATTTATTCATGCATTATTTTAAAATAATTAAAATGAAGATCCACAGTTTCCTTACATTTCATGCTCCCAATTAACAAGTTCACTTCTCTGTCCTGTTCTGAGTCTGTAAAAAAAGAGGGAATTGAAAAGTTCACAAGCTTTACGTGAGAGGAACACACTTTACAGGGGAAATAATAGTACCCTCTCAGCAGCAACACTGCTATTGATCGAGTTTTCATCATCTTTCTTCTCGACTGTGCTAATCAGCTGTTCTCATTTACTTGAATTTCATTGAATTGCACAAATTCTTTGCTAAAACCTGGCAACAGAATCCCTGTATCAGTAACAATGAGTCAGAAAGCGGGGATTCTGTCTGCACTTCTAACTGCCCTGCTATATTGTTCAAATTATGTAAGTGTTAGAGATGGAAACATAAATAGTATTCATGTTCCGTCTTTATAGGGTATGAGCAGAATAGAAACTGAAGTCTTCATATTATGAATAAAATAATTATTTATATTTGTATCATTCATATACAGTTTTAGAATCTTTTCTTTTTTCTTTTTGAGACAGGGTCTCACTATGCAGCTCAGGCTTAACTTGAGCTCACTTTTTAGCCCAGGCTGGTCTCAAACTCACAATAATTCTCCTACCTCAACCTCCGGAGTGCTGGGATTACAAGCATGTGCCACCACACCCAGCTGTTTTTTAGAATCTTTTGCAAACTGTATTTTCAAAATTGACCTATGCACACACATAGTTCTCATTAGTTCTAAGTTCTCACTTAGTTCTAATTTTAAATATTTTTTGAGGACTGCTAAGATCAGTAAACAATAAGTCACTTAATTATGGAGTGTTATCATGGACTGATTTGTGTTCCTTCGGAATTTATGATTCAAGCCTTTAGCCGTAAATGCAGTAGTACTTGAGTACAGGGCCTTTGGAAAGGCAACTGAAGCAAAAATGAGATCACAAGGGTGGGTCCCCCAAGGCAATGGAAATGGTGTCCTTACTAAAGAAGTGGAGGCACCAGAGAACACTCTTCCACACACAGATGCTCACACACAGAGTAAGTCAATGCACGGACAGGAGATGGCCACGCGGGAGACAGCAAGAGGGTCCTCACCACATTAGACTTGGAACGCAAACCCAATGGCATCTCGAGGTGGGACTGGGACTGAGAAAATTTTCATCATTTGTCATCTACTTCTGTGTAGATGACAGGGCAGCCTGAGAAGATTAATGAAAATTAGAAACTTTCAAGTGGAGGTAGAACTTACCAAATAGAACAGACTTGACAGTCACATGAAGTACATTTGAAGCTTCTTTATATCATAGAATCACATTGAAATTTACACTGTATTCATATATGCTTTGCATATATATCTGGAAATTTAGACTTGCCTTTGGCAGATAGCTTTGTTAAATCTCAGGATGATCTTTTGGTCACCAGACTTTGGCAATTTTATTTTGCTGCCTACTGCTCAAGGTATAGGATCTCTCTCTCTCTCTCACTCTCTCTCTCTCTTTCTCTCTCTCTCTCTCTCTCTCTCTCTCTCTCTCTCATTATCTATCACATATCATCTGTCCATCATCTATCTATCTATCATCTATCTATCTCTCTGGTCTTCTTTACTTTTTTACTTCTTTTGTTTGGGTTACATTTTGTCAGAATAAAAGCACTGTTCCTGTCACTGAAGTGGAGTTTCCACTCTTTACACAGTAACTGTATTCTCTTTATGTTTCGGTTTGGGCCGAATGCCGGCTAAAAGGCTCACATTTGAAGGGGCTCTGTGAGCAGGGCCGGGTGCTGGCGGGTTACTCAGAAGGGTGTGATCTCCTCCCCAGCTCTTCTGCTTCCTGTCTGCCATGAGGTGAGCAGCCTCTTCCGACACGTCATTTCTGCCTCAGAGAGAACCAGCTGCAGAGCAATCCACTGAAGCCACAAGCCAAGGTGCACTTCTTCTTCTGCAAGTAGTGGGTGTGGAATATATTGTCCTGGTGATGGGAAAATGACTAATACACTTAAAATTCCTCAATGCTTTAGAAGTTAATATCCTGTCAGAATTTGGCGTTAAGGATGCCCAGCTAGCTGAGCTTAGCCTGAATTTGCTCCTAAGGCCTTTATGTAAAATGTATTCATTCCCTGGATTCTCTCTTTATAATATAGTGAATTATGATCACCCCACAGCTTCTGCGTTTTTCACTTAAATAATTCTTTGTAATGTTTGAGATTGAGCCAGGCCTTTGTGCATGCTAGGCAGAGGCCCTACCACTGAACTATATCCCCAGCCTTTTCATCGACCTGTAATTTTTAGAGAGTGAAGTAAAATTTTGATACTGTGCTTACTCCTACTTGAATTAAAATATCAAAATAAACACTATGCAGAAAGAACACTAGAAAACATTGACATTTTAAAAGATGGTGCATTATTTTAAACTATTTTTTTAATACCAAAAATTGAACTCAGGACCTTGCACTTGCTGGGCAGATACTGTACCACTAAGCTCTATTTCTGGCTCATATTTTAAATAATTTTGAGGATTGTATTTGAAATTTTCAAAGTTTCAAAATGTTGATTTTCTAGTCATGAATAAATATTTATTTTATTTTTTAACTTTTCCAATATTTAGACTTTGTCTTCCCTTTATTTTTGTATTCCGCTGTCATTTATGTACAATTGAGAAAAGATGAAAGATACTAGAGAGAGACGAATTTTGAAGTAGTACTGATGCTAGCCTTTAAGGAAATTCTGATATGAAGGGGTTTAAGAAGACACACATGGTTTTCTATCTTAGAGCACGTCTAGCATAAAGATTGTGGCCATTATATATCAGATCAGGCAATGTGACCAGCTTACTAAAAAAAGTAGACATTTCTCCAATATTAAAAGTGGAAACTGGAGCCTAGAAAAATCTGAACTTGGAAAAAGAATTTAGGGGAATTTCTGATGTTTCAAACAGATAAACCTCCATTTCCAAATGACTTCTGAAGCCAACTATGAGGAGTGAGGTCAAACATCAGAGTTGAGGAAGCAGTCGTCCATGAGTCAGCCTTCCTGGAGACATCAGCAACGAGTGTGGAGGTCCGCAGGCCACTCTTATAAGCTAGCTATAAATTTGTAGATACTACACCTTCAGACTTGAAAATTTGAAACAGACAGCATTTATAATTACAGCTTTATTAGAGCAAAAGATAAAAATCAAAACCAACTAAAGGAAGGGACATATAAGGGGAAGTTTGTGAAGAATCATAAAGTAAAGCTCTCCCAAACTTTTTCAGGGTTTTACTGAGAGTTTGACATGTAGGTGCTATAGTTTGTGTTTTAAATGTCATCCAAAGACTCCTGTATTAAAGGATTAGAAGGTGCTGCTAAAAGCTACAAGAAATAGGTATATCAGTCAGTGCTTTCCAGGAAACAGGTCAAGCTCTAGTCCTTCAAGTGTAATAAATTATTTAATAGAAGTACTGCCTTATAATATTTCATTAAGTAAATACCTTATGCGAACGTGTGAATATGTGATTATTTTCATTTTTATTCTGGAGATTTATCATTGTATCTCCTGTCATTAAAGTTAATGCATTGTTCAATGGATTCCTAGAATCGCAGTGATTGACTTGAGAGGTAAATTTATTGAGAAGACAGCCATGCTAGCTGTCCACTCAGTGACAGATAGAAAAGACAGCTGCCCAGTCAATGGCAGAGATGTACCTGGTTCAAACCCCAGTCTCTAAACTGGAAGGAGAAAAACACCACAATTCTTTTTTTTTAATTATTATTTTAAAGAGAAAAGAACAAAAGCAAAACAACACAAAACTATAAAAATGGTACAGAATTTCAGAACCAGATGATAGGAAATCAACAGTGGGTGTTGTATCACTTTGTGTTATCTTTAAAGTTGTTGCTCAGATTACCGGATATAGGCAGGCAAGATTGAGCAAACAATTAAACATGCACTGTTCCTTTCAACAAACCAATAGAAATTAGCGGTACAATTATCTTAGCTGTCTTGTATATACATATATTTTTTCCCCTTCCTTGTTTCTTTCTTTTCTCCTTTCCCTCATCCCTGTTCTTCTTTCCCATTGAGAAGATAGCCTCTTTAATACATGGAAAAACTGGCTTTCCCTATGCCGAATACTAAAACTAGACCCATGTCTACCACCATGCACTAGACTAAAGTCAAAATGGATCAAATATTTAAGTATTAAAGCAGAAACACCAAATCTACTGGAACAGGAATTAGGTCAAAATCTTGAGGACATAAGGGTAGGCACAGTTTTCATGAACAAAACCCAAACTGCAAAAGAAACACTTCAAAGAATCAACAACTTGGATCTCCTCCTATTAAAAAGCTTTTGTACTTCAAAAGAAATCATCAATAGAGTGAAAAGACAACCCACAGAGTGGGAAAACGTTTTAGCTAACTATCCCTCAGACAAAGGAATTATATCTAGAACATATAAAGAATTGAAAAAATGCGGACTCCCAAATTCAAAGACCTAATCCAAAAATGGACATCTGAGATGAATACACACTTCTCAGATGAAGAAATACAAATGGCAAATGGAAAAATGTTCAGCATCACTGGTCATTTGAGAGATGCAAATTAAAATAACACTGAGATTCCATCTCACCCCAGGAAGAATGGCTATCATCAAGAAATCAACCAACAACAAATGCTGGAGGGGCTTTGAGGAAAAAGGAACACTTTTTCCACTGTTGATTGCAATGTAGACTGGTGCAACCACTGTGGAAATCAGTCTGAAAGTTCCTCAAAAAATTAGGATTAGAGGTCCCATTCAACCCAGCTACTCCCTTTGTGCGCATTTTCCCAGAAGAATTAAAAACATTGTACCACAGCAATACATGGGCACTCGTGTTAATAGCAGCACAATTTGTCATAGCAAAATCATGGAAACAGCCCAAATGCCCAGCAACTGAGGAATGGATAAGAAAAATTGAGTATTTTATAAAGAAAGGTAAACTTAAGGCTTTTATAGGTAAATAGATGCAACTAGAGACCATACTCATAACTGAAATAAACACCAGAACACTTAACCAGTGAAGAAAGCACCATCAAAATCTGCATCACAAACCACTCAGTCACTCTTTTCTAATTAAATTTTTCCTGCTTCCTTTCTCATGTGAAGAAGTATTGATTTCTACAGATAATTTTAAAGACTAGAGTAAACTTAAGACATTTTCCTTGTTTTAATTATGCTAGGGAAATGTTCCTTTTGCCTTACTCCCCAGATCAAATTTGAACCAGCAGTGTTAAAATGGTGTACATATCTAGCTTTTCCTTCCAAGATTCAATATTAGCCATTCTTACAAACATAAAATCCCTAAGTTAAGCAATAAAAAATTACTTCTAATCCTTCTCATGTTCTGAACAGTTCATTCTTGATGAAATGATTGAAAGCAGGTGTTTATCTCATCACTGAACATATTTCATGATAACTCATTCTGGAATTGATGGAGAATGAAGGATTTTTTAGAGGTTGTTCCTACATATTTAAAAACAAACAAAATCTTATGAGCAAGTGATTGATTTACTGAAGTCAACATTTAGTAAATAATAAAGGTGGATCTTCCAAATTTGTCAATTGTGTCCTAAGAGAACAATAACTAGAGTTCTTTAGTGGTGGGGACCGGGGGATATGAAATCAGATTTTACTATGCTGGGGATCTGGCAATGTGGCTGAGATCCAGGGGCTCTGAGGCTGGCATGACCTGCTGTAGGAAAAGAGAACTACTTGGAAAGCTGCCTACTTCCCAGCTGTGCAGGGAAAGCGCTCAAACCCAGCATTTCTAAGACAAGACAGCATCTGGTGAGGACAATCTCAAGAACGCAGGCATATTGATATGAAGAAGGGCTTGTTCCCCAGTAGACTGTTCCCGATTTGCTGCAGTTGCTTTTGCACGAGTACATAGTGCTCCTTCCCCGGTGCTCCTCGCTTGCCCATAAAAGTGGGTTGACCTTGGAGGTTGCTGTGCCTGCCCACCAAAGGCAGGTTCCTCCTGGCCCCGTTGTACCTTGAGTATTGTCTTTTGTCCTTTTATTCCCCACGATTATGCCTGCGGGTATTCGGGGGTCTGATCAGCCTCTAACACTTTATCTGTGGTATGATGGTTCTATGTTAACAACTACATACTGCAGAAAATTGAGTAGGTTGAAAAATATGTGGAGTGCAAAAATAAAAATGACCTATACAATAATCTGTGCAGGAAAGTAAATATCTTTCCTTCCACCTTAGGTTTGTAGTAAAGATCACTAAGAAAATAGGGCCCTAGGCAATGACAAGTTCACCTCTTGGTGACCATAACACGGATAAACACAACCAGAAGGGAACAAGGTAAAGGAAGGTTTATCGTACCATAACATGGATAAACACAACCAGAAGGGAACAAGGTAAAGGAAGGTTTATCGTACTTTCAGTAAGTAAGGAGAGCACTGGAGTTTAATTTGCAAAGCAGGGTTCTCCCAAACCAAGAAAGTGAGAGGATTTTGTTAGAGAGACATCCACACTGACAGAGGAAGGTTCACCATCGCATGCAGAGCTGGGCACATTCTTCACATGCTCAGCTTGAGGATAAGGTCACATGTTCAGAAAAAAGGTGACAGACACATTCCTGAGTGTAGATACAGTTCTTATAAATTTCTCCAAGAGCTTTAGTTGAAACAAAGAGAAAAACAACTTTAAAGGTGTGTTAACAGTCTTCTCAAGGGGCAGAAGGTTTGTCCTGTGAGTATAGTGGAGAGACACATTTACAAGAGGAATCATACACTTCATGTATGAAGTCTTCTTGAAACAAGAAGATGCACCTTAGGTGAAAACTTGTGCACATGTTAAGTTTGCTGAAAAAAGGGTGGATATTCCTAGAGAAGGATGATTGGATAAAAAATATAACTTAAAGATAATTATGTGGGAAGAATTTAGAAAGACCTGTTTATTCAGATTTTTCCCTTTGGTTTGTGTTTTTAGAGATAAGACTGTTCCTTTTCTTTCCCTATATCAAAGCCTTCCCTCAAATGAGAGTCTTAACACCTGCTTCAGGGAAAGGCCAGAAGGTCTTTATGAACTGTTGAAGAGGAAATGGTTAGGGAAAGCGTCGAAGACTTTCATGATTTTGCGTTTTTCTCAAAATTGAAGGTGTTATAGATTGGGTTAGAGTGTCCTCAACCCCCTTAAATCAATGTTTAAAGTCAAACCAGTTAAACACTTATCTACCTTCACCCCTCAACCCCGAGGAATATTGACCGGTGGTGGCTACGTAAATAATTTCAGTTAACTAATGGATTTCTCAGCATCAGTGTGCATAAGTATTACACGATGGATGTGTTGGGGAAAACAGAATATGCTGCTCCGCAGTGCGCACATTTGGCGTGTGGTTATTTCGAGATGAAAGCTACTATGAACAAGCAGACAGAGGAAAGGCTTTTAAAATAGGACGCACGGCTTCCTTTTCTACAGGAAACTGACATCGATATTGAAATTTCCATTTGTAGAGATGTCTCTTCCCCTTGTGTCAGAAAGAGGAGGACACTCAGCACTGCTTGTCCAGGGAGAAGAAACAAAGTAAATCTGTACGACAAATCATGTTCCAAAATCCTTTTCTTGCCTTGCTTTTCCACGTTCTTTCCGCATAACTTTCCTCTCCTGCCTAGAATCCTAAAATCCCTTCCCCTTCATCATAAAATACCATATAAGCCTAAATCCTAAATGCTACTTTGCGTTATGTATCTCTGGGTACTCTGATGTGTTCCTCTGATGTGTATATAAGGCACAAATTAATAATCTGTTTCTTTTGCTTTTAAAATATCTTGGCTAGTCTCATGTACATGGTCCCAACTAAAAATCTTAAAATGGGTGAAAGAAGATTTTTCTCTCTTATTGTGTATCTATCTATGTATGTATATATATTATTTCACAATATTGAGCCTATGCCTCTCTCAGAATTGAGTCCTAATTTCATTTATTTGGAGAATTTGAATATGAATTATGAAGAAACTGGGTACTGACAGCCAAGTAACAAAATCATGGATATCTTTTATTTTTACCCTGGCCTTGTCCAAGGCTAAAGTGAATTTATTGTCTAAGCTCTGGGGATAGACATGGTACTATATCTCCACTGGAAAACTCTTCATGGATACCATGTAGGCCACACATATTCTGTGGGAACCTGTAAACATCTCATGCTGACACAATTTATGCTTTTATTCACAAATTGAGAATGCAGCTTAAGCCATATTTGCTGAGAGATGGAGGGTTTGTTTCCAGATTAGTTTCAAGATAATATAGCTTGAATTTTCAATATCTCCTCATTTATATACTTATGAAAGCCATAATATAGCTGAGACAGGTAGTTCAAATTCTTTAATCGTCAGCTTGTAAAGGCTGAATTTTCATTGGAAAATGAACGATTTTCTAAATTCAGTGTCATCTTTGGAGTAACTGAACACGGGTTAGCCATGTATGGGCTGTAATCTAAAGTTATGATGTGTGTTTAAATTTTCTTAAACAGTTAGTCCAGTGAAAGACATTGCAGTTAATATCTCTGAAACGAGTCCTTTTTGCTCATAATACATTTATTGAATAGTTCTTGCCGCTTTCCGAAGCAGTTCACAAATGTTGTGGCTGCGTCAATATCCTGAATTGATTCAAAATGTTTGTGCTTCATGTTCATTTTGACTTTGGGAGAGACTCAGATGGTGAGGGCAGGTGTGTGACCTGCTAATATTCCTTATCTGCTTGGCTTTCCATGGACCTGCGGTGGGCAGCAGCCTTCACAGTAGTTTTTCATCCCACCTCATAAGGACACCTGTGAAAGAGTATTTCTACAGTAGAACTGCTTCAGAAAGGGATAAAAACAATGCAATCATGGTGTTCAAAGCCAGGAAAAATATTTGAAGGTGGATAAAGGGCAATGTGTCATTTATTGTAACAATTACTTTTATTAAAGTGACCATACCTCCTATATTTATATTCTTTCCCTTTCTAGATCCCATTCCAATGGTAGAAAATTCATAGGAAATGTAAAACCCCACAAGGATATTAACAATGAAAGGAGATAATAGAGGTCAGTAAGTAGAAGAGAAACAGTTTAGAAAAATAAAGTGAAAAAGAAGAAGAGATATAAATTATCTATCTGAATAGAGCGTCCTCCAGCGTATGACCAGTGCTGAGACAGTTGGTAGGAAGTAAGCAAATGTATGCTCAATATCCCTAGTGAGTCTCAGGATTTGAGGTTACCAAGTAGAAAACAATAAGGTTTGAGATCCATGACTAGTAGGAGGAACAAAATTAAAGTCTGTTCCTCAGAACTGGTGAGACACAAGCCCCTTCTGACAGGCTTTGAGAGCGCTTCTGTCTAGGAAATGTGACTTCAGGTACATGGTTGGAGAATTCTGGTTTAAAGAATGAGGTATTAAAAAATGAAAACCGAGAAAATATTTCTAAATACTCATATTTGGTAGACCTCTAAAAAATAAAAGTATCTATTTCATCCTTTTATGGTGCAAAAGAATGAGTCAAAATGGGAAAAAGAGTCCTCAAAGAAAGAAAAATAATGGCACATACAAACCAAACTTCACAGATAACTATATTTAAAATTTAGGACAACAACGTAATTTCTACAGCATAAAGCATAGACAAGTAGTTAGAGGATTAATTGTTGAATCAAAAATAGCTCTTAGAAACCCCTGAGCTAGACCAACAACAAAGGTAAACAAATGATAGAAGATTACAATATAAAGTCAAAGGAATAGCCAAAAAACCTCAATGATGTCGGCCTTTTATGCAGTCTCCAGTTTGTAACTAGAAATAAATAAACTTAAAGTTCAGAAAACAGATTTGCTATCGCCCTGCCGCGGTGTTCCTGCGTGCTGGGATATACACCTGTGTCGTCAGCCCTGGCTTAGGCATCTTTCTTGGTATTGGTTAGTTTTAGGCTTCCTCCTCCACCAAATTTCCAAATTCCTCGCTCTGTGCTTCACCAGAAACCACATCTTAACAGTCACTTCTAAAATGAGTTGGATCTGACTCTGATTCTCTCACACCACACCGCTGATGACTGTGGCTGATGCAGCTCACCCCTCTTGCCAGTACCTCTGAAGCATCCCTGGGATTGCATGTGTGGCCCATAGTACACGTATTTATCTGTCACTCTTAGTGTTTTCTTTCTAAAAATTTAATTACAGCATGACAAATTAAACTATTCCCTTGCACCATTTTTCACACAAATGTACAATTTAATAGAAATATGATAGAGATTGACATAACTACCCGCAGGAGTGTAAGGATATACAAACAACTGCATGGTAGCTGAAATTTTATAGGCAGAACCAGAATGAAAAACTACCTATACAGCAACAAATCTTAGTCTTATGAAATCTGTATTATGCCACAGGTTTTCTAGAGAAATGAACCAAGACAAATATATATATATATATATATATATATATATATATATAGAGAGAGAGAGAGAGAGAGAGAGAGAGAGAGAGAGAACTCATCATGGGAATGGGCTTAGTGCTGGGGATTGAACTCTGAACCTTCCTCTTGCTCAGAAGGCAAGTGCTCAGCTGTGGAGGCTAAGTCCTGTGGTATGTCATCTTCCCGTTGGCGCATGATGGTGTCCAAGTTCAGGACCGAGAGCCAGGAAATGGATCGGAGCTTCCGGTGTGAGGCCGGACCTGCGATCCCAAGAGATGGGAGATGTTGACGAGACTGTGTGAGTCCAATGGCTTGAGATCAGGAGTTCCGGGGTCCAAGGACAGGAGACAGACATTCCAGCTCTACAGGACAGTGAATTCGTCTTTCCAGCCTTTTTCTCTTACACAGGCCCTGAAAGAATCAGCTGGTATTTGTCCTCAGGGGTGGATCTTCCTTACTTAGCCTCCTTATTCAAATGTCAAGCTCTTCCAGAAATATATTCATGGGTATACCGAGAAATAATGTTCTAACAACTACCTGAGTCTCTTTTAAGTCAGCCGAGCTGACACTTAAAATTAACTCCTCATAGGATGGCTAGATGCTAACTAGGTGAACGGTCAGGAGATAACTGTACACACAGAGTTTCCCCAATTGCTCTCAATGCTGTATATAGTTTCCAAATGACAGACGTCAAATTTTGACTTACCAACACAATATAAAAGTAAATCCTGAACACTGGGAAATGTGAGAGTATTCTGAAATCCTTCAACGAATTGTCTATTAAATTGACAAAAAGTAGATAGATTCATGTGTGTGCATCTGTGTGAGAGACAGACATGTGGAATGATAAAAGACAGACAGACAGAGAGACAGAGAGAGAGTCAGAGAGTCAGAGAGACGGAGAGAGCTCATAGCTATGGATAGAAAGATAGCATGGTAAAGGTGCTAGTGATGCTAGATTATTCCACAGGTTCAGTGTAATCGATTCTAAATCCACAATCCAAGCAGGTTTCACCTTTTTAGTTGTTAAACTGGATCTCATAAGCATGGAAAGGGACAGGTACAAGCATAGCAATACCTTCTGGAAGAAAGCTGTAGGACTTGAAGTTGCTGACGGTGAGTTCAGTACAAATGTGTAGTAGGTAATACATTGCTGTGTGTGGCAGGGAAAAGTGAACAGATTAGCGGAGAAAAGTGAGTCTAGAAGCAGTCAGACACAAATGGGCCGTATGATCCATGGCAAGGTGACACTACCCTTCACTTCAGAAAGACGAGCTTGTCGATGGAGTACTGGCAATAAAGGAAAGCCATATGAAACCTCACATCCTGCTAGTTTGACTGAATTTACATGTCGAAACACAATAAATTTAGAGCAAAATATCAGGGACTATGTAAGATTCAAGTGGGCAAATATTTCTTAAGCAGTATGTTCAAAGCACTAACAATGAAAGAAAATGCAAACTAGCCTATATTAAAATTTAACAGGCTGTCAAAAACATCAAAGGGAGAAAAGTAATGCATGGGATGAGAGAAGGCGTTTGCAATATATTCTTCTGACACAGGACTCCTGTAGACCATATAAGAGAAAGAAGAATTAAGTCAGTTGAACAGAAAGTGAAAAAAAGTGACAATACTTCAAGATTTTTATTTTAAATGCCCTGTATTTCAATTGATAGTTATATTTAAGTACAGTATTTACTTCCTCTATAGGCATTGTAAAAGGACATGTGTGATATCAGTGCCTTGGAATGACTTGCTAATACACTAGTGAGTGATTGGTTTTTAAATGTTCTGCATGTGACTGTGAATAGTACCCTTTTCATGAGCTTATTTTATTCATTTAATTATTTTGTCGTGCTGGAGATTGAACTCTGAGCCTCTTTCATGCTCAGAAGGCAAGTACTCCATTACTAGCTTATGCCCCTGAGGCATACTTATATTTTAATATTTAGTTCTGCTAAAGTGTTAAATCTTGGTAATTTATTTTGTTGTTTGAAACAATAATAACCCTACGTTCATTTTGGTTTAATCATTGAAAGTATTGTTTTGTAATCTCTCATATCATAAATTATTCCCCTTTGGTCAAATTTTGGGACTTCTAATATTTGGGAGAAGTTTCATTCATTGCACCTTAAAATCATTGCTCAACGTCTCTGACCTGATTTCTTAGCCTTACAAAGTGATCATCTCTGTCCTTAATAATGTATTTTGTGAAGTTCATTTCCTTAAATGAATGTAAATTTATACCTGCTCTTTATAACTTAGATTAATTCTGTTTATACTAGTTTCTTGTTGATTTTAAAGTTCTCCAAGTGTAACTTGTCCAGCTTTGGACCTCGTTGTACTATTATACCTTTTAAGTGTTTACACTTTTCAGTTATTACTTATCTCCTCTCTATCACTCTTTTCAATGATTTAGAGTTTCCATTATGTTGCTAATGGTTATTTTATTCTATTTTCATCTGTACGTTTGGAAAGATTAGTTTCCATGTATCTTTCAATAAGTATGATGCTTGAAATCTTATACTGTTTACTTAATAAATTTAAAGTTGTTCAAACTCTCTAGCCTGTCTCTTGAAAAATAGAGGACTGACTGCTCCTTATCACCTCTTTTCACAGTGTCTCCTGCTTCATCCAAAACCTTACTGTAGTTCTTTAGCCTTCTGTATTAAATATTAGTTTTTAATTATTGAAAAGATAATTTCTTCAGAAGTTTCATGGGAGGGGTCTGTTGAGAGCAGTTAGTTACAGGCTCACCTGAAATCACTTCTCATTTTCTTCTTTTTTGACAGTTTTGCATATACTACATTCTAAACAACATCATTTTTTGAGAGCTTCTTATGATATGATTGCACTTTCTCTTTGTAGCTTACTGTAAGAAGTAATTTACAGTTTTCTGTGGGTTATCTTTCCATCTGGGCCATTTTAAAACTTTGATTGGTTTTAATGTTCTATAGTTTCATTGCAGTATGATACTCCTTCTCATTGGAAACCTGCTTCCTACATTTTGAAAATTATTTATTTGTCTTTGCCTCTTTCTTATCAATTTAAAATAAATTTCTTTTAGGTCGCTTGGGTACATTTAGCTGTGCCTCATCTGCTTTTGAATTTTGATTCAGTCCCTGTTTTAAGTGCATCTTAATTATTAAAATTATATATAAACTTTAAAAAATTTAGTCATTTTCTAGTTTCCCTTTGCTTGTTCATTTTCTTAGGTTAACTATTTCATACATTCAATGCTACGTGGTAGCTGTATAATACTTCATCTGAGTGTGTACGTTAAATACAACTGGACTTCGTGGGTTTCCTGATTTATGACTTTAACCTCATACGTGTTCGACTTTAATGTGTTAAATTAGGAATCCACAGGGAATTCATTCCTTTTAGGACAGATTTAAATTTATGTTTTGTTTTGTTTTCAAATAAAAACATGACATTTATGTAGGACATTTTCAGCTTTCTGGGAAGATAGAAGGCTTAACAGAGAAACTCCAGGTTGCATTCCGCTACCTTGCTGTATATAAAATTGTGGGGTTCATTCCTTGATGTCATCACATCCTTCACCTTTTCTCGCTTTTTCTTTGTGTTATGACCTCGTACTCCTTGTCTGTCAGTCTTTTTATAGACTGAAATTGGTTTTCGTCTGTTTGTTGTGCTGGAGAGTGGAAGAAGGAAGTTTAGGCAGGATTTATCCAGAATCTAGATGTATCTAACGGTAGGACCTCTGAGGTATTTCGTTTGAACCGGAGACCCAAAGCTGTTTTCTCTCTATGTCTGTATGGCACAAAAAAGTTTAATAAGCAAAAAATCTTTTATGAGTTTGACTCTTTTTTTATTTTAAAGAGAATTTAAAAAAAGAACAATAGTAAAATGCAAACAACATAGATAAAAACGAAACAAAACAAAAACAATAAGAATGATACAGGTTTTAGAACAAAATGACAGGGAGTAAGAGTGGTTGTAATATTACATACTGTTATCTTCAATGAAGTTCTCAGGTTACCAGATGTGAGGATGCAAGATTGATCAAACCATTAAAGAGAATATAAAATAAAACAAAAAACATATAGATGCTAAAGAGTTTCACCAAATAAGATAATAGGAACTTAATAATGGCTGTTATGTTGCAAGCTCTTGTCCTCAAACTAGTTGTTCAGATTACCAGACATAAACAAGCAAAAGTGGTCAAAAAAAGAGAAAGCATTAACTGTTCCTTTCAATAAACTGTTAGATATCAGCAAAGTTGACTTCTAATGTGCAAAAAATATCAATTCTACCAACTCAAGTAATGAAAGTGCCATCTTTATATTGTAATCATTTTGATAAAAATGCCTTTAGTAGTTTTAAAATTTACATTAATATAAACTTCAATTAAGTAAATATTTATAATTAGAAAGAAAAATACAATAAAATAATAATCTAGTTTCTAATTTATTGAGGTTTGAAATTTGCTATAGTGGAAGTACTAAAATTCATAAGATGGAACCAACCGTTTAGCAATCTAATGATGATTTGATCTATTAGATAGTCTAAATAAAATTGTTTCTTTCTCTTTTAAAAAAGATGTGAATACAATATGGATATGAGAAGGTAAGACTTTTCTAGTTTAAATTCATAAATATTTTGTTTTATTCCCTAATTGTTATTTATGGTATATTTTATCAAACAGCAGCATTACCCATTAAGCTAACACTTAAATGAACACCCAACAAGATAAAACGTATTATGGGACATAAAATGCAAATAAGCACGTTTATAAAATACAAAACATACAAAGCATACTCTTAGACTACAAAAGAATTAAACTAAAAGCCAATAACAAAACTGTAGTTGAAAATCCCAAAATATTTCTACATTATTCAACACACTCCTAAATAAAATATTTTCAGTTAAGTGTTAATAAAATTAGTGTTTCAATATCTATGTGATTCAGCATACGTGGTGCTTACAGAAAAATATCTCAGATTTTCATCTGATATGAGTTATGATTGTTTTATACAGTGAGTGGGTAAATATTCCTTTTACTTTTATTTTTTGAATAGGTTGTGAACAATTGATATATACTTCTTAAAAGTTTGGTAGAATTCTTCAACGAAACTCTGTGCCTAGTCCTTTCTCTTTTGGAAATTTTATTAATTATTGGTTCATTTCTTTGAATAGATAGAGATTTATTCAAATTATGTACTTATTTCTCTTTGAGAGGTTTGGTAGTCAGTGTCTTTCAAAGAATTGGTCCTGCTAGTGTAAGTTATTGAACTGGTGAATGTCCACTTCTTAGTGCTATTTATGATCTTTCCCATAGGATCATAAATGGTGGTTTCTCTTCTATTTCTCATGTTGAAATGTTAGGTCTGATCTCTTTTTGCTTGGCTGGGAGGACAAGTGTTTCATCGAGCATAATTCCATTTGTCAAAATCTTGCTTGTGCTTTTGTTGATTTTCTTTATTGATTTCTCATTTCCAATTGGCTTGCTCTCTTCTCAAATTTTTATCATTTCTTCTGCTTGTTTTCAGCATACACGGCTCTCTTATTTCTATAATTTTCTATGGAAGAAGCATGATTAGTGATTTCTTTATCTTCTCTTCTAAAATGCTTAGTTTTTTAAGATGATGGAATACATTTGATTGTTAGAGATATGATTCCTCTATGAGAGAAAATGAAGAAAATTAAAATTTTCAAGAACTTACATACTCCTATTTTATTATACACACATCACTTAAATTTGAAACAGGAATTGTTTTAAGAGGAAACTGGGCTTATATGAGTAAATAATCTGATCGTGTCTTTATTTGGGAAAACAGAACAGGTTTGAAAGGAGGAAGTAAGCAAAAGGGAAGGCCACTTAACAGTTAAAAAGGACATGCTAGAAATTGTGTTTGAAGTTGTATATACTATTTTTTCATCTTTGAAGAGATGGACAGTGTGCCGGAAGGAAAGGAAATGCTCTGCCAAGCTTCAAAATCTGGGCTACTTACTTGATGCTATTAAGCAAGGGAATAATTTGTGTTAGCAAGGGAATAATTTCTGTTTGCAGTTTTAAAACCTAACTTTCATCTACTGTATCAACTTGCCTGTTCTGTACACATGGTGAATCTATGTATTAACTAAAAATATGAGTAAGTGGTATGATGCTATGTGGGCATTTACAATGTGAAAATCCAAAATGTCTGCATGCAATGTTCACACTAGCCTGATTTAAACAGGAACATTAGAATAGAAGCTGTACAAAGTGCTCATGTTTAACAGACAGAGAAATACCAACTTCCAAGTCCTGAGTGCAGCAAGTTGTTGTAGGAAGAGATTGATCAGATAAGTTGAATCTAAAATGATTCTGTTATTGCTGATGATGTATTAATATAGTATAGCATTAATAATTTTCTGAGGATAAATTTTAATTTCAAAAGAAACTTTTGATTACACATATAGGAACTAAAATTTTTCAAATCATTTTCTAACAACCGTGATTTTCTGTAAGTGTTCCCCAAAATTTTTCGGACAGAATTCTTTTACATTAATCTATATTTCTTTCCTTTGAATGAAAGGGTTTAATTAGTAAGTTAAAAAGTTACCAAGAATGTTAACTTTTTTATGCTGTGATTAAAAAAGCATTTTCTGGAATGCAGAAAAAGGGAAGTTGGCAGTAATTCTCACTGGCTCTTTGGAGACAATCTCCATGTGTACTGTCTGGAGGGAGAAAACCTGATGCCTGTGGGGGAAAGTGGGGCCTAAAGTTTTAATTATCTTGGACAGACAGCATTGAATGCCGCTTATACCAGTGAGAAGCCATAGCTAATATATTGTGGTGAATTGCTAAAGTGTAAATATAAGGACGCGGTCATGTGAAGGCCTGGCGGATGCTGACACACAGACGTTCATGGTCTGTACCGAGCATTTTCTACAGGGTCCGCTGAAGCTCCTCACGGGACAAACTGTATAGAATCCTAAGGAAAAATTCTTGTGGTGCTGACTCAGGGAGAAAAACAATAGCAAGTCCTGCAACTCCACCCATCCTGTGTCTGCTTTCTGTTTTACAGGAAAGAAAGACTTACTCGGCAAAGGGAGGAGCAAATGTGGTTAGTGTTTGCCCTGCAATCAAGGTAAGAGGAGAAGAGAGAGGTGTGTTGGTACTACCCCTGTGGTTAAAGGACGGAGGGAGTATTCCTGACGACCAAGCCTCGAAGCAGAGGAAAATGAAGCCTTCTAAAGGCATGGCCCTGAATTAACACTTCAGAGAATGCAGGCCTTCCACCGCCACTCACTTCCAAGTCAGAAAGCTGAGCTGGAATAACCATGGAATATAGTCCAGAGGACCACACAAGACTGATTCTGTCAGAAGAGCAGATATCACAGAAAACCTCCAGCAAATCAGCCCACCATCTAAGCCTGACCCATTTGTACCGGAATGCGATAGGAACCCTAGTATCAGAAGACTTCAGTGTCTGACTCATAACTTCATAAAAATACAATCCCACCATCTCTGACGTTGTCGCTGCTATGTTAATACTTCACTGACACAGTACTCCACATTAGAGATGAATATGGTTTCCTTTGGAAAGGAAGAAAGACACGCTCATTTCTAAGTAGTCTTAGGTATAAAAGAAATATATATTTTACTTGACTCTCTCTTTCCCTATACAAACTATCTACCTTTCAAACAAAGAAAATCCCAAAGCACTACAAAAAAAGCAAGAAAGAAACCCCAGTTAAAGAAACGAAAACGCTGTCAAAACCAGATGCTGACATGTCACAGGTGGTGGAGCCAGCACAAAGAAAATGTCAAACAACTAATCTTAATATGTTAATAGCGCTAACAGAAAATGTGTACAGCGTGTGGAATCAGACCATTTCAGCACAGAAACTGGAGCAGGAAAGACCTAACTGGAAATCCGAGGTGAGGGGCAGTGAGCAGTAAAAGAGATGGTGCACGTCTTTGATGGGCTCGTAAGTAAACTCGACACCACCAAGAAATGAATTGGTCAATTTCAGGTCAATAGAAAATACCCAAACTGGAAGAAAGAAAAAGAAAGAAGAAAGAAAGAAAAGCTGAGCAGAGCATCTAAGCTTGCAGAATAATATCGAGTGACCTTAAGAGGTACGTAGCAGTAATCTCAGAAAGGAAAAATAATGTGGGGGAAAATGTTTTAAGAAGTCTCGACTAAAAAATTTCTAAAACTCATTACAGACTAATGCAGAGAGATAAGTAGCTTAGTGGACATCAAGCAGGACATACAGTAAAACAATACAATACAGAAAAGTTCATTAGAGTGCACGTCATATTCACATTTCTGAAAAGAAAAGACCAAGAGAAAGACATTACTTGCAAAGGAACTAGGGAATCAGAGATTTTATTAAGAATGATATAATCAAGAAGACCAGGACTGCTACATTTAGAGTGCTGTGTAAGGTAATGCACAGCGGCTGGAGATGTAACTCAGCTGTAGAGAGTTTTTCTAACCTGCAGCAGGTCCTGTGTTGGATATCCAGCACAGCAAATGAAGGAATGAATGGAACTTTTCATATACACAAGAATAGGAACTTATTAAGGGAGAATTTGTTTTAACAGATGAATACAGTTGAGAGCCACATTGCAAATGAACATATTGAATGAGCAGTGGCCCCGGTGTGTCAGGACACACTGTAGCATCTGCCTCCAGTTTTTCACTAAAGCTTGAAGATTATATATTAGTATTGCAGTTTTGAATTCATATTCCATATATATTTTCACCTTTTCCAGTTTTTAAATCTCCATATTCTTTATGAATACATACCCTTTAATTTTAGGGCAGTTTATATGATTTTCTAATGGATCACAAGACCCAAGCAGACTTAACTTTGTATATATGTAGCTTACATAATCAAACATGTTCAAATTTTTATTGTTTTCCAAGGTATATATTGGTCTGGAATGCTGTTTATTTATTTTCTGAAGCCATATGAGAACACTTTTATTTATTTTTCCATCACTATGAGAAAACACAGAGAAGCAGAAGAGCCGCAGAAAGAGACTGAGAAATGAGAAATAAGGAATAAATGACACTGGCAAAAAATCAGGGATCAAGAATCTCACCGTAAACAGTCTGGAGCCATGATGTTCGTTTTTATTAAGAAAACAGAATAAAACTCTTTTCTCCTGTACACTCACAAACACACACATACATGGCTTTGAATATAAATCCTTCTATTATAATTTGAATCAATATAGAATTTAATGAAATGTTGCTGTACTTCTACGAGTGCTCATTACTTCTAAGCAGCTGCTGTGAGACATAAAAATCAGATAGAGAAGGACCGATGATTGAAACCATCAAGACAGAGAATTAGCTACGAAACACTAGAAGTCTGACAAAAATATGCCCCGAGGCCCCAACCTGATTAAACACACTTAAGGAAATCAGAAGTTTAATATCGGATTTACAGGGACGCGGACAGTTCTCTTCAGGTTAAGCACAGTCAACCGAATTGCATCACGGAGACAAATAATGTGTCTCTTTCCGGCCTGAAAGAAAAAGGAGTAGCATTGATGTATTAACATCTTCTTGAATACACTCATCTGCTTATATTTGTTCTATAATTCCTGACCTTGTCAGCAGGCAAAGTAATTCGGTCAGGATGAAGAATGAATTGTGCTTTGTCACAGATGTCTCTGGCTTTAGGTGTTCTCTTGAAGAATTTGTGGTTCTGGTTGTTTAATGAGAACAATTTTACAGATCTCTAACTTCCGAATGTACTTCTGTCACACATTTCTAGTTGAGACTTGAAATTCAGATGTCCTAAAAGTTTTGAAGTTTCTTTCCCACTCCAAGGCTTTGTTCAATTGCTTGTTTGTCTAAATTAGCAGAGAAAGGCAAATTGACCAATCTCCGGTGTCCTATCTAGGGTTCAATTCTTTTTTCTTTCTTTTTTTTTTTTTCCGGTACCGGAAATCGAACTCACGACCTCGCGCTTGCCAGGCAGGCGCTGTGCCGCTGAGCTAAATCCCCAGCCCCTTAAGGCCCAGTTTTTTTCTCAGAACACATTCAGAAGAGTAGTAAAATGCACAGCTCCTGACAGAGGGTGTATTGCAACATAATAGTACAAAAACTCATCATTAACAATCGTAACAAACTCATCACAGATCAGCCTGACTAAAATCGAACCACGCTATGTTTCTGTCTAGTAGCCTGGCATCCTTACGAGCTTACCTGTCTAGCTATTGATCAAGCTATCTGTCTCCTCATCCTCCATCTGTTCTCTATCATAGAATTTGCAATCAGAAGTGAGATCTCATGGGACTTGTACTGGTACAATTACTTTGATGTGAAAGCCACTATAATTTGTAAAAGAAATGAAATCAGACTTTTTCTATAGCAGAAAGTGAAGTCATGTTTCTAGTACTTGACCAGGCCCTCTAAGCCAAATATATATATCTATCTACCTATCTATATATATATATATATCAGACATGAGCCATGCATAATGCCATGTAGTCTCCTGCTAATGAAACTTACTGTACAAATAAATACCAATCAGCACAAATATGCAGAGGATGTACATCATTTTTGTAATTTTTTCAAAGAGCTCAAGAGCAAGTTTATGATGATGACTGTTTTCCCTCACTTAATTAATTTAATAATTTAATAAAAATTGACTATTTGGTAATCATTTATTCAAATGCTTAAACATTTCTTTCCTCTCATTTAAAGGGAATTGCTTTCTGAATGTTTTTAATTTTGGTAAGTAAGTACCCTATTACTCAGTTAAAGCTAGGAAGACAAAGAATGTATAGCTGGAGGGCATATTAGAGGGGACCCATGGGCTCACAAATCACTTTCTCTTTGAAACTTCCAGTTCCGGGAATTATACTCAGGGTCTCGCAGTGCTAAGTGTATGTTAGATCACTGAGCTACAACCACAACTCCACAAATTACAACTGAATGTGAATACATTGAACCCTACCACGAGCTCATGGTACATAAGCTCAGAAAATACCTGACAGATCCTGTCGGCCCCTCACTTTAGTGGTGACCAGGAAATGAGCCCATAGAGAAGTGCATTCCCCACACATGGGGCTGGAGGCAGTGTCCAGACATAAGCTCTCCTTTCCGTTGCAACAAAGTTCCTCTATTAATACAGAAAGCTTGCTATCCGGCCAAAATTTTCTGTCAAAAATTCAATAAATGGGTGTGCAAAAAACAAATGTGTACAGACATTGCTGTGTCCATAGTTATAAAATACTTGTTTATATGGAAACCATTACTGAATATTAATTATTGGCAACAGTGATCACTGCATGTAGATAAGATCTGTTGCGTCAGGTTTCTACTATACTTAATTGCTGTGTTTTCAAGGGAGCACAGTGCAACCAGGTGTATCTTTGGACCATCTCAAACATTTATATTTGCGTTCTATTGGACAGGAAGTCTACCCACAGACTCAGCTCTATTAATTCCCTTGCTATGTTAGTTATTGGATCTCATTGAAAAAATTTAGTTATTGGGGTGTCAGTGGCTTTACATAGCATTTTTATTTCATGATTGGTTGACTACATTAACAAAGAGGTCTAAGTTTCTGCAGCTTATGCAACTCACTACTTGTTTATCTTCTGCTTGCTGCTGTGGGCTTGCTCCCCAATAAGTTTAAGCACTTATATTAGGATACATCCTAGACCACTCTACATTTTCTTGTTGTACGGAACAACTGAAATTATGTTTGACTTTGTAGAGCAATTCCTGAAAATGTTCACATAGAATCCAAATACACGCTGACCTTAAGCTGTATCCAGTTCATCTGGTAGCTGCCTAATAATGGAGAAGTCAAACACCTTTCCAAGCCATAGTTTCCTCATCTATAAAAGGGGAGATAATGATAGTAAGTAGCCCAAGTATTTGTCTTCAAAATTAGATAAAAGTCTGTGCAGTTTTAGAGCATTTCTGGGCTACAAGTGAGCATTTTATAGATGTGATTTATAATTATTTATGTGTCCATTCTTCAATCTAGAAAATATCAAACATCTTCCATTCATAAGAATCAGAAAAAGGCCCACATGTTCTTCTTTTTCTCTAAGTATATAGCCCACATTGATTTCTCCTCATTCTTAATCATAATAAGATTTAGGATATAGTATGCTGTATTATTTTTAGTTTTTAAGCATAAACTGTGTTGCTCTACACAGACTTTAAATTCCATGAAGTTAAGTCCAAAACCTTACATACTTAGGAACCAGTAAACATAAACTCACTGCTTTACTTATTAAACTTACAAAGGGCATCAAAGCTCACCTTTTAATGGCAAAACATGCAATTTATTTACATATCGTCTTAGCTCTATTCAAAAAGAAAAAAATATTCAAGGGCAGTGATAATATGAAAAGACATAATGTGAAACCAATATTTAGAATTTGCTAATCAAATCCTAAAGCAAGAAAAGAGAAGTTGAAGGAAGTGTAAAATGATACCGGTAGTAGAGAAAGCACATGAACAAATCTTTATGTAATACGGAACCGGAAGGAGGCTCAGGAAACTGAAACATGAGCTCTATACGAGTAAAGACAATATCTTCAAACCCGAAAACAGTATTATTTGAAAGCCTGTAGGATAAGAAGTTAGATCACAATACACCAGAGAGAAAACTAGAGATTTATTCCCTGGAAAGTTTGAATACAAAGCTACTTAGGGACCACAGGCATATTTCAACAGGATTTTTACAGTGATAAGAGGAAAGTGGCCATCACATAATTTTTTTTGCCATTTACCTTTAATAGTTCAGTCACCTCACTATGAGCAAGTTCGCCCGTTAACAAGGTAACAAGCATCAGTGATGCATGCAGAGAGTTTACCCTGTTTCCTACAGCCTTTCATTTGAGGGTATTTCTTAACAAGCATGACAGAAAATGAGACACAAAGAGAAATAAAATACTCAGAAGAAATGGACACTTCAGAAAATGGCAATAATGCAAAGCAAATCAGTATAAAAACTTCTGTCTCTGTCTCTTTCTGTTTCTGCCTCTGTCTCTGTCTGTCTGCCTGCCTATCTATCATCTATACATATATAACAAAAGGAAAAATAGAATTTAAAACTGCTCTTTGAAATTAAAGAAAAGATATCATGAGATAAAATATGAGAAAAAAACATTGAAGAACAAAAATGAGAAAACTCTCTCTAACCAGAACAAACATACAAATACATGAGTTGAAAAATAAAAGCACAATCACAGGAATCCTAGAAGATTGGCACGTGAAGGATACCATCTGAATGTTAAGACAATAAAGAACAAGTCATGGCAAATGTAAAAGGGATTTCAGCAAAGAAATGGATTTAAAATGATCAAACTTGAAGACTTCACTGTCTAGACAGAAATAACCTCAAAGTATCATCACTATCTACAACATCAAAAGTAGATACCACATCCATTAAATATTATGAACCTTACTATGAGTTGATGAAAACATTTCCAGAAAGGAATTGCATCTAAATGTGGTTTGTCAAGACATCTGTCAACATCTAGTCCTGTGCTTAAACCATGCTCTAGCTGATAACTACAGGAGTTGCCGTGTGGTCCCAGTGAAATTCTTGCGTCCTGGAGTCTGATCGTTACATCGGACTTGTACCTTGAGATAGCTGGGTAGGCGCCACAGGGACTTGTCCCAGATGAAAATCATAATTGTTCGGTCTTCTGAAACATCATTGTTTCCTAGAATGCTTTGTCTGTGAAAGCTTCCTTCCCTCTCTTCCTTTCCTCCTGCCTGAGGAGAGTTACTTCCTGTTCACCAATATTCCACACAGGAGAAAAACAGTAGGCTTTAACTGCAGCGCATCTGCTTGAAGATGAAACATTGAATTCTCAGTGTTTTATGTAGACCCGCAGCATGCTGCTTGCTGGAAATTGAGAGTCTGTTAAGTGAATCTTTCAACATTTCAGAGCTGACGTCCTTTTGCCTAAAACAAAATGGCTTTTCACTTCTCACTACGACGCATTGTTCATTGCAAACTAAAATTTTTGTCTTCCTGTTTCAGATTGCCTCCAGCAGAAGAACTAAAAAAGTATGTGGACTTTCAGAGTAATGTGGAATTCTGGCAGTGAAGTTGACAGCTGCTTCCATGAGGTTATTTTCTGGAGTAGGTGTTTGTATTTC
This sequence comes from Chinchilla lanigera, assembly GCF_000276665.1. Classification (NCBI taxonomy): domain Eukaryota; kingdom Metazoa; phylum Chordata; class Mammalia; order Rodentia; family Chinchillidae; genus Chinchilla; species Chinchilla lanigera. The sequence continues at coordinate 17,811,377 of NW_004955441.1, forward strand.
TGCCAGAAAAAGAAAATAGGAATGTAAGCAGCAATACCAGTATGTAGTAAAGAATCTAAGGAAGCATAAAGACCAGAGAGAAGGCACAAAGTTAACCTTAAGGAGAGACGATTTGTTAATATATTTTCACCTCTGCGAAGCTGTAAGATCTTATTCTGAATCAGTTGCAAGTATTATCACGGTTCCTGGTAATGAAGTGGAAGGGAGACTGCACAGAACGGACACTTTAGGAGCACATAAGGAATTGAGTAATAAGGATTATTCCATTCTTTATCAAAGCTCTTGACTAGAAAGACATGAACTATCATCATTGTACTCAGCTTCTTCATGTTTTGTGTGGGAACACTGACATAGTCACAGGGTGACAAGTGCCTTTTACTGAAACCACGCCTACTCATTTATTTACCTTTTTATTACAACCATTCTTGCTTAAATTGATAGGAAAATGTAGGTGGATGGAATCCCAGACTAGAGGATATTTTACTGTTACGTGTAGAGGAACTAAAGGTTGAGGGTGGGCACAGAAGCAGAAACAAGATCCTTAAGTCAAAGAACCTCTTCTGAAGGCAGGGCATTGGAGAGGCTGGAATCTAGTTGTCCTTGATTGTACAAACTAAGGAGAGAGAAGAAGGCAGGGTCATCCTGCTGGTTCAGAGCCGGCTTTGATGGTCTGAACTTCACTCTTTTTAGCACTTCAGGGATATATTTCAGGTAATGAAAGTAAAACTGGTAAAGCACCAAACAGGCCACAGGTAGTTTGATTCCCAGCCAAAAAGGAAAGGAGTCTCTTGAAGCGTCTTAACTCCTGGATGGGTTCGTTGCTGTCGCTCTGATAACTTGGAATAAATGAAAAAATGTAACATATTAAATGGATCTAGCAAAAATAGTAACTTTGTATCTCTGCTGCAGTATCTCAGTCTGGGGTAGTAAATCCTTCAAGAGCAAGTCCTCAATTTCGACCTACAACTGACACATTGTCCTTGAATTAAATTTTATTTGGACACATCACTTTGTTTATTTAACTGCTTCTTCATGAAAAATCTGCATAAAAAACTAGGGGGATAATGGTCATTTTTTCATTGTCAAAAAGATAATTAGGGATGTTCTTAATTTCAGGGCACAATAAAAACCTGGGGGAGAATAAACAATACAAACTCTAAATTCTAGAAGCAAATTTTAACCGTCAGGGTCTATAAACAAAAAAGAGCAAGATGGACCCTGTCAGGGCTGCTAGCCCAGTGGGAAAGGCCATAGGCATTGTGATCCAAGAGCACCTGGGACTGTAAGCTTCGCCTGAAAGTAAGAGCTGCGGAAAGCGGCACACATTCCCTTGACGACTGATTATGGAAACATCAGGGTGTCCTAAGAAGTGAGTGGAGCAGATACTGCATTTGCAAAACACAATCCATAGGCAATGCTCTGAATGTGCTGAGCCAGGTACCTGTAATACCATAGTAAGGAAGCACTCTGAGATGAAAATCAATCAAAAAACTCAGTTCGGTGGATTCTGTCAGACTCTGGCCAAGTAAACACAAAACTTAGCCTATACAGAAGCCGCTACAACTGAAGATATTTGTGCAACACAGAAAAAGGAAAAAAGCAACATTTATTTCCAAAGTGGGTGTAAACAGTTTGCCTGCATTTCCATTTAATCCCTTAAAAATATTTTAAGATACATAGGACTAAGAGTTTAAAATTAATTAAATATTGCTGAAAGAACTATTAAAAGATTTAATTAACAAGAAAGAAAATAAACCCAACAGGTCTAGTGATATAAAGGAAGAAAGATTGTAAAACTTCTAAAAGAATTGAAGTAACGATTACACATTAAAAATTAAAATCACTAAAATGAGAGATCATAAAATGTTAGAAATAAAATATTGATAATGTATAATAAAAACACAGAATATACAAGCGAGCTTTGAAGGTAAAGTCCAAGGTGCATTTAGCCGAGAATGACAAAGGACAAGGGAAATCAATACATTTATGAGGTGCTGGCAAAATGTGAAGCTATTGGTTCTAGTCAGAATCATTAATGTTAGGTAGCAACATCCCAGAAAAGTTAGTGGCTTAATAAGGAAAATTTATTTTTAACATCTGTAAAGTCCAGTGGGAATCAGGCAACAATCTTCCATTTTGAATGTGGGACACATGTCATGCGAGGTTGTGGCCGCAGAGAGAGAGAGAGGTGGACCGGCTTCTCGTTGCTTCATCTTGAAAGGAAATGAACCACTTCTCATTGTCCAACAGTGACTGGGCTTCATGGCTCCAAGAGAACCTGGAAATGTCCACAAAGGATATTTTCTGAGTCTGAAATTGCATACATACAAGTATTTACAGAAGAACAGAAATAAAATGCTCAGCATCCAAGCTAATAGGTAATAAACTTAAATAAATAAACACAGTATGTTCAAGGGAGCATAGAAATGTAACAGTCAAGGGAAATTATGTTAAATAGAAGTTACCAAGTAATGCTATATAACTCACTCAGGACACTGCAGAGATCACAATAAGTTTAAATATAGTAAATTCCCTTATCAATAGGCAGAGAATCTAATTCAAAATATTGATCTGTTTGCTGCTTGCTGGGATGTACCTAAAATATAATAGTACAAAGATTGAAAATGAGTTTATAAAAACTAATCAAATAAAATTTAAGCTACTATAACATTACTAATACTAGAATACTAGAATATAAAATGAAAAAATAAAGGAAAGGTTGACATATACTCATGATAAGACAATATATCATAAACATATAATAATCATGACCTTATATATAGCAAAGTAACACTGAGATTTGTGAAGCAAAATTTGGGAGAAATATAAGCCAAAAAAAAACCTCCAAAGAAGAATTCAAAATCAAAGTGAGATTCAGAAAGATTTCTCGTGGTGATGTAGATCAGAAGGAAAATGTTAAGTAGGGATGTGGAAAATAATATAAGGAACGAAAATCACTAACAACACAGACAGATATTTGAAAACCGAACTACCAGGATGGCGGGGAAGCAATGGGGGCAGAGCGCCAGGGGATGTAAAAGAGAATTGAGATGTGTGATGTTCACGCTCCAACCCCACACAAGGAGTGTGAACATTGTGCCCAAAATAGGCCGATAGAAATAGGCGTGGCTTTCTGACCCTCCAAACTGTCCACATTCAGATACTATCTCAGTTCCGGCTGCAGTACTCTGGGTGTTCGTTCGGGCAATAACGTCAGATAATCTTTCAAGATAAGCTACTCTGCAGATTTCAGGTCACTCTCTCTGCAGTCTGCAAGGCTCCCAGGACTTGTGGAACTTTTCTACAGCTAGGATTGCCAGCACTGTGCTGCTCTGACAGAGACTGCTGAGACTCCCGCCCATCCCGGCTGTGTGGCAGGTGTTGGGGTACTTGTTTCTCTTATTATGCTACCGTCCCAGTTCCCTCAAATTCACAGGCCATGGTCTCCTTCTGAGTGATTCCTCACTTTCTCCCAAGATCGCTCACCTCTCAATGTAGCTGTACACTTGACTCTTAATTGTTTGTGGAAAAGGAGGTGAGTGCTAGGTGCCTCCATTCAGTCAGTTTGGACCCTAAAAAGGCTGAGAAAGGGGAAAAAAAGAAACTGCAGATATGTACTTTCGTGTAGTTTAAAGGGGAAGCACTCCTGCAGTGATTTGTTGTCTCTTAAACTCATGTTGAGCTATTGTTGCCATCTTAACAGATGTAGTAAAAGGGGGGGACCCTTAGGAGAGGACACTATCATGAGATGTCTGCACTGGCACACACGATCCTGGGTGTGAGTTTGTTCTAAAAGACAAATCACCTCTTTTTGTCCATCTTCTGTGGCAAGATGCATGTAGAAGTGCCTCATCAAATGCTGGCTCTTCCCTCTTTCGGAAGTGTGAGCAAATAAAATTTTACTCAATGTAAATTACCAAATCCGTGATATCCTGTTACAGAAGGAGAAAACAAAGACAACGCCTAATAGAGGAAATTTTAAAAAGCATAGCATCATACTATACTCAGAAGCTTTGAAAACTTATATGCTGTAGACCATAAATGTATTTGTTTGACATAAAAGATAAAACAATCATTAAGACCTAAGGCAAGAAATAAAAAATATCCCTCTCAAACAGAGTAGGTGTTTTACAGTTTTGAGCTTTGTCAATGTATGATTGACATAAAATTGCATATAATTAGGTATACAATATGATGTTTTTGTATACATATACATAACGAAAAAGTAACTGTCTCCTCACATAATTACTTCTTTTATTTCGATGAGAGCACATGTTATGTACTGTTTTAGAAAATCTCAAGTATAACATATCTTACAGTACTTAGAGTACCCATGCTGTACACTAGATCTACAGAATCTATTCATCTTGCAACTAAAAATTTTCACATTTTCACTAACAATTTCTATGTTCCCCTGAAAACCCAGGCTCTGGTAATCACCATTTTACTCTGTGTTGCTGAGTTTATCTTTTCTCTGGATTTGCAACATAAATGTTACCATGCAGTTCTCGTCTGCCTGTGTTTGTCTGTATTAGCCATGCTGCCTGTAGGTTCACCCATACTGCAGGTGCAAGGATTGCCTTCTTTTCAAGGCTTTTCAATAAACCTTACATGCACCTATGCATATAAATTTATCATCTTCTGCATAAATTTTATTTAATTTTAATTGACACATAGACATTGCACATATTTATGTGTAAGACCAGATGTTTTGATATAAGCACACATTTATAGAGTGACAAATCAAGTTAGTTAAAATATCTATTACCTTATATACTTACCATTTCTCTGTGGTGAAAACATTTCAAATCTAGCCTACCATTTTTCAGTTCACAATGAATTGCTATTGTACACCATCATATTGTACACCTCATCTCCTGACCTTATTCCTCCTATGGAACTGAGGTTTTGCAGAGCCTTTGGACAACATCTCCCCACTTACCCAAGGCTTGAATAATTCTACTCTACCTCTGTGAGCTTAACTGTTTCAAATTTCAAATATAAATGAGAGAGGAAGGCATTTGACTTTCTATGTCTGGCTTGTTTTCTTTTACACAGTGTCATTCATGTTGTTACAGTTGTCCAAATTTCCTTCTTTGTAAAAAGGGGAACAGTATTCTATTGTACTATAATATAAAACACATTTTCTTTATCCTTCTATCTGTTCATGAGCATCTACTTTGACTCTATATTTTGGTTTTTGCAAATAATGTTACAATGAACATTTCAGTGCAGATATTTTTAACATATAGGTTTCATTTCATTTAGCTAGATATAGAGAAATGGAATAGCTGGCTAATACGATTATGCTAATCTGTCAACAAAAATGTACATTCCATCAACACAACAGACCAAAGATTTCCTTTCTTACATCTGCAACATGGTTGTCTTTTGAGTTTTTGATAATAGCCATCCTAACAGGAATTAGTGACATCTCATGGTGGTTTTCATTTAAGATTCCCTGATAATTATGATTCTGAAAAAATTTTCATGTATCTGTTGACCATTTGTATGTCTTCTTCAGAAAAATACATTAGGTTCTTTCCCATTTTTTCTATCTATCTATCTATCTATCTATCTATCTATCTAATCTATCTAATCTATCCTCTATCATCTATTAATCTTTGTATTTTTTGTTATTGAGGTGTAAAAGTTCACTAATATGTATTCTTATCAGTTATAGGTATGGAGATATTTTTCTCTCCTTCTTTAGACTGCCTTCTCATTTGTTAATGGTTTCCCTTGCTTTGATTCTTAGACAAGAACTGAAAGACATCCTAATTAAAAACAGAAGAGACTGTCTCTGCAAATAACATGTGCACATGCATAGAAAATCTCAAATACAGAGCAAAATAATAAAACTTCGATACAAAATCAACTTAGTAAATCGATTGTTTCTGTACACTAACAAAGAAGTATGTGAAATAGAAACTTCTAGAAAACACATTCATGACAGAATCAAACAGCCTAAAATAGAAAAGGATAAACATAGGAGGTGAAACGCCTATATACCATATTTTATACTTTTCACCTCAAAATATTAATAAAAGAAACCAAAGAAGACACAAATAAATGGGAAAATATCTCATATTCATTGATCAAGTGATTCAATATTGCTAAAATTTACATACTATCCAAGACAGCATAGAGATTTGGTGAGATCTGTCATATTATTTTTCTCTCTCTCTCTCTCTCTCTTTTTTTTTTTTTGGTATGGGAATCAAACTCAGGACCTTGTGCTTGCCAAGCAGGTGCTTGTGCCGCTGAGCTGTATCCCTGGCCCTCTATACCATATTTCTAATGAAAGTTTGAACAAAATCATAGAAAAAGTTCAAACATTTGTGTGAAAAATCCACACACAAAAATAAGTTTGTGCTTTAATTGCTTAGCTAAAGCAGTCTGAAGAAAAGAAAACTGGAGGCATTAAATTCTTCATTTGAAAGATATCACAAACTATGCTAACCAAAGATAGACACATTTATCAATGGAACAAATTAGAAAACCTAGAAAGAAAACCATATATAGAACATATAATATAGATGGTATATATCACTATATATGTAACAATTGACAAACATGTGTATCTATAGATATATATGTAGAAATCCTAGGAATAACAATGACAAATCTATATATCTATAGATATTGTGCTCACATGTATGTGTGTGTGTGTGTATATATGTTAGGTAATATTTGACAATGGCACAGAGAAAATGTATTAGAGAAAGAATACCCTTATTAATAAATGTTGTTGGAAATACTGGGATATCTCCCTACAAAGGAAGAATATTGTACCTTATACCACACACAAAAAGAACAAGCAACAACAGAAAACATAAACAAAGGGGGCTACAGTTGATTTTTCAGTAGCATTTGTGGAACCTTGTTTTTTCTTTTGCATATAAGATAATGCACCTTTCCAAAAATTTTAAAGTTAAGAAATATTAATAATAAAATCAGACAGCATAGAGAATCTAAACAAAGTAATGAAATAGTCTTAACTCTAAATATAAAATGCTAAAATCTTACTTGTATTTTAAAGAGAAAAGAACAAAAACCAAAAACCAAAACAAAAAA
>NW_004955441.1:17818908-17834703 GCF_000276665.1 Chinchilla lanigera
GATTTTATTTACTCTCAGGTTCTTACACTAGGAAGACAATTTGATGTTTACACATGTGGGTCTGATTTATTTCACTTATGAGTATGGTCTCCAATTACGTCCATTTACCTATAAAAGCCTCAAGTTTATCTTTCTTTATGCTGAATAATACTCCATTGTATAAAAATATCACATTGTTTTATCCATTTCTCACTTGATGGGCATTTGGGTTGCTTCCATGATTTAGCTATAACAAACTGTGCTGTTATAAACATGAGTGCACATATATCGCTGTGGTATGATGTTTTCAGTTCTTCTGGGAAAATACTCAGAATGGCAGTAGCTGGGTTAAATGGGACCTCTAATCTTAGGTTTTGAGGAATCTCCCAAATGGTTTCCAAAGTGGTTTCACCAGTCTACACTCTCACCAGCAGTGAAGAGTTCCTTTCTCCCCACAGCCCCTCTAGCATTTGTTGTTGGTTGATTTCTTGATGATAGCTGTTCTTACTGGGGTGAGATGAAATCTCACTGTTGTTTTAATTTGCATTTATCAAACAACAATGATATTGACTATTTTTTCATGTGTTTATTTCCCAGTTGTATTTCTTCATCTGGGAAGAAGCTAAAATCTTAAATAATAGACAATGGCAGGTAGTAGACCACAAAGAGGATCAACTGCAACAACCACAACTACATAACAATAATAATAATAAATAATAAGGTAGGATTCACTTTGGAACTGTGCAGGTAGTTAGAAACATAGAATGTGTAATTCTGTTTAATAAAAGGTTAAATAGAAAAATACATTAATACATCAGAGGAAGCAAAGCAAAGTTTAAAAAGTCTATATCATGCTACAAATGTTTAGGAATATAATGGATCTAACTACTGCAAGCTATCTATCAAAAACCTGAAAAAATGAAAAATTAATGGCTCAATATCTAAGACATTTGTGTAGTTTGAGAAACAAGTTAAGGACAATCTTATATGCTCCATGTCTTCCATTTTCTTTGTGAAAGCATTTCTCATATTTTCAGTACTTGTGGTCATAGTAGCTGATTTGGGGGGTTGCCAAGGAGACTAAATTATAAGAAAATATTAAGAAAAATAAAGATGGGAAGGTATGCACCTGTTTTTAATGTAATATATTTACAGACTTCCTAAGTGTATAAGAAGAGGAAAAGAACTCTTACAAAATAAGGAAAAAGTGTACCTGAATAGCAGAAGAACTGCGCAGAGGTTACTGCGGTATCTTGGAGCTCTGTCATGGAGCCCATTACCTACAAGGTAGAAGACCTCGGATAACTTGCAAAATTTTAGATATACAACTTCGGAAGTAAGAGCCTCTGGTTCATGCCGAGGGGAAGAGCCGTAGATCACTATAATGGCAAACCTGAAAATGCCTCCTTAATAGAAACAAATTAATCAACATACTTTTCCAAGACACTGGTTGTGCCATCGACGAACAACCCTCGCATCTATAATTTATATAAACAATAACTGCATTCAGTAAAAGAGCCAGACATTGTAGGAGCAGTGGACCAAAGGACTGAAAATAAATCCAAGAATACATATTGTATTCACACACCGGAGAAAATGGGGGCAAGGGGAAAGCACTATATCAGAAAATGGAGATATATGTGTGTGAAGAAAGAATGGAAATTTTGAGAATAAAATGGGTACAACGGAAAAGAAATTGTATGCACGGAAGAGGTAAATAAGTCTGAATCTAAGCTGTACTTCAGGGTAGACGCAGCGGAGAGAGAAAAAGGGAGAGAGAGCACCAATATTTGGAGGAAAACTGGCTGGGGAATAAATCAACCTGAAAACTCAGGAAGTGTGGAAGCCCAAAGCCCACGGAATCTTTTGAAAGTTCTGAGTGAAATAAAATCAACAGAGAAATTTCTAACCCAAACCCCTGCACAGATTTTTAGAAGTGAGAGGCTGTACTGGAAACAAAACCAACAAAAGAAAACACACCTTGAGAGGGTTCTGGTAGAAAAAAACTGAAACATAGAACTGTAGTAATGTAATGAACATGCTCCCACCCGCAGGAGAGGCAAGTAGCAAGTTTTACAGATGCATAAGTTCTTAAATATATGAGATACTATGTCCATGTGAAGTGGTAAGTGTGGACAGGCCCGGCTTTGTCCACCGATAAACTCCCAAAGGCAGAACAAAATAACACCAGCAGGAAGAAATTAGTCAACACAAAAGCAGAAAAGGAGAAATCAAAGGAATTAGAGAGCAAATACAGCAAGTAGAAAATAAAGAGCAAGCTACTGAATTAACCCTACTATATCAGCAATTTCTTTAGATGGCATTGTAACAGATGTTCAATGTGAAAGTCCAAAGTTTGGAGCCAGAGAAATAGCTCAGTGGCAAGATGCCTGCCTGGCAAGGGTGAGGTCCTGAGTTTGAGTCCCAGTTCCAATCAATCGATCAATCAATCAATAAATAAATAAAGTCAAAAGCTAATGAACTTGATAGCAGAAAAAAGAAATTAAAAACTCAATACTGATATTAACAGCCATATTTTCAGTAGGAGGGCACTGAAAAGTGAGAACAAGTTGTCTTTATAACAAGATGCATAATCAGATATGAAAGTGATCTTTTACATTGAGAAAATGGAATATACTAGGAAGACATAGCAATCCAAAATTTGTGTATGCCTAATAGTTAAAGATAGACCTATAAGTATAAATAGATGGGCCTCAGACACTGCCAGAGGTTTATGGTAATGGCCTCAGTTTCTGATTCCCTATGTAAACAGGGAAGAATAGAGATGACTTCAAAGATGCATTTCTGACAATTAGCCTCCTGGAAATGTGGGGAATACTAAGTCCAGTTCTTTCAGAAATCCCATCATTTTTATTATCTCATGGCGCATTTATCAAAACCGGGCATGTGTAAAGGGCCACAATCAAATTTCAACAATATCAATACTTAAAGCTATACGGAGTATATTATATTTACAAATTGAAATTAGTGTAAAAACCACTCAGGAAATGAAACCAATAAACCTCAACTGTTTGGACATTATATAATCTTGCAAATTACCTGTGATTCGAAGAAGAAAAATGAAAATCAGAATATATTTGACCTGATCATCACAATAAACCTATCAAAACTTGCATTACCCAGGTTTAGTGCAGTACTTGGAAAATAATTTAGAGCTATGAGAGCAGCAGGAAGAAAAGAAAAAGAGAAGAAAGTCAATGGCAGAATTTCAAACTCAAAAATCAGAACAAAAAAAGAAAAATTAGTTCCCTCAAGAAGCAGAAGGAAGGAAATGATAAAAGTAGGAACAGAAATATATTAGAAAAAAATTCATTAAAAATATAGGAAAATGTTATTTCTTTGGTTAAATTAATAAATTAGTAAACCCGTTACATATATACCAATGAAAAATGAGTAAACATAAGTTACTAATTACAGTTTTCCTAAGAGTACAGTTATATACCATAGACAAGTTCCTTGAAAATCAGTTTATCAAATTACACACAAGGAGAAGCTGAAAAACTAATACTTCTATATCTATGAAAGCAAAGTACTGACTTTATATGAGCACTTCTCAAGCGGTATGCATGTGAGTGTACGTCTATATGTCTATATGTATGTTTATGTATGCTTTTATGTTTATGTGGAAACATATGATGACATGTTGCCCAGCACATTTGTGAAGGCAGAATAGCATTGATTTAAATAGCTAACAAAGACATAACCAGAAAGCAAAATTATAGACAAATGCTTCATGAATATATGCACAAGCACTTAACCCCCCAAAAGGATTACATGTTACAATCAAGCAGAGTACATTTAACAAATGCAAGTATGAATGAGATTCAAAAATCAGTCATTGCAATTTGTCATGTTAACAGAATAAAGAAGAAATATAAAAGAAGCCAAAATGCGTTTGATAGAATGTACTACTATTTTATGATTACAAATTTTCATTGAATTATTGAGAAACCTTAGAACAAATTAGAAAGTAAAATAAAATGCATATCACAGTAGTGCACCAAATGTCAAAAATATAAAACTATATAACGGGGGAAAAAGGAAGCCCTGAAGTTTGGGTATAAAGCAATTAAAACTTTTACACATGAATGGTCAGATTGTAAGCTGATACAATTCTTTAGAAAAATCACTTGGCAGAATCTACTAAAGGTCAACCATATGCACAACTTTTGTCCTAGAAACTCTGCTCCTAGCAAGAACAACAGAAATGTGTGTGCTTATGTGCCTGTAGAGAAAAAAATATATCCTTAGTAGTTTTAGATGTGAACTTTCTCTTTTTTTTTTTTCCGGTACCTGGAATTGAACTCACGACCCTGTGCTTGCCAGGTAGGCGCTGTGCCGCTGAGCTAAATCCCCAGCCCCTATCCTTAGTAGTTTTGTTTGTAATATTCCCAGATTGTAAACATGATCAATATTTGCGAGCAACAAAAGGAATACAAATAGCATTGTTCTAGAAGTGAAATATCATGAAAGAATGAAAATTTAATGAACTTTTGTACACAGTATTAATAAATCACGTTGATGTAATACAGACTGAAAGAAGCCTGACTCTAAAAAGCACACAATGTTTTTATTATGTTCAAAGGCAGGCAAAATAATATAGGGCAATTCTCATTAATGAGAGTCTATAATTACTGGATTAAAGGAAGGCTGGTCATATGCTAAAGCTTCATCTGAATTAAGGGAATGTATCTGTGCATCAATTTAAAAATTTGTCAAGACAAGAAATTCTATGGACTGTATGTAAGGTAAACTTCAATAATAATTAAGAAAAAGGAGCAAAATACAATGTTTATATAGAAAAATGACCAATGAAAATATATGAAAGAACAGTTAGATATTACTCAGAATATAAAGAAAAGGTATGTATTATTTAGAAAGAAGTTTAACAAAAACCTCTAAAGAAAACTCATAGGGATTTAGCAAAAACTGTTTCCTCGATAGCTTTCCAAATTCCTTTCTAACTTATGTTTATGTTTATGCTATTTTATACCCATTAGGTTGGTAAAAACCAAATCAAATAAAAATTCTCAGGGTTAATGAACATTTGTAAGTTTCCAAATCTCATAAACATTTTATGGCAATTTAAATATATTTAGCCACATTGGAAAGTAAATCAGGAATTTTGAGCACTCTTAAAATATACATGTGATATAATTCAGAAATTAGAATTCTAAGTATATAGCCTAGAGAAACTCTTGTGAATATGTCTAAGAGAAATGTAAAATACTTTCTCAGAGCAGCATCATTTAAAATGATAAATTTGAAATCATGCACAAAATCTATTTATAGATAATTGGATAAATAAAATGTAAAGCAGTGTTAATCAAACATATAGCAGTTAAAATGAATGAACCTGATTCATATGCATCCTCATGAGCGACCCGAAATAAAAAATATAGTAATGGAAGCAGGATAAAGAGAGGCATTTTAGTGTACTATTTTCACATTAAACTCTCCTTGTATATTATTTTATTTAATGTATGCATGACAAATAGAAACATATTTAAAATAAACACATTATTAAATCTCAATAATTTGAATTCTCTATGTACTTTTAAAATTTAAGTCTAAAAAGTACAGAGAAACAAGAGAAACTGCAGTTAGAATTTTGTTTTTTTAAATAAGACAGAAAGACAACACCTTGAATTAACCTTATGAAGGTGCTTGCTTAAAATCTATTATGTTAGTAATTGAAAAGTATCATTTTACTATGCATTCTACAAAATCCTTAGGCTAGTTTTTGAAAAATAACATGAAAACAATGCTTCAAAATACCATTTTTATTAGAAAATATGTGCTTTATTTTGTGAAGGCTGAATATAGGCATCACATGCATTCTAATGATGCAGAAAAAACAGGCGGGTGTAAATGCTCATAACGGCACTGTCTAAAATGGGAAAATCCTTAAAACATGTTTAATATTCATAATAGATAATTAAGGGTAAAATCTCTTAATTGTAAAGTGGAGTATATTTTTAAAGATTGCATTTGTCTCACATCTTCTGGGTTTTGAATTCACATACAGGAATTTTTCTGTTCTATTGGGTATAAATGTATTAACCTTCACAAAGATATTCACAACATATTCATGAGAACAGTTAATCTACAGAATGTGTCCAGCACTCCACAAAACTCTTCTTGATACCTCACAGAGATTCCCAAGTGCTGGGGACCGTGGGATAAGTTCTTGGTCCTCACCGTTTTTCCTATTGCAAAATGTCCAACCGGTGGAATCTGGGAGTGTGAAGCTGTTCGCACCTGGTCTCTTCAATGAAGAAAATTTTAAATTCAGAATGTCATGTGAGTGAATGGTTTATTGTCTGTACAATAAACCATTATTGTGCCATTATTGACCATTATTCTGTTGCATAAACTTGACAGTTCAGCTATTCACTTGTTGAAGAACATTTCATTAGTTGCGAGATTTTTAGTGAGTATCGATAAAACTGATAAAAACATCTGCAAGGAGCTTAAAGATGCGAACGCTAAGGAATGAAGTTGTTTTCTGCCCCTTTTACATATATTTTGGCGGCTTAGAAAAAACGTGCTCCATGTTTTATAGTTCTTATCCAGGTACTTTCATGTCCTATGACTTTATATTAAAACCAATTCCGTTCAATCTCTAGCAATGCTTTCAATGTAACATTAATAACAAATTTATTATACGTGATGCCATTTTAAAATTATTCAATCCACTTTTATGTCGGGTGGTGTCTTATTCACTTTTCTCAGAGCTGAGACACAAGACCAGAAATTTTCAACATAAGGGAGGAGCAGTTAGTTTTGGCTTATATTTCAGGCTCCAAAAAATAAAAAAATAAAAAGAGAGCGCATGCTGCAGGGCATAGTTGTGGGAAAGCTGATGCCGGCCAGGAACAGGAGGGTCAAAGAAGCAGCCGAGGAGCGGGACGCACTCTGGCAAGCCCAGCTCCCGGAGGCCAGCCTTCCGCCAGAACACGCCCATCGCCTCCAGTGCCTGCTGAATCCCGCAGCCGTCCACGGCCCGGTGCCTGAGTCCATAAGGCTTTCAGGGATCATCAGATATAAAGCTTAACAGAAAGGACGCCAAGTATTTACGAATGACATGTGCTTTTGTTTTGTTTGGGGTTAGGAGATTTCTTTTAAACTTCTGTTACTAAATTTGAATGTTTTATAACATAATTTCAGATATATTCCAACAGAATGCAGACTTGGAGCCCATCTTTTTTGATGCTTAGCTTTCTTATGTGGACTGCTAACTGTACATTTTTTATAAGTCCGTCAGTCAATAAAACCCAAAGACATAGCATAGCTGTCATCTGAGCTTCTGTTCTACAGAGTATATAGATGCAGTCATCTTGCGTCACTTTCAGGTTTGTGACAATTGTGCTCAAGTCAGCTACGTAGTTTTTGCATTATATGAATTGTTTAAAATCTACATTTATCTGTAAATATCTTTTAAAATCACTGTTCCTTGTAAGTGGAAGCTGCACTAGGTAAAATTAGGTAATATGAACAATTTAATTTAAAATGGAAAATGTGACTATTATTCCTCATACCCCAACCTCATTGGATTGAGAAAGGTTTGCTGATGAAGTCCACAGGCTCCGCTGGGTGGGTAACAGAGGTGACTCTGGGTATTCTGTACATTCTCTTATGCCTTTCTTTTCAACAGGGCTCCCTTGCTCTGCTACCCCGCTGTCACCACACTTTTCCACCAAAGGATTCGCGCGTTTTGAACCAGCTGAGTATGGACTGACTCTCCTGAAACCATGAACTAAACCAATCTTTTCCTCCTGTCAGTTGGCGGTGTTTTGTATTGTGTCTCAGTGGTGGAAACCTGACCAGTTCAGCAAATATGAGCTATTCTAAGTCATGATGTGTTGAAAGTCCGTGAAGCCATCGTAGCTTCAATAGCACAGTTTCTGCAGTGTAGAAATTTCACTATGCCCTGCCAGGATTTTATTTAAATTTTAAAATAGTTGAAATAGCGACCGAATAGGTCCATGCGGGAACCCATACATTAAATAATAGTAATAGTACTGTTTCTTTTTTAATATAGAAATTAATGAAGTAGAAAGTCTTAAAATGTTCTCTTATCACCCCCAAAATTCAGCTTGAGAACCAGCTAGAGTGCCTTTAAGACAGAGTCCAAAAAGTAAACCAAAGTCCAACTCGGTGTACAGTGTGTTTTCTTAGTTTGTACATTGATCTGATTGTGACCTTGACGCTCCTCCCACCTCCATATCCATCTCTGGCCCGATGTGTGACGTTTCCAGATAGCCCACGCTGGAGGTGACTGTCACTTATGCCTTCATCGTGTTCCCAGGGTCGTTTTCCCACACACACTCACCGTGTGTGTAAGTTATATAGCAACAAAGTAAGCCGAATCCAAACAAACAACACCCTATAAAATCTGTGTTATTGATACGGGGATTAAAGCAATACAATAGTAATTTGAAACTTACTTTATTAGTTTTTAATTGAAAATTAAACTTCCTTTTACAGAATGAAATTTTATTTGGCTTGTTCTATACTGTGTATGGTACTTCAGTCATACTCCACATTATTCACGGAGTTGGCATCACGTTTAAGAATTATGAGTGGATTCCTCGCCAATGAGTCGATAGTGTAATTAGGGGTCCAAAAACACACAGGAAATTAGTGATGCCGCAAAGGTGGAAAGTAAAATATGATACAAGAAATAGCACTGGAAACTCTGGGTGGTATATTATGTTTTTCTTCCGGCATCACACAGCTGTGAGTTTAAATGCAAAGGGAGGTGCAGGGCAGTTTTATGGATTGCATCTCGCTGATGGCTCGATCCTCGCTTTCTTTGGATCAAAGACTCCATTTCAATGCACAGCTCCATGGGTTTTTCCTTTTTCTTTGCTGACCACGGTCTCCCAAGGAAACCTGAAATCCTTCAAAGACACAGAAGATGAATTCCTTTTCCTTTCCATTCCTCCAAATCGGAGGACACTACTGAGTGGAGAGAAAATGCCTGAGCACTGTCTCCCTGAAGATACCCGTGCTTATATCAGCCCTGTGACCTTTCCAAGTCCCTGTATGACACAGTAATGCAAAATGTGGAAGTTCGGGAAAGAATTAGAAAGGGAAGTTTTAAAACTTCCTTTCGGGAAGAGCCAGGCAAAGGTTGTTTCTTCTAGTCCAGTGGAGCGTCTTGATTCTATGGTTACTGTCTTACAACCGGTGCTGAAAATACCCGCTTCCTGCTCATCTGCTCTGCGTTCTCTCAGCCCAGGCTATTGTTTATTAGCTCAGCCACGGCATTATTCACAGTAACTGAAAATCAGGGCTGTAGGCTACACGACAGCCCACATTTACTACCTTTCTTTTCTGCTGGTTAAGTGAGAGAGGTTGCTATTAGTTTCTGCCCCCCACGAGGTTTATAATGTCCACTAGGTATAAAATCTGGGCAAATTTTGATTGAAGTCCTAATGCTTTGTTTCTGGTTTGTGCCATATTCGTTTAAACCATAATTACTGTGAATTATGACCATAAAAACCATATATACTGGGAAGCTATTTTTTTTAGGGGGGAAGCTATTTTATTCATTAAATTATCAGTAAAATTTTTTTGAAAAGATTTTTCAAATGTTTGCTTTTTCAGTTTAGATTACATACAAGAAAACTGCAACCAACTAGGAGTAACTCAATGTTTTGTATAAAATGATTGGGTTAAGAAAGCACAAACACCCTGAATATGGCACTAGCTTGAAAGTACCAGAGGCATGATTTTAAACTGAATTTCAAAGAAGCACCATATTACTCTTTTTTGAAACATTTCTACCTCTACAAAAATCTGTTCCTTCAGAATATGTTCACACAAACAGTATTATATCATTTTTTACTGGCTAACATATTTGTTTGTAATTGTTCTCAAATTGTTTCCTGCTAGGTTTTCTATCACTGCAACTGTCTTTGTATGCATAATTTTTCTTTAATGTCTTTTATGAACAATTCTTTATTTCCAGTGGTTGATAATGACTTTATAATTCATTTCTGAGGAAGTGCAATAGCTTAGAAATCTTTTCCAGCAGGTGTATCTACTTGCTTACTGCTTTGTTGAATCATGTTTTTATTTGGATTCCTGGGGGTATGTTGACTTATCATGACAAAAATTATTAACTGGTGAAAGTATAAAGAAAACAGAGAGTCTTCTCACAGATTCATCCTAAACTTGTTCTTCATGAAACCAATGAATTTCAAAGACAGAGATACTTCCTTTTGTGATGTAGCTTGAGATCAGAGGATAAAAATACTCCATAAATATGCATCAAGTACAGCTGTTTGATTCAGACATTATGCAGAAACATTAAGGAAAGAGAATTGTGTGTAAGTTTGCAATAAAAATATATCCACAGGAAAAATACAAAGCCCTATTTCAAAATGAAGTAATGTGCAGCATCCTTAGTCTTTTATGAAAATTGAAGAATGGTCTGATTCTTGCAATTTGACATTTAAAGATGTATTTAAATCATTAAGAAGCTACTCATATCTGTTAAATCTTCAACTCTTTCTCTCTCTTTTTTTGTTTGTTTGTTTTTTGTTTTTTTCTCCGGTACCGGGAACCGAACTCACGACCTTGCGCTTGCCAGGCAGGCGCTTTTTGCCGCTGAGCTAAATCCCCAGCCCCTTCAACTCTTTCTCTCTCTCTCTGCATTTGCTTAATATACAATTTGGTTTTCAAATAATAGGGAATTTTACTTTTTTGACAAGATGTAAATTCAAATTGTGTTTTCCAGTACAGAGTTTTAGCGTCTCCTCTACTGTATAGGTACAATGCCTCTCTGTCCTAGAAGAGGACACTCTTTCATGGGAACAGGTTTGCTATAAAGTTGGAACCTACTCCTGACCTCTGGACCCTTCCATTTTTCCCATATCTTTCATAGCCAGGGAAATCCCAGGGCAATGGGTTCTCATGAACACATAGTCTACATTGATTGTTTATTAGCTTCTAAAATATTACATTGGTTTTTATTTATTTATTTTTATTTTGGTTTTTGGTTTTTCTCCGGTACCAGGAACTGAACTCACGACCTTGCGCTTGCCAGGCAAGCTCTTTTGCCGCTGAGCTAAATCCCCAGCCCCTACATTGGTTTTTAAATTCTTTAATTTTAAATAAAATGGTACAAATGCACTCTTAGATCTGGTAATCTGAGCAACTTCATTGAAGATAACAATATATAATATAACAACCATTATTAGTTCCTGTCATCTTGTTTTGAAATCCTGTATTGCTTTTATTGCTTTAGTGTTTTTTTTGTTTGTTCGTTTTTGTCTTTGTTGCTGTTCTGTTATTTTTTCTCTATAAAATAAAAAAGGGTACATTTGTTCCAAATTTTGTATTCACTACTTGTATGCTGTGTTTAACGGTCACCCTCAACATGGTGCAAGTTTCATGCACACCAAGCCCAGATCCCTCGCTTTGTTCCTGGGTCGGACTCAGTGTTGACGTCTGCGGTTGGGAGAAGGTAGCTTCTGGAAATGATGGTGATAACCCAGCCTCTTTATCTTGGTGTCTGCTCTTCCTATTGTCATGTCCTGTTGATGTTGAGTCCACTAGCTGAGCAAACGGTACAATAGAATCAAATTGGTTCTCCTCTATGAGTTGGCCCATCACGTTTGCTTATACTCTGAATAAGGAGTTGCCTGTGAGAAATTACAGGAGTTTAGAAGTTTTTGAAGAAAATTTTTCAAGAAATATATAAAGTCCAATGGCTATTTTAATGCTTTTATTTTATTCTTTTTTATCTGCTCTGCATGAACTCAGAAGTTGAAGGTTTATACTGTATCTAAAAACAGTCAGTACTCAGGAGGCTGAGGAAGCAGGACCGCAAGTGTGAGACCACGCAGGGCCGCTTACTGCGACCCTGTCTAGAATAACGGGGTCGGGGTGGGAGGGGATACACTTGGCTCTGCCTAGCGCACATCAAGCTGAGGGTCCAATCCCCGGTACAAAAAGAAAGTCAGGAAAAAGACCATATAATAAAGGCCTAGACTGAGTTTCCTTTTATATTTGCACTATAACTGGCTTTGCATGCTAACTTTTCCTTTTGTTTTAGGTTTTTGAGGAAATAGCTGCATCTTTAGAAAAAGTAAAATTCAAGTTAATTATGAAGGAATTAGGTGAGATTTCGTGTTGTCTGGGGTTTCGACAGAGCTCCTAGCAGAACACTTCATCCATGTGCTCAATAGGAGAGTCTGGTGCTGACAGGCAGAGGAGGCTAGGTACGAGTCAGGGTGAGACGCCCTGCCTGGTTCCTGCGGACTTAGCTGACTGAGGTCACGTTGGGGGTGTCTTTCCTTATGGAGCAAATTCGGGTTCATTGGACCAACTCACAAAGCGACCTTTGAAGAGCAAGAGTTTTCAATACATTTGTTCAGATTTCATACCACTAAGAAGGGTTCCATTTAATGCTAAGTATAATAATTTTGCATAATTAGATCAAGTATCATTTTAAACACAGTACGTGGGGTTTCAATTCTAAGCATTATTCATGAAGCATTTCATCCTACATTATTTTAGATTTCATTCAAAGATACCACATTCTATGTAGAGGTTTCCTTCAAAGCTACTTCAATAGCCACATAAATGTCAAATATCTGCTATTTTTACTTTGCAGTCATAATAACATACTAGTGACTACTTGAAAATTAAATTCTGCATATTAATTTTAGTACTGGAAATCCTATACATATTATTATTTTAAGTCTGCAGTTTGCTGTGCAGTTAATGGAAACATCTACTTAACACACCATGTTTAATTTCCTGTTAAGTTTTGGCTTATTGTATTATAAGTAGTAGTGGTTAAACAGTACTCAACTTAATTCAGGCTGGGAAATAACTGGATATACCATGGAGCAACGTGAAGATAAGGAGAGGAAAAGAAATAGCAGACTGTATGTATCGATACTATCACAAACAAACTTTGCTTGTTAGCAAAGTACTTTCCAGAAAAAAATTAGGAGTTTCAAAAAGTCACATTAAGACTCTCACAAGATTAAAACATTTAGATTAGTCAGAATGAGCCTTACTGTTCAACTGCATGGGGTGGAATAACATTTGTGAAGTTCACATGTGAAGCTGGCACTACATAATGTGCCCTAAACAAGTATATCATTTGTTTTATGATGCTGTGAAGTCTGGGCTCTACTCTCTAATAGATGTGACTTTGTCTAAGTCATATAATCTTTCTGGGGCTCCATTTACTTTGCCATAGAATGGAAATATAACATGTAGCTAATGTGTTCATTCTAATGTTTATAAACCCTATTTCACACGTTTTACATACTCAGTACTCCATCGCTGATAAATAAGCACTCATATATGAATATGTATACATATTTTTAAAAACTGATCCACAGTGGTTAGTGGTTAAATAACACTTCTGGATAATCCATGGTTACTTAAAATTGTTCTGAAATCTACCATCTAGCATCATTTATCATTTTGAGAAATATATACAAAATATGTGTGTGCTTGAGTCAAGCAAAATTATCAAGGCATGTTTGTTGGGCATGGAAACTAGTCATCCTCTTAAAATTGAGCCTGCAATGCCTTGGTCCTTTGTGGTGTTGTTAACCCATGTACAGGGTTCTTCCATTTTCCTCAATGGCACCATTTTTTTCTCTGCCTTGTAGACACTGGAGTTGTGTTACTGCTATTATTACCACACTCCTACTATTTGTCTATCAACGTCCTGGAGGGAAAAATGATCTCATTCTTGACATAAAGCCAGAGATGTTGTTTGTTTTTAAAACTATGCTATATTTGGAAATTTTTCTGCTTGATTTATGTTAGAACTTGATCTGTGAATTATATCCAGGAAACCTTGAATAGAGTGCTGGCATATGACAATTTATAAGCTCATGTTTGATGTCTACACATGTGGCTAAAATCTGAAAATGTGCTTGTCAGAACCTCTGTTGATCCCCAAGTCTAAATTTACAGTATGTTGTAGATTGTCTCACTGTAGCACAAACTAGGACTTTGCAGTTTTACCTCACTATGTTTCCAGTCTGAAAAATTTCTTTATGTATACTTCCCTGTATCATCTCATCTATTTATAGTGCATTGCCACCGTCCTACTACATGAAATTTCTTCTCCCTTGCTAGTAGAACATCAGAGTTAATAGCACGAGCTCTAAACCCAGACCCTGTCTGGACAAATTTTGGCACTGCTATTACCAGTTGTATGACCCATGAGAATTCACATTAAGAGAAATGTGTCTCAATTTCCTCTCTGCAAACAAGTAAGGCCTATAGAATCTGTTTTGTACATGTGGATTAGACCAGCTTACAACATTCAGAAATATTTATAGTTGTTTTTGTCTCTTAGGTGAAATCATTTACCTCAGCATTCTACCAGAGGGAAATGTGACTCACTATCTCTTAGACCAGATAGAATCTTGTCCAAATTACAAGCATTTATTTCTATCCCTTTGGTCCAAATGATTGAGAAGTTTTCTTTATAAGATTTAAAAATTGATTCTATTGGAAATATAACTTTAATTCTAGTAGGAGCCAATCTCAATGAAATAAAATTGGATAGTCTAATTCACATTTTTTAATTGGAAAGATGTAACTTTCTATCACAAATAAGGAAAAGTAGTATTTGTTTCACTTTATTTTAGAATTTTCACTTATATTTTGTTTGCTTTATAAAAGTTTAAAAAATCCACTAATCAAATAGATAAAATGTGATACAAGAGATGGTTATATAATGACCATTTAATGTTTTCTTTAAATTTAAATTTTTTTGGTAATTTATAACATAATTAGCACTATTCATGCTATTAAAATACTATCACAGGAATATGGATATGTATGTTTTCTAGTGAAGCCATGTTAGATACTATACAAGATACAAGGTGTTGCTATGGAAAAAATAGGATTTTTCAGGACTTTCATGTATACATAAAAGACAGCTTTCACTGTTAAGTGGTCAGCTTTCAAACCCTAGAATGTTTTTATATTTTGATATTTCAGTTTTCTAACGTCAAGGATGAATAGAATTGCAGAACTTAAACGAAATATTTGGAACAAAAACTCCTCTTTTACCTTAGAAGATACTGAGCACGGGTATGCTTCTTGTGTGCACTGGGATCTGAGTGGAGGTTGCTTGATTCCTGCTAGGCTTATCCTTGATATGCTCAGGGCGAGGAGTCAAACTTTTCCTTAGGAAGTTCACAACGTGATCATTTAATGCAGGTGATTCAGTAGAGTCCTTCCATTACTCCTTTTTCTTCAGGACACAGAGAACTCATGGCTTCTGTCTTTCCCCGTGATTGAGCGCAAGTCTTTTTTCTCCACCTTCAGTGCCTCTGTCTCTAATTGCTCCTCTACTGATAGCTCCCCAGGACCCAGTACGACTCCTCCTGTTCACCAGCCTCGCTGAGGATGAGCTCAGAGCCTTTCTCAGCGCTGCCCTGTCCCTCATTCTCCACCCGCTCCTTCCTCAGTGTCTAAGGCGTGGTTGTTTACAGACCCTGGAGCCCCACCAGGGTCTGCTCCCCGGAACTGGTTTTCCCCAGGGTTATTTATCCCTTGCTATATTTGCCTTCTTGTAGATATGTGTGACTAAGAAGTAATCTAAACATCTGTTACCTATTAGCTACTGATTTAAAAGTCTTTTTTCTGCACTTTTAAAAATTAGTACATGTTTGCGGTTCACAGTGTTCCCGTTCCTCCTTGGGGCTGGTACACGTACGTACCACATCTGAATTTCCGCTCCCACCCCACCACCCTCCCTCCCCTCCCTCCCTCCACCTCTTCATCCCCTTCCCA
>NW_004955441.1:17834803-17836896 GCF_000276665.1 Chinchilla lanigera
ATGGGGAATTGGTACATGTTCATAATGCATCTTAATTCCTTCTTCCACCCCACCCTCCCTCCCTCCCTCCCTCCCTCCACCTCTTCATCCCCTTCCCAGCTGAGAAAGGTCTGCCTCCCTCCTTCCCACTGTCCATCTTTTATTTCGTTCTTTATTTAGAACTTGGCTTTCTCACACATGAGAAGTGTGGTATTTTAGCTCATATGTCTGGTTTATTTCACTTAGCATTATGATCTGAAGGTGCTTCATTTTCTTACAAATGACTCACTCAAACCAAGTGGGGTGTGTTTGTTTTTCAGGTTTTTATATTTAGCAAATGGACTCCCAGGAAGCTAAGACTGTATATCCGTGACAACACGCATACAGGAGAGCTGGGATTTGAATCCCTGCGTCTGACCCCATTATCCATGTACTTCACCATAGAGCTAGTGCATCTTCTTCAGCCTGCTGCTTTGCTACTCTCTTTTCCTTCTTCCCTCATCCTCCCCTCCTCTCCCCATCCCCCTTGACTCCCTTGCCCTGCCCTGCCCTGCCTTGCCTTGCCTTTTCTCCCTCCCCTCCTTTCTCCTCCCCTCCCCTCCCCTCCCCTCTCCTCCCCTCTCCTCCGCTCCCCTCCCTCCTTTCCTCTCTCTGATTCTGTCATGCTCCATCTGAAAAACACACATTTTGCATGCCAGAGACACGCTTGAAAGAAAGTGCAAACGAGAGCATATTTCCCTTCAGCCAGTTCCTCAGGCCTTATCGAGGAGCAAGGCCGTGGTCAGTTTTCACGCAGGTCTAATGATCGGCACTGAGTCCTGCAGTGCCGAAGCCAGTGCGCGTTGACATGTGTGTGAATGCAATGCCAGCACATTTTAAATAGTACCTGTGAGATTTCTCATTACTTTGTAAGCAGTATTTTAGCATATAGATGAACCTTAATTTTTTTTATTTTTTGTCGTTTTAATCATGCATCAGTAAATGATATATCAAACACTGTCTATTAAGCCACATCTGCCAATTATGTTTTACAAACACTGACTTTTAAGAGGTGAAAGTTATTGCTCTAAGTGAAGTTTGGGGAGTTTCCTTGATAATGGAGAAGGTGTTTTCATTTTCGGAGACCCCAGTGATCATGGCCAGGGCCTTGGTCTGTTTGTGTTGCTGTAAAAAGTGGTCCTAGAGTGGGTGTCCCAAATAGTGAGCATTTATTTCACTCAGCTCTGAGGACCAGGAACCCCAGGAGTAGGGTGCCTGCTAACCTGAGTCTGATAAAGGCTCAGTCCTGTGTTCTTATTGGTTCTCCTCTCATTATGTCCTCATGTGACAAAGACCTAAAAGAGAAGCAAGGCCTGCACGCTCTTCTGAGGAGAATAATCACATCACAGGGCTTCGCCCTCCCGACCTACTTGTCTTCTGAAAGGCCCGTCTCCTCATACTCTTCCCTCCGGGATTAGGGTTCAGCGTGTGATTTTAAGGGGACATAAACGTTCCATTTATCTGGTTACATCTTCTGTCCTCAGCAGGAATCTGTGAGATGGACTTAGCCAAAATCCGCTGTAGCCCTAATGCTTCTCCCTGGGTAATTTCCATCCCCATACTGCTTCTTGGTTATAAATCCTCACTTGCCCTTGTGATGTTTGTAGTAGTGTCCAAGCCCTTTCTCTGCTACAAAATCTATGCAGTGTTCTCTCTGTTTATCGTGTTAAGCCTGAATGAAGTTTTCCTTACCTTGCTTTAACAAGGACCATGGAATAATTCTTTTCTTTAACAACTTACAGACCAAAAAAGTCATAGTGGTTCAGAACAAAGGATTTTTTATTCAAATTCATTTATTAGGGTCCAGCCTGTGAATTTCAGGGGACACAAGTAGGTAATGCTCAGTGTTCACTTCTGTGGTTCATTGGGTTTTGAATGAGCTGTATCAAAAGGGCCCCAAATTCGGAAGTGCGTGACTCGTTCGGCTCACCAGGACTTTGGACAGCTTCAGTCCTTCTGTGGGAAACAAGGTCTGTTTCATGGGGTAATTAAAAATTTGAGTAAGACAATACATATAAAGTACTTAACACAATTCTCAGTGTTTGATGATCACTCAGTGACTGGAAACCAATGCT
>NW_004955441.1:17837051-17855224 GCF_000276665.1 Chinchilla lanigera
CTTTGGTACCGGGAATGGAACTCATGACCTCACGCTTGCCAGGCCAGCTCTGTGCCACTGAGCTAAACCTCCAGCCCCTGTTTTGTTTACCTTTCCCTTATCAAATTTAAGAATAACACGAGGACCGGCAAGTTTTGTTTCTTGAGTTTTAGCTTTGTTTTCCTGTGCATTTACTTGTTTTGCTTCTTGCTGTGAGTGCCCATTAGGCAGACAAGTGTGCTCGCTCTGGGGCCTGATCCTTGCAAGGTTTCTGCATTCCCCAAGAAACATAGACCAGTGCAGACAGGGCTCTTGGGAGGCCTGTGTTTGCAGCTGGAATGATGTGTTCATGTTTGTGTGCTGTTTCCTTAGAAGACTTTATCGTCAATGAACTATTTCAGAAGTCATTGCCCCTTACTTACCATGGTCACTGAGCAAAGAGAAAGGATTACAGCCAAAGGGATAAAACGTAAACATTCAGTTCATAATAGACAATATTTGTTATACAGTTGCAATGCAAAAATATCAAAAGTCGATGTAAAGTTGCTCATATCATATAACAAAGACTGGCTTGTAAGAACAGTAATGTTTTCCATCTGGTATTCTTGAGATAGAATCTCACTATGTAGCCCAGGTTGGCCTCCCACACGTGATCCTCCAGTCTCAGCTTCCCGAGGGCTGTGTTGACTCCTTAGACATTTGTATTACAGATTAGGGGTGAGAGGTAACGACGTACGTGTTTCTTGGGGCTGAAGGGAGGATGCCAAATTAGAAGTTAAAATCCCTGAGTTCTAGCATGTATTCTGCCACTGACAGAATCAATCTACTATTCTGAAAGTTGTTCAGCCACTGTGGAATGCAGCCAGGGGACTAAATTGGCTCAGAAGCCTTTTACAGTACGGAATTGCATATTTTTGATAGCAGAAGTAATAGAGAACAACCTTAATAATGTGCAGTAAACTTTCTTACCCTTGTTGACTGCTAATATGATTTTGCTGTTTATAAATGATTAGCAATGTCTCCAACTGATGTTCTTCCTATGCTGATATTTAAGCAACTTTATTATTATATTATTTCAGAATAAGTAACATATATGTCCTCTGTATTCAGGAAGTCATTTTTTAAATTTAATTTCCCACATCTTAATATAGGTTTTTCGGGTTAAATATTCCTTAGTTTCAGAAATCACGCATCAGATACAGGAGAAAGTGAGATTAAGGGCAGAATCAGTTTGAGGGTTTTTCCTTCTGATTTCTTCTTGTTGCATCTCAGGACTGCAGAGCGCAGTCTTGTTAACACAGTACAGCAGAAGTCAATTTCTGTGTCGCTGACCCTGGGGATGAGTGATACACCCGACAAAGGTGAGGAAGCCTTCAGAGCCATTTAACAGCAATGGCCGCTGCAGATAGAAGTGGATTCCCACTCGCTTTCTTCTGAAAATAGAGAGGCAACGGCTCTGAGCGTTTCCATCTGACTTGGAAGACCTTCACCCCGGCACGTCTGTCATTACTTTACTCACCCTCAGAAGCTCAGTATAAATAGGACTATTTCCTCCCAAACTTTTCTCTATTTGGAGCTGAAATCTTTCTTGTGGAATAATAGAAAAAACTACAGAAGCAATTAAATTGCAGTCAATGCTACCAGAATTCATCTTATACTATTTTCTGACTTCTATAAATCTTATCTTCCTTTGCCAGTAGAGAAGGGCTAAAACGTTGGACTTGCACACTAAATCTACACCCACCTTCAATATTCCTATCCAAGTACAATTAGTTCAATATATTCTTATTTAATATTAGTAGAATTGGATTGAAGTTATTAATGGAATGGAAGCACTTGGTCCAGAAAGGCTTTTTAGTTCAGTATTTGTATTCCCTTCAACATATGAATTGTGAACTTTATAAGACCATCATTCAAATTTGCTATCAGAAGACTTCGTACTACAGTTAGAAATTGTACATATGAGGAACACATTTTTAATGCAAGGCAAATACAAAGACCATGGAACTTTGGGTGGGAACTTGGCCTTGAACAACAGCAGTAATTGTTGGTCTGGGGAAGTACAGGCTGATGCAGCCACTTAGGGAAAGACAAGCTGCAGAGGTACAAAATAATTTGAATGTATAAAAACATTAAGCCACTGCATAACAATAATTATATGGAAAACAAAAGTCAGGCACTGAAAAGAAATCAAAAAAGACAAGTGAATAAAACTGGAGTGGGAGATTTTAAAAGATTCTATTCATGAGCAGCTCATACCTTAGAGGAAAATGAAGTGGTGGTCTAGAAGTAAAGGACATGTGGCACTCAGCTGCTGAATGGAAATCCCACTCTCTCCCTCTCGACAGAGAAATAGACATGTTCCAGCGATTAACTGAGTAGGGTGTAATGTTTCTATGATTTAGATCCTCCAAAAATATACTCTCAAATTCAGGGACTTATGCAGCATTTAATTCTAAATGATCCATTCAGAAGTTAAAAAAGAAAAGACTATCAATTTAACTGAGAAATTTAACCATAGAACTGAAAAATCATCAAGTGGCAGCTCTGATATTCTGGAGTACTTGTACTTACTAAAGGCGGAAGAAGACAGCAAAGCACCAATACAGTGGACTGATCTGAGAGTGAAAGGTTAGGTGAACTACATCAATACAGGCAATTATGATTTAATAAGAATGTCAAGCTTATCAAGTGAAGGGGGAATATTTTGTAAAGTCTTTTCAAGATCAATGTCAAAAAAATCTACTTTTTATGCTTAAGAGTTCATATAGTTGCTGTAAGGGACACATGGTGTTATACAGATTTATTTAACAGTGGGGCTCACAGATCAAAATCCAGATACAACTCTAAGGATATTTTGACAGCCTTCATAACTCTTAATTAGGCATAAAATCAGTGAACGGAACTCAAAGATTACTTTGTACATGGTATTATCATCTTCTGGTAACCTTAAAGAGGAATCTAAGAAACATTTGGATTAAAACCTTAATTACATTCCACATTCTTTTTCTATTGAAATGCAGTTGAAACATTGGGACCTAGCATCCAGTGTTATGAAGTAGACTTTCAAGTGTTCAATTAGTGCCTGAGTCACATGATGAAGAAGAGCCACTGTACTGCTTCTCAGATTATTTCAGAATTAAAATAGATATGGTTCTTTTGTGCTCAATGATAATGTTATTTTTTTTATATCCACTGATAGAAATGAAAGGAAAACATCCTCCTCATCATAATCACTCTCATTTTGAAAAGTCTATTTTGGTAAAAAGGGCTGAAAGCATTTGATTAGGCTGCAGAGATGTTTGATTTAGATGAGATACAATCCCTACCTTGCTTGTCGGGTAGTGTGTCTGGATATTACTGAAAACAAGCTGGTCTGCATTCACATCTCTCTCCAGTAGATGTACACTTTGCTCATGTTGGAACACACGTAATTCCATGAATACATCTTCAGAGGTGTGTACAGACGCATTGTGGTTTTTTTCTCTTATAAGGAAATGGCTAGTTCTGATGCTGGCATAGTCCTTGGGCACTGCTCCTTAGATGATGCAGGTGATCATGAGGAAAACGACCCTGCGGGGATTCTCATCACGGTCGTTTCTGGTCACCAGGCATTCGTGCTGGGTGCGAACAAATGATGTGACCATACCCCACACGCCCAGACGAGCAAAGCCTAGGGAAAGCAGGTTAGATGTAATGCATTGAAATGAGGGAAGCGTTAAAGATTTGTCTGGATACTTCCTTTCATGGTCTCTATTTGATGGTCTTGTGGTACATCAAGGAGGTTTTCTGCGGATGAAAACCTATATCTGGGACCTGAGGGAGGAATAGGAGCTATCCAGCAAAAGGGGAAAAACAAGAATATCCTGGCCAAGGGAGGATGACAGAGACCCAACAGAAAGAAAGATTGCCATGAGCTTATTAAACTGCAAGTAATTCATGTGCCCAGAATTCGGAGTTCCAGCAGGTAATGAGGAGAAGTGGTACTTAGGCAGACAAAGAACAACATTCTCAGTCTGTTTCTTCCTGCCATCTCTGATTCCTTCCTTCCTTCATTTCTTTTTCTTCCTTCTCTTCTCCATTTCTTCCTTTCAATATTGTTTTGTTCTGTAGATTAACAGATACCCCTGCCAAACGCTAGCCTGAAGCCAGATAATCTAATCTGATCTTTTCCTTTATGGTATCACTGGCAGTTCTAACACCCTTACTAATATGATTGCTTCTCATTTGATTTTCCTTTACTCTCTTGCTCTTTCACTTAGATATGGTATATGTATATAAATGTATATGTATATAAATGTATATAAATATATGTATATAAATATGTATATAAATGTATAAATATGTATATATGTATATGAATATATGTATATGTATATAAATGTATAAATTTAAGTATATATAAATATATACTGAATCTTTCCAACCTTTGTAAACTTAAAAGAGTTTATTCTGTGTTTTAGGAGATATTTCTAGCTGACCAAGCCTCTTCTATATTAGCAAGTTCCCAAGCCACTTTCCTGGAGCTGGGATTTAGCTCTGTTCTGTAACAATGCACAGAGAATTTCTCATTTGCCCGTAAGCTTCTTGGCCCAGTGACATACCACTGTCAGTTCAATCAGATAGAAAAATCACAGAGGCTCCCAGTCTCAAGTGACCACTTTGACCTTTCATCCCCTGAAAACATGAAGGGAAGAAATTTCCCTCTTTTGCACAGTCTGTCTGTGATTCTGTATACATCTCTGTCCTGGGTTTATTTGAAGTCCAGTGTGACTAAGTTTATGCTGGCCTGTTGATAGGAAGGCCAGCAGTATGCTTGCTATTGCTATAAACAATCATTTTTAGAAGCTGTCCTCCTGAGAGTATGATTCTTATCAAGGGCGTTTTGAAGAGAAACAAGGAAAGTATGAAAGCAAAGTCAGGCAACTGCATAGTGGGCTTGCTAGAGAAGGACTTGCATTTGGCTCACTTATTAAAGCCGTGGTTCTTGGATACCAAGAGTTCTTAAGACTTTT
The DNA here is from genome assembly GCF_000276665.1 of Chinchilla lanigera. NCBI lineage: Eukaryota > Metazoa > Chordata > Mammalia > Rodentia > Chinchillidae > Chinchilla > Chinchilla lanigera. The sequence continues at coordinate 17,842,046 of NW_004955441.1, forward strand.
CTTCTGAGGGGGACTTGCAAGCACGGTGTTCCGCGAGCAGTACGTTCCTGCTGATCCCACTCACACGTGGCCGAGAGCCTCATCCTGCAATGTAAAAACCTTACAGCCATTTTGACTTTTCTCTGACGGTTACATGAAATATGGTGGACTTTCAGGGCCATTTATTCTGAATGCGCAGTTTCTCACCGCCTCTTCTCACAGTCTGCACAGTGAGCCGTGAGAAGATCGCAAGCTGGAACGTGTGACGGGAGGGGGACTTTTCAAGGTTTTCTTCCTACGCAAGTAGCTGCATGTGCGTAAAAAGCCCCAGCGGAGACACGTTTTCTAATGGAGACTTGTTTCTCAGCACTGTTGATTTTGTACTTTTAAATCTTTAGCTGTGTTTCTATGATATTTTGAAGTCAGATTCAGCAATAACCTCTGGTTAAACACTGAATATTATTCAGTTTATTTTTGCAAATCTTTACAAATAAAATTTCCTTTTAATAAATATGTTTCATAAACTGAACATGGTGTTCTGGTCATGCTGATCATTTCTTTCTTTTTTTTATTTTAAAAATAAAAGAATGAAAACATTAACAAATACATATACATTTACAAAATAACACAAAAATAATACAAGCGATACTGAATTTCAGACAAGGTGATTGGAAATTAATAATGGTTGCTGTATTTCATATTGATATCTTCAAGGTGGTTACTCAGGAAAACAAATATAGACATGTAAGATTGATCAAATAATTAATCATTAACTGTTTCTTTCAAGAAAACAATAGAAGTCAGTAGTTCAACTCTGTTAGCTATGCTGTATATACATATATACATAATTTCCCCTTCTTTCTTTTCTCTCTTCCCTCATCCCAGTTGCTCTTTACTTCTGAGCATTTACCTATTGTTTCACAATGTCTATCATACCTCCTAATTTTTATTCACTCTTTCCGGTTCTTACACTACTGAGACAATAAATTGTTTACACATGCAGGTCTGACTTATTTCACTTATGAGTATGGTCTCTAGTTGTGACCATTTACCTATAAAAGCCTCAAGTTTATCTTTCTTTATAGTTTCATAATATTCCATTATATAAAAATGCCACAACTTTTTTACCCATTCCTCAGTGGATACACATTTGGGTGGCTTCCATGATTTAGCTATTACAACTTGTGCTGCTATAAACATGGGTGCACCTGTATCGCTGTGATATGGTATTTCAGTTCTTCTGGGAAAATACCCAGAAGGGACATAGCTGGTGGGAATGCAGACTGGTGAAACCACTGTGGAAATCGGTTTGGAGATTCCTCAGGAAACTAAGACTAGTGGTCCCATTCAACTCATTTAAATTTTTTTTTTCATTTAAACTTTTGAAAAGATGGAATATTTGAAGAAAATTTCAGCAGTAGAGAAATGAATAAACATAAAAGTATTTTAGACAGAGGGATAAGAGATTTTACTTCTAGGTCAAAGAATGAATGGAAGTTTTCAGAGATTCTAGGCAGAAGAGCTAGTGTAAAAACTGTCACAGAAACAAGCATGAGCAGGACTTTTCATTCTGAATATGTGGCATTGTTGAACAGTAAAATGTTGACTTGTCTAAAGAAAACTATGTCCCTCGCTCAGTCCATTGAGTGCCCCGCCTGGTAGAGTATCCCTCTACCATGACCAGGGAGAGCTGGGGGCTGCTACGTAATCTGTGCTGATCACGTAACTTATTGAGGGGTATAGTAACGGCGTGAACTTTGGAGGGCCGGGAACAGAAGACTAACCATGTGGGCATTTAACTACGTGATGAGCTGCCATCCTCCTCTTCCCACATGTAAGCCGTGGACGCCAAAGCTTTGACTGCTGCTTCTCAGTTGGCGATGCTGTCATATTAATACATATTATTACCTAAGAAGGAACAATTGTCCGCAGAAACCCACCAAGAACAGATAATCGGAAGTTTGCATCTGAAGTTCTTCTGGGCTTTTCAATGTGACTCTTCCCACTCCTGATTTTCACCTGCAGCTTTTTGCTGTAGCAAAGCTCAACCCTGAGTTGATGGTTTCTTTGAGTTGTGTAATTCCTCCTAGAAAGTTATTGAAACGAGAGAGAGTTTGAAGAGACTGGAAAGTAAAGCTGCACTTCATTTAAAACGATTAGTTTTCCCCGAATTCTCTCGAGGATTGTGCCACCACTGCTATCATAGCACTTGGCTTGCTGTGTCCTAACTGCTTACTCACTTGTAGGTTTTCTACAGCCAGTTGTCCAAGTGAGAGAGCTATGATAGTGCCCTCCGCTGGTGCATTTTCTAAAACCCAGCACAAGGTCTGGTCCCTACTGCACACTCAGTCCGTGCACTCCTGCTACTCCGACATATACACCGAGAGAAGTGTGCACTGTCCAACAGGTCATCTGGAGTGGATTTCTTCAGGCGACTGATCTCTTTGAGAGGACGGGTTAAGTTCCAGGGATAAAGGTGATCAAATGCCTTAGACTACTGAGACATTGCACCCCAGAGTGGCTCTGGAGAAAGCAGGTATGCTTCTAGTCATTAAATCAGAATAAGCGGTGGTGTCTTATGGCATTGGTGGCTCTATCTCGCCATCCCAAAATCTCCAGTGACAGAGGAGATTGGATTAGGAGAAAAGTAAGATTGTTTCATCTCGGGACCTAGGGGTAAAGATGAGCAAAGATAAATGTAAACATATAGTGACAATTTAATGAAGGTGGGAAGTAAATGTCAAAGTTACTCAATGAAACAACTATTAAGAGAGAGCTAATGATTTATTGTGATAAATATAAGCGATACTTTATAAATGTGACTGAAGAGCTGAGGAAGATGTGAAGTGAAATCAAGGTAAGCTGTGGTGAATATGAGGGACAGGTGTTATTGTTTTATGATATACACAGGAAAACTTACATCTAGTCACTATTACTGTAATCAGAAACAACAGTATTTCTTACTTTAAAGGTAAAAGAATGAAAATATATTAACAAACACATACATTTACAAAATAACGCAAAAACAATACAAGCAATACTGAATTTCAGATAAGGTGATAGGAAATTAACATTGGTTATTGTATTACATTCTGTTATCTTTAAGTTACTCATAAACAAATATAGGCATGTAAGATTGATCAAACAATTAAATATTAACTGTTCCTCTCAATAAAGCAGTAGAAATCAGTAGTACAACTATCTTAGCTATCCTGTGTATACATATAAATATTTTCCCTTCTTTCTTTCTTTTCTCTTTTCACTCACCCCAGTTGTACTTTCCTTTTGAGGAGTTTCCTTCCCTTTCACAATATCTATTATACCTTTTAGATTTATTCACTCTTTCAGGTTCCTATACTAATGAGACAATATGGTGTTTACACATGTGGGTCTGATTTATTTCACTTATAAGTATGGTCTCCAGTTGTGTCCATTTACTTATAAAAGTCTCGAGTTCACCATTCTTTACAATATAGCTGAGCAATATTCCATTATATAAAAATACCATAACTTTTTTTTTATCCATTCCTCAGTTGATGGGCATTTGGCTTACTTCCACAATTTAGCTATCATAAATTGTGCTGTTATAAACATGAGTGCACATATATCACTGTGATGTGATGTTTTCCGTTCTTCTGGGAAAAAATCCAGAAGGGAAATAGATGGGTTGGATGGGAATATTTTTAAATGTAAAAGAACGAACTACAAGAAACTTCTAGCACCTTTCACATGAAGAGTGTACATCAAGCAGCTTATCTGAGTGCGTGTCATTTAGAAGGTTTGCACCTATCACAGATACTTGTACGTAAAGCTAATGTATTTTAAAGTAGGAACTATTGACATTGTTTTTCTAGTTTCCAGAAAATGATAAACAAAATTTGAATTATATTGTCTCTATGGACTTTTCATATGTATAGACTATGCTAAGCTTCTCACAAAGCAACCACTAATCCTTATTATGAGTTGATATTTAGAATTTATCACAAAATTACTCATGATTAATTAGAGTAAGTCTGGAAGTTTGCAATCACTAAAAACTTACATTTTTCTACATGGAAAGCTGGACACTAGGCCTAAGCTTGTGCTCAACAGAAAGTAGCAGAGCAGATTTGTTATTTTAGACAAGCAAGAGAATCTGCCCACATTATACCTCCTTGTAACACAGCAAGAACCTTCAACCACCAAGTGGATTATTAGGAGTGAAGGAAAACAGAAGTGTAAAGGTTAGAACACTTAAAAGGAAAGCTAGTCAGTGAGCACACAGTGTTTAGGACAATCACTGTGTTGGTTATTTCTTCTAATTTAAAATTGTGAGCAGGGCTTCTATTTGGTTGCCCTAACCAAAGCTCATTCAGCCTACAGGATTTACGGCGCAAGATATCATTTACGAGGGCAGCCAGGTCAACCACTGAGTGTCCTTGGTCTCCTCCTGTGTTCTCTTCTGGAGCAATGTGTGTGTCTGCGTGTGTGTGGGTGTGTGTGCTGAGGTGTATGTGTTACTGCATTTCTGTGATCAAAACTTTGATGCAACCACATATAAAACAGGAAATTTAAAAAGATTTTCCCTGTTTGGGATCCAAAAATACATGAACATACCCCTTTTCAAAGAAAGTGAGGTCTCTCTCTTTATTTGTATAGGTTGATCACATAAATGTATATGTATTACTAATATACATAACATTACATTTAATATATTAGTATATATGTAATATGCTCATATAAATATATTTACATAACATCAATATTTATAATATTCGTTTATATAATATTGCATATATTTGCATCTATAAAATGCGCATTTGCTTTTTCACGGCACATAACAAAATCAGTACCTCTCTGTGAAGGGTTACAGAATCAAGGCGCTATGTGAAGGGATACAGAATTGTCCAAGAATTCATTTCTACCACAGTGCTGTTCAGGAAAGCTCTCCGACCAACCACAAAAACATTTTCTAAGTAGCGAGCAACCGTCTTAAATTGAATGTTTTGTCCCTGTGGGCAGTCTAGTAGCTGTCCTTGACTCAGCCTCCCCGACATGACTAGATGAAACATTGTCTCTGGAAATAGACACGGAGACACACAGAGGAGAGGGAATGGAAGGCATTAGCTCTCCATGCAGCCAAGTGTGAAGGGACTGTGGACCAAGCTCATGTTAACATCAGTGTTGTTTGATAGTCACTGGGGAGTGATAAGAGTGTCTCAGAGAGGCATATTTTACAGAACAGTTTTCCACCTGGATTATTTTTTTATTGGGCCCATAAAAGGATTCTGTCTTTATGAGTCAGTGTGCAAAAGTTTCCTTGCACACATTGTGAAGGGGCTGAGTGTCAACAGTGATTCACTTTCACACGATCATCCCAACGACAGATGTTTTCTGTGAATGGAAAAGATGCACAAAGAAATGATTCACAGAGGTAGGAGAAGTTAAGAAGCTCAGGATGTGGTTTGAGTTTGGTGCATAAAAATTAGAGGTAAGTGATAAACTGAATAAAAAGATGCTTAGAAATAAAGACCATAGTCCTTTAAGGTAGAAACATGACTTCTATTCAATTATTTTATCTCTTCAGGTTTTAATATTTTTATTTTAATGAAATTATAGGACCAACTTACCTACAAAGTGAACTCCAGAATGAAATTTTTCTTGTATTGTTGTCGACTAAACATACTTTTAGAAGTAGTATAATTTTGTGATGATATGAGGGACTGAACCCAGCACCTCACCCGTGATCGATAAGTGCTCTACCACTAAACTAAATCGTCAGCCCAGTAATATAAAATTTCAATCTCAGTTACTTATAACCTTAATTGATCTTATTTATAAAAATGATATACTTTCCAAACAACTCTCTGTTTTACAGGAGGCATTGACATTTAAAATGTGCTGGGTGACTGAGTTTCTTCCAATGACAGGTGACAGCAGTCCTCAACACTTTTACCACCAGAAGCTGGTGTTGTGGAAGAAAAAACTTTCGGTGGCAGAATGGGGGTTGTTTTGGTATAATTCAAGCATATTACATTTATTGTGGACTTACTTGTATTATTATCACACTGAAACATATAAGGAAATTTTGTAGCTCACTATAACAGAGAATCACTGGGAGCCCTAGGCTGCTTTCCTGCAACTAGACTTCCCCCCTGGGGGATGAGATGCAATATGTCCAGACCGTGTCGGTTATCTGCAATCCATTCCACAATTTCATTTGGTTGCTATCACTGCAGAAAATCCTGCTTCACAAAAACAGGATGTTGGAAATGGGAGCAGGCTTTTCACTGCTTTTGTGGCAATCTCCAGGTACCTTGACTTGAATCCAGAATGTATGATGTTTGAAATTCTCGCAAACATACTTTTAAGGTCACCATTATTTGTGATCTCAAGCCGTGTTTGATCTTCTAGCATGGACAAAGTTGATTTGTCTGACTTATCCATAAATGGATCATAGATTCACTCTTTCTCAGCTTAGGGTTCTTTTGTGATTGGGAAGTAAACTCAAACTCTCGACAGCTACACTAGGTGATTATGCACCAAGCAGAAGGAAGAAGGTTCAGCCTCTTTCAAAGTCTCTGCTAATACTTGCAACATGTCAAAAGTGCGAATGTGCACTCCTTACCTTCACAATTCCAATTTGTCTTTGGATACAGCCACATGGTCTGCCAACTTGAACACAGTTGACATTCTCCCCTGAAGTGACAGATGATTGAATTCACTGGGCAGGTTGAATATATAATGTCAGCAGTTTTTGCACTTATTTTGTTACTGATGACTGTTTTTTCTAAAACAAATATCTCTGGAGTGGCTGTCATAACTCAAAGAACTCTGGCCGATTATCTAGTGTTAGGTATACTGTGAGTAAGGGAAGACGTGTGCTCTCCACCCACCTCCTCCAGAATCATGTGAACAGACACGAGTTAAGAGAAGTACTTCAATGTGGTTGATAGTTTTAATCATATCCTGGAAAGCACTGTTACGGTGACATTTTGTGACTCGCCAACGTTTCTCTTTGAATAATACGGTGTACAGACGAACATTTGCAAGTGAACTCTTTGACCTCAGCAGTGAAACCAGAAATCCATCCAGCTGCTCCATCCATGCTGATCAACCCACCACAAAATGAGCAATTCAGTCTTCCTGACGTACAATCATTCCAAAACTTGAATATTTCTTTATCTGTCATGTTAGCTGGTAGCAAAAGTGCATGTAGTATATCCTCATGTGTATCCTGCTAAAAATATATTGCAAAAAGACAAACATTGTTGCCTTGCTGACTTCAATAGAGCTGTTAAGATGTACTGCATACTAAGGTGCTTCATTAGTCATATCTAACAATTGTGCCTCAATGTCATCTGCTATTTCATGATTATGTGCTGTAATGTAAGTCAAAAGTGAGCAGTTGCCCCTCTCAAGGTCTGTGTCTTGTCACTAGCTCAGATTGGAGAGCTTTGCTTGAGATTTGGGGAGCCAGAAGAAGAGACAGTGAGTTGGGGAAATACCTAAACACACCCTATTCTCAGCTGCCATTCAGCCATGCGCACTTGCAGGAGTCCTCTGGACCCCAGCACCCATTCCTGAAGAAGCCCCTGGCTTCTTAGTGTCCCACCAGTGTTAGTGGGGGTCTACCTTTATGGCAAAATACACAATGGCAGCCAGGACCAGCACAACATTGGGAGTATGATTTATTACAGCAACTTGCATACCTCAGTTACAGAACATTTTTACACTGGGCATCAGGAAGTGCTTCTGCACCTGGGCTCCACTGACACAGAGCCCAGTGCCACAAAGGTCTTCCATTCTTAGCCTGAAAGAGGGAACTGCCATCCCATGCTCTTGCATTTCCTACGGCCCGTTCACATTGCTTCCTCTATACTCACAAAAGAAGTGTGGAATGAGTATCTTTACGCCATTATGCTTGGTGTTAGCTGGTTATCAAAGTTGTGCTTTGAAACTGAAGTTAAGGGTGGTAGGAGACTGCTTACTCACATACTGACACCAATTCATCTAGAGACACAGTAAATAGGATGTCAGTATTTTCATTTATCACTTGTTATTGTATTTTGTGCACAATTCTTTCTGCACTACTGGGGTGCCAGGAATGCAAAGATCCAAGGAGGAGTAGAAAGTATGTGAATTTACGCACGCAGGATAAATGTAAAGCAGAAAAGACAAGGTCTCAAGAAATACAAGGAGATTAAAGATATTACTACTGAGAATTATTAAGACTCTACAGAATGGCAAATAAACTTCTTCACTAAAGGAAGAAACAAGAATATTTGGTCCCAGAGTATGTGGATATTGAAAAGTACAATTCATCTTTTTTATGAGGTATTTCTCTTCACTGATTTTACATTCACATATTGTGAACCAGCTGGAACAGTGTCACTACCATCCGGGTAAAGCTAAATTTGGACAGAGTTTTGTTACTCCAAGTGGGTTCCGTAAATTGTCATGACTGACATCCCTGGGAGCTTGTGACAAGCGCTGACTTCAGTTTTCATCCAGAAGCCACTGGTCAGAATCTGCACGGGAGCACCACTCCAGAGCACTGTAGGTGACAAGGGAACCCTACTGCAACCGTTGCCTTGCCATAAAATGATTAATCTTGATTTGATGGGTGCTAATATATTCTGTTTTGCTTAGATAATATGATAAATGAATAACGTGGGGGTTATTTTGACCTGATTTTCTATGCATCCTTCTGATAGTTTTGGAATTTGATAAATGTGATGTGTGAATGAGATCATACAACAAACTGAAAACAAGTTTTGCAATGTGGAAGGAGTTATTTCTGTCCTAATAGGAGATTGTTGAGACTTTGTTGTATAAGAAAAAAACTTTAATCACTTAAATGATTAAAGCCATTTCAGAAAATTTGGAGAAATAGTACACGTTTTGGTAATTGCCTTGTTAGAAAAGAAAGACTTTGGTTTCAAACTTTAATTTCAATGTAGTTACCTGAAAATTGAATATGTCTTATATCACACCCAAATATTATGTTTTACATTACTGGTATTATATTTTTTTGCCTGTAAAGAGATATCTTACTCCCCACTCTAATTTCTAGTACCAATTCATAAAATTTACAGCATAACATAAAATGATTTAAAATACATTATCAGTAGGAGATGGGTTTTCATTTTGTTAGATAATACAATCTTTACATAAACTTGGTTCCCATTTTAATATTATACCCTTTGAGGGTTGTGCTGAAGAGCAAGAAAAATAATGAAATGACTTTCTATTTCATAAATCCTAGTGGATAAATGGGATCAGTTACAAATACCAAAAGATGGTTCCAGAGAAGTCCTTGCACAAGAACACCCCACTCCTGGTTAAAAACAGGTTTAACTTTGGCTAATGATTCATTAGAGAGTTAAAGCTTTGGGAAAAAGCACAAAAATTCTCCTAATTTTATCACTCTATCCATTCCTAATTAGCTTCTATTTTTAGCAAGGACTCGGTAATTAGCTAGATTCTAGGACGGTGCTTGGACGGTGTTCATCCATGGTCTGTGCAGCACAGAAATTCTCTGCTGTAAGAACAGAATGGTGGGTTATTTAGGAAATGTGATGATACTTTACATAATCTGAGCAACAGTGACAGCATTAAAAGCACAGAGCCTATAATACTGCAACAAGAATTTGGTTTTTATTCATTAACAGAGGCCTTGAATGATTCTACAGAGATGTTTTAATCAATTTCAGTAGCTGGTGGGAAAACTATTGGATGAACGTCATGAAATAGGCAAGATACCTCATTACTGTTGTATCATACTGTTTTATTCTGTCCTTTCTGGATGCAATAACATAACACCTGAAATAGCCATTCATAAAGAAAGGACTTTATTTTGACAGAGTTCCAGAGGCCTGGAAGCCTGAAATTATGGCATCAGCAACTGCCTGGCTTCGAGTGGGGGCCTTGTGTGGCTTCAAGTCATGGCTGAGGATGGAGGGAAGGAGGAGCATCCAGAAGAGAGGGCAGGGAGACAAACTCCCATGACTGCTAACTCATTGCTACTGAAAAGCAATGCATTCTGGGGCACTGTCCCATGATACAACCCCCAATAGTCCCACCTCCCTGTAAGGCCATTCTGAAGAATGAGCTCCAAGACTGGTTTTGGTTGGGATGAAATATATTTAAACAGTAACATACATTGTGGAATAAAACAGTGGAATTTAAAAAGACAATAGCAAGAGAGGTGCAAATACAGAATAAAGAAGGGTTGAATGCCACATACATTAGAGGAAATCAGTAATGGCTTTATTTGGATCATGTCGATAATTATGCTGTAGGGCTCCAAGCAGACACAGCAGAGCAGACCAGTATCACCAGCCCCAGAGAAGCCCACAGCTGTTACAAACTGCAAAATCAACATGACCTTTTCCTCTGACAGTGATTCCTTTGGTGAGGCAGGTTGCAGTGGGGAAGAAGTCCTGTGCACTGCCCACCCTGCCTAAGAGGGTTTATTCAGAAGCCATTTGGGGAAGTGGTTGATTGTTTGCAACTGAGCCACAGAGGAACTGCCGTGCAGCTGCACTCCAGGGTTTCTAGGGACGTGCTACCACAGCGACTGGGTGGGACACTGCTGTGCAGGCTGATCGTCAACCCCCTCAGAAGTTTCAGCTCAGCTAGGAAGGACACAGAAGCCCTTTCTTCATGGTGAGACGCCAGACCCAGCATGTGTGGTATTAAGTCCAGCAGATCCCATCCTGCCCTGCTGCCTACACCTAACACAAAGTGGTCTGCATGGCCTCTGCATGGGCAAATGGGAGGAAAGATGCAACTCAATCTGCATGACTGAGATGGTCTAGGGTGTATGGACAGCGTGGCCTCTGGAGCAGGGGGCTCCTCACACACCCACAGGCCACAAAGCTAGACAGAGAAGACCATGATCTGACGTGGAGAGAAGGCATAGAAAGTGGGAGTTCTAGAGTGACTGAAGCCTAAGAGCAGACACCATGAACCACCCCAGACAGGGGAAAGACAGGGCAGAACCAGCCTTTATACAGAAACAGGTGAAAATGCACATAAAACAGGCCTTCCCGGAGCCTCCTTATCCTTCTTCCACATCTGGTGGGTTTCAGACCTGCAGACCCTGGAATGAAAACACATTCAGAAACAAAGATTATTTTGACTCATTTATTTTTTTAAATTGATTTTTAAAGTTTGTGTATTTTCTTCTTTTCATTTTTTTTCCTTTCCTTTATTTTGCTTTCTGTTTTTTTTTTCTTTTCTGTTACTTTCATCTAATTTTATAAACTTCATTTTACTCCTTTATCCCATTTTCTCTCTTCCTTCCCATCTTTATTTTTCAATTTTGTTTCTTTCAATCTCCCACTCTCCACCCTCAGAACCTTTACTAGTACAAGCACTAAGCACTGAAGTTCATTAATCTTTTTTTTTGATTTTAAAGAGAGTAGTACATGAGAAACAAACAAACAAAAAAATAGAAGAGTAGCCGCATACCAGTATCACAAACATAAACAAATCAAAGCAAAAAACATTCAAAGTGATACAGGGTCTCAAGACAAATTCATACAAATCAACAGTAGTTGTTACATTGTATACCGCTATCCTTAATGACATTGCTCAGATTATCACATGTAAGAATGAAAGATTACTCAAACCATTAAAGAGATTAAGAAAATAATTCTTCAATAAAACATTAGAGAAATTAGAGAGTTTCACTAGACAAGATGGAAGGAGTTCACCATTGTAATCCCATTCCATATTGTTACCTTCAGATCAGTTGCTCAGACCACCAGACACAAGCATGCAAAGTCAATCAGAACATAAAAAATTGTGAGCATTAACTGTTCATTTCAATGCAAGTTGATCCAATGGTATTACTGTTGAATTCTTTCCTACTATTAGTGGAGATATATATAGTGCACTTAGTAGATGTTTACTCTACATTCACATTTGGCTTGTCTTTGTGTTTATACTGTAACAATATGTCTCTTTCCTGTTGTTAAGAGTGGTACATTATTGGTTCATATGGTACGTTAATAACCAGTTTGTCTTCAACTCTATTGTTGCTGATTTTGCTGCTATCATCAGGGAGATAAAAGTCTCACTATTTGACTTTTCTCTGCATGCTCAAATCCAGATTATACTGCAAAATTAATGATATGGTTGTACGTTACTGAAGAACTGGGAACTGGGCCTGTTAGAGCACACCTCTCCTTCCAAAATTAATGAAGATGGTTAGCTCTTCAGACAGTCAAAGCCCAATAGTTAGTCACGTTCAAAGTGCCTCACTGAAAAGTAAACAGTAGCTAAAAAGGTGTCCATATAGGAACAAATTCTTTCCAATGTAATAAACCTCCCAACCTCAGCAGAGCACACACACACACACACACACACACACACGTACACACATGGCAAAAGATAACAAAATGCTTCCAAAAACTCCCAAATACCTGAAAGCTGATCCGTGGAGCCATAATGGGAAGGAAATCATAAATGTACACTTGAATTTTTCAAAATGACAAAAGATGAGATTAAAAAATAACAGATCAATGATGCACTCAATATCACAGAAGATATAATTATAAAATCATAAACTTAATAAAATGCTGAATGAGTTTACAGAAGACACTAATAAAAAGCTACCTGAGGTAAACAAATTAACTCATTTATTTATGACTTATAAATGACCAGTTTAAAAAAGAATTGGAGTCCTTGAAAAGATACCAACAGATATGCAGGAAATTAAAATTTCCATAGAAAGTATGGGCAATAGGATTAATCACTGTAAGAGAAGACTGTCAGAACTGGAACAAAAGGAATGTGTACTCAGAGATACCTTAAAATCAAGTAGGGAACATAACAAATGGCTCAAATAGCTACTAGTTGACTCAAAGAAGACTAATGCAAGATTAATTTGAGTTAGTGAAAAATCAGAAGATACCAAAATGGCATAAAAATTGGTTTACAGAAATAACAGCAAACATAGGGAAAGAAATAAACACATGCATAAGTGAGATTTAGAAAACATCAAATAGGCACGATCAAAAGAGAGCCCCTCCACAGCCAAATTCCAGAAGTCTGACACAGGGACAAATTTGTAAAAGCTGCTAGAGAAAGGATGAGTCACTTGCAAAGGTAAGCCAGTGAGAATTATGGAAGACTTTATAGCACAAACCTAAATGGCCAGGGAAGCTTGGAGTGAAGTGTTTCAGGCCCTGAAAGAACCAACTTCCAACC
>NW_004955441.1:17855514-17881095 GCF_000276665.1 Chinchilla lanigera
AGTAAGTCAACCCATTTGAGCAATAACTCTCAATGTGAATGATCTCAAGTCCTCAATCAAAAGTGATATGCTGTATAGAAGAAACACATTCTAAAACAATTCACAGACCAAAAGCAAAAATCAAAGGATGGAAAACTATTCCATGCAATAGGTACTGGAAAGCAAGCAGGAGTAGTTGTCCTAGTTTCAAATAAAATCAGATTCAAGTTAAAACTTATCAGAACAGGCAATGACAGCCTACATACTGGATAAGAGAACAATTCAATAGCAAAATATAGCAATTATAAATATAGAAGCACCAAACACCATCACAGCCAACGAAGGAAACAATCACTGCTGGACACAAAAGATCAGATAAACATCAACACAAATATAGTGGGGGACCTCAATGGCCCACTGTTACCAGTAGACCGATTAGAAAAAAATATCAACAAATAAATATCAAAGTTGAATATTTGAATCTTCAAATAAATGAATTTAAAATATATCTACAGAGTGTATCAATGGCATATATCAACAGCAACCAAATATACATTAGTCTCAACAGCACATTGAACTTTCCACAATATATATCACATACTGGCCCATGAATTATGCTTGCATAAATGCAAAATAATTGAAATTATTCCATGCATATTATCAGATCATAGTGCAATGGAGCTAGAGGTCAATGGTAAAGGAAAACAAAAATTGTGTAAACACATTCAACAATATGCTTTTGAATAATGGATCACAGAGGAAAAAAATCAGCAAAGAGATTAAACAGTTCCTAGGATCAAAAGATGATGATGCCAGGTATGCTGGCACATGCCTGTAATTTCAGCCCTCAGGAAGCTGAGGCAGGTGGATCACCATAAGTGTGACACCAGCAAGCACTACATAGCAAAGACCTGTCTAAAAATAATGCCAGCGCAGCCTATCACAGCCTGTGGGATACATTAAAAATAGTCCTGAGGGGGAAGTTTATAGATGTGATGGACCACATCAGAAAAACAAAGCCAGCTCCAATAAATAACTTAATTTCACCTCAAGGTACTGGGAAAAAAATAACAATTCAAATCCAAAGTTATCACAAGAAAAGAAATTTTAAGAATCAGAGCAAAAATTAATGAATTTGAGAATTAAATAATAATACAAACACAATGAATCAAAGAGCTGGTTCTTTGAAAGAACAAACTTTTGTGAATAAAGAGGGGAAGAAGAATTGAAGGGAGGGGAGGAGAATGGGGAAAAAAGATGAATCAATATATATTGTGCATAGGTAGAAATTCTGTATGATGAATGTAACTATTATGCATATTGAGTGTACCAATGAAATTAGTTTAAAAACCCCAAAATAGACAAAACCTAACAAAAATGAGGTTTTGAAATAAAAGGAAAGAAAAGATCCAAAACAGTGAAATTAGAAGTGAAAAAGACAAAATTACAAAAGCTACTGCTGAAATCTAGATTATTAGTAACTACTTTGAACCTTATACTCAAAAATCCTGAAGAAATAGATTCCTAGACACATATGAATTATGTATATGTCTACATAAAACTGAACCAGGATAATACAAAAAAAAAAAACTGAATAGTCCAATAACAGGCAAAGAAATTGAAGTAATAATAATGATGATGATTATAACAACAACAATAATAATAATAATAATAATAATAATAATAACCCTATAAACTAAGACAGTCCCAGGACCTGATGGATTTATTGCTGAATTCTACAAGAACTTCAGGACAGCTCTAATCCTAATAGTCCTCAAATTCATTAACAAACTTGAAAGGGTTAGTTTTCCCTCAAAGTCTTTCCTACTTGGAAGCTAATGTCACCCTGAGATCAATACTAGACAAGGACCAAACTGAAAAAGAAAACTGCAGTCCAATCTATTTAATGAACATAGATGTAAAAGTCATCCACAAGATACTGGCAAACGGAATGCAGTGAAACATGAAAAGATTGTACATCATAACTAAATAGACTTCATCCCAAGAATATAAGGGTGGTTCAACATGCACAAATGCATTGGAGATAGAAATTGTTACAAATGGGAAGGGGATCAAGGGATGAAAGATGCGGGGGTAGAGGGATGGGAAAGAGGATGATAAAAGGAAGGAAAGTGTGTTATGTACAGGTACCAACTCCATATAAAGAACAGAGGCATGTACCTCAAACACATACTAGTGAAAATAAATAAATAATATAATAATGAAATATTAGGTCATCCAGCACGTAAACAGAAGTCAGGAAAAAAATTACAGTACCATTTTAATAGATTCATTAAAAGCCTTTGACAAAATCCAACATCCATTCATAAAAACACTGAAGAAAATAGATGTGGAAAGAACTTATCTCAATCTGATACAAAACATTTATGAGAAACCTACAGCAAACGTCAAATTAAATGGGGGCAGACAGAAATCTTTCCTTCTACCGTCAGGAACAAGACAGAGTTGTCTACTATTACCACTGGTGGTCAATAAAGTACTTGACTTATTAGAGCAATCAGACAAGAGAAGGAAACAAAAGAGATCAACATAAGGAACAAAGAAA
The DNA here is from genome assembly GCF_000276665.1 of Chinchilla lanigera. Lineage (NCBI taxonomy): Eukaryota > Metazoa > Chordata > Mammalia > Rodentia > Chinchillidae > Chinchilla > Chinchilla lanigera. The sequence goes on from NW_004955441.1 coordinate 17,858,060, forward strand.
TTAAATTACTAGTCTAAGATAACATAATCTTCTACAGAGAAAGTCCACAAGATTCCACCAGAAGATGCCTAAAATCAGCAGTCAAATTCAGGAACACAGCAAGATACAATATCTGCACATGAAAATCAATGTTATTCTTGCAGATCAATAATGAACTCACCAAGAAAGAATTATGATCACAAAATCACTGACAATAGCATCAAGAAAAATGATATACTTAGGGAGTAATCTAGCCCAGGAAGTTAAAGACCAGTACAATAACTATAGTTTGGAAATATCACAGTTCACAGACACTTCTGTTAGTGAATAATTCAGTTAAATTAGGCAACAAACAAGACCATGGCCATCTGCCCCCATGAACATGAACACAGTTATCTTCCCCAGAATCAAGAGCAAATTAAGCTTGTGAATTGAGATCCCACTCAATATTGATACCACTCAATATTTTCTGGTGTTGCGATAGCAGAAAAAGGAAATCAAAGAGGGCATCTTCAAATGAAAAGATACCCATGTTCCTGCACACACCAAACCAAAACCAGTATTTTCAAAACAGCCATATTTCTAATAATCATATATGGATGTTATATAATTTCAATCAAAATAACAATATCATTCCTCACAGAACCTGAAAAGTAAAACACAATCCTATAATTTATATAGAATCAGAAGAGACCAAAAATAGCCAAAGCAATCCTGAAGAGAACAAACACAGGTCCAGTGGTAAACATGGCCTGGTACTGGTACAAGAGCAGTCATGTGGGCAAGGAAGAGAAAAAAGGATGCAGAAATAATCCGAGGCACATTCACCCATCTTATTTTGAGCAAGGGGTCAAAAACATATGCTAGAGAAAAGAGAATTTCTTTAATAAATAGCGCTGAGAAAACTAGCTGTCTACACAGAGAAAATTTATCTCACCATATACTAAAATAAAATAGTAATGGATCAAAGCTGTAAATTTTATAGCACAAACAATCTGCCTGAAGGTAAAAAAGGTAAAACTCTTGGAAGACACAGGTATACTCAAGGACTTTCTGAATGGAACCCTAATGGCACAAGAAACAGCATCTAAAATCAACAAATGGAATCATACCCAATTTCAAAAGCAAATCAAGAGAGTGAAGAGACAACCTACAGAATAAGAAAAAAAATTTCCAGCTTTTCCTGGCAGAGCAGTGATGTATGGAATATAAAGAGAGCTAAAAAGTTAGATCTCCAAAATGAAAGACCCAATCAAAAATGGGCAACTAAAATGAATCTATGTCACTGAAGAAGTAGTGCAAAGGGCTGATGAAAATGAGAAAATACGTTCAGTCTATCTGGCCACTAGAGAAATGCAAATTAAAATCACACAGTTTCCACTCACCCCACTATGAATAGCTCTCATCAAGAAATTGTATAATAATGAGTGTTGGCAAGGTTGCCAAGAAAAGTGAAAACTTCTACATTCTTATTGGGAATGTAAACTGGACAAGCACTGTCAATGTCAGTATAGAGATTCCTCAATAAACCTAAAAATAGAAATGGACTACTAGTCTACCAGAAAGAAAGTAGAGTTGAGTTATTTGTAGGAAATTGAACCCACTTTGCAAACCATAGTATTAATTAAAATAGATCAGGCTTATAAGGGTAAATATGGAATTATTTCTCTTGTATGAGAAAGCCAAAAGACATATACATTAAAAAGCAATGTAAAATATAAAATGAAACAGGAAGACAGATCTTTTGCAAAATGGAAGGAAACTAAGAGACAGAGGGAGGGGGAGAAAAGAGGAAGGAAAGTAGATGAAAGAAAGAATTACCATATGTTATGTGCATGCATTAATCAACTTACTAGATGAATGTAGTTATTATGTACTGTAAATATGTAGTAATAAAAATTAAAAGAAAAAAATTATTATAGTTCAACGGTAGTGCTGCTAAGAGAACTGAATGCATGTGGTTTTTTGGTTTTTGTTTTGTTTTTTGGAGAGTTTTTTAAATTTTTTTTTTCTGGTACCAGGAATCGAACTCACGACCTTGCACTTGCCAGGCAGGCTCTGTGCCACTGAGCTAAATCCCCAGCCCCACAGAATGCATGTGCAAAAGAAGTTTTAGGAGCACAATATTTGTTCAGTCTGTGAATGTGTCAGTGGCTGAGGAGGTATAAATGCCCAGGAGCACTGGAAGAAGATACTGTGATAAAAATTATGTTATTTAATTATACAGAACTTATGCCTTGAAAGACACTAGGGAAATAATTCAGCATAGGTATAAAACAGAACGTGGAAGTAGAAGGCAGGGAGGGGCTGGGAAAGGATGAGGGAAAAGAACAGAAAGCCTGTACCGGAACGGGAGGGAAGTTAGTGTGGAATGAGGCATCTGCAGCAGGGGTGAGGAGGGAGACACAGGCCGAATCTGAGTGACGTAGACTTCTGGAGATGAAAAACAGGAAAGAGAAATCAAGCCAGTTCTTTTCAAACTTCTCAGTATTCTGAGTGGTGGGAAGACAAAATGTGGCAATAAATATGGGAGGAAAAATGTTAGAAAGATTAAGCTTTAAAATTGTGGGAATATCAAATTCTTACCTAGTCAGGGAAGAGGAGGACAGAGAAAACTCCTAGGCTTAGGGAATTTGGCAATTTGATCAATATCGATTTGAGGGAAAGAAAACATGCAGTAGAATAAGTTATGGAAAAAGTTTGATTTCTGGGCACGTGGAGATAATCAGTAATGTTTCCAAGTAAGGGTCACAAGAGAGAAAACTTAGGTTGGAAATTAAGATAAGGAAGGCAAGAAGGAAAGTACTTCTGTCATAACTTGTCAAAAGCAGTGTGCTAGATCAGTACTATGGAAAGAAAAAGACCTTTGGGACAAAATCTGAGACCTTAAACGTCTCCCATCTTAACAGGGTATGACACACAATTCTTCACTGCAAAACAAGTTTATGATGGACGTGAAGATGCTTGAAGTTCCTTTCAAGGTCCCTTCACATTGATGCCCAGTAGTTATCTGTAACTATTGCCTGTGCCAGTGCTTTATACTTACGACTTCCTTCCATTTGTGATTTCCGGTCCATTCTCCAACAGTGATGGACATGTTGATATTTTTCCTTGTTAAATTAGTGAACGAAAGTCAAGGGTTCCAGGTGCTCCGATGCAGGGAGAAAGTCCACACAACTAAGACTTCTTTTGTACACTTTGAAGTTTTAAAGCATCCAAACAGGCTAAGCCCATCCCAAAAGTAGACTAGTGTCACTCTTAGTTCTTTTCTGATTGCTGAGACAAAATACCCAGAATCCATAAGTTAAGGGAGGAAAGGTTTATTTCATGTCACAGTCTCGCAGAGCTCTCAGTCCATAGTCAGTGGGCTTCTGTGGCAGGGTGGCATGGCACAGGGGCATCACACAAGAGAAACAGTTCATGGCAGAGCGGGCAGCAAATAGCGAATCAGCAGGAAGGTTTCCCCTTTTCTTGCATTCAGGCTAGAAGCCTGCTGGATGCTGTCACCTCACCTGGGTGGTATTTCCATTCTCCACATCTACAACTATGCTACACCCATTCAGCTATCACACGCCCTTAATCCCAGAAGCACACACCCTAAACCCAGCGACCTCTGAAAAACTCCACCCAAGAGAAATGAGGCTTTTGGGGAACATCTAGGTACAAGGTACAACAACCATTATGGGACATAGTAATCTGGAAAGGCTGTTAACAGAAATTGTACATAAATCTCAGTGGCTTAGAGAAGGTTGTTTTGGAGAGAAGTTTTCTATCAAATGAAACATGTTAAAATGTATTCAACTGTGTACTCATCCTATCTTCTGAAGCGCCATAGCTTCAACAACCACATCTTTAATTAAAAATTATTTAAGAAGTGCAATTAGTAAGAACTCATAGAAACCAGTTACAAATGCTAACAGTGGAAATTTTGATATTCCTTTTGACAGATCTTTTGGTCCTATAAATTAGTGGAGATGCATAAAAATAAGGCATTTCATGAATTACATTAAGGACTCTTGAAAATAATGTATAGTTGCCTTCCTACTTACATTTTTAAAAATTTTGCAATGAAAGGATAAGTGGCAGAATCTGTAAAAATTGAGTATGGGAGAGTTTGACTTAATATGACGGCATGCTAATCTTTCTCCGATACTATCTCCGAAGGTCTTCATACACTTAGCCTGTGGTATCTTGTCTTTGATCCTACGTTTTCACCCTCTGTTCTCTATTTAGAGAAGGATGTATTCTCCAGAATCTTTATAAGTCCTGGAAATAGTGTATGCCTTAATATGAAGTGAGATTTTAAGATAGGTCCTGGTTATTATCACACTGTTTCCTGCATAAACAAATGAAATTAGTTAGACACTATGTTTATTCATAAATAAGCCATTTTGTTGCATAAGAAATTGTACTTGTTTTCTTCATGTTGACTGTGTTTAAATATTTTTGGTACAACATTCCCAATCATTGCAATAGTGCTCTATTTCTCTTTTGTTACTACTTTTATCATACTTTCTAATACATTTCTGCTCTTTCATTGTTTATGTATATTGAACACATAATATATGCCAGAAATACTTGAGATACTAGTATGTAACAGACAAAAAACAACAAATTTTTCTTTTCATGGAACTGTCATTTGAGCATTGAAAAGAAAGAATGATCAAATCACTGGGGTACAATTTTTAGAAGTGATATTTATTGCTCTAGACAAAAATAAAGCAAGGTAAAAGGAATTGCAACTGGCCTAGTAAGAGAAAGTTCTCAGTTTCATATGGGGTGATTAGAGAAGGTCTTTCTGACATAATGATGTTTGAGATTAATGAGGACAGAATAAGAAAAAGAATTATGTGCATATCAACCCTAAGCAAAGCAATTTCCAGAGCACTGACGTGGGATTTTGCTTACCGTCTTCAGAAAAAGGGCCAAGACTGGAGTTCAACTGAGCAAAATAAGTTAAGTGGGAAAAGAGGTTGGAGAGTTCTCAGAGATTGGGGAACGTTTTCAAACCACGGTGAGAGTCTCAACTTAACATTCCGTGTGAGATGGGAAACCAGAGATAGATTCCAATTAGACTGGCATGATTATTCTCATGTTTTTGAAGAATTACTTTGGTTTGTGCTTGAAAACAGACTTTAGGAAAGTGTAAAAATGGCATGGCTAATCCGATATATATCTGATACATATATGAATGAAGAATAATAATACAAAATTAGGAATATTCAGTATTCTGTCTAGTTTAAGATCATGGTTTACAAATGATTCCAAAGTGAAAGCTGATGCTGTTCTCAATTGAAGCAATATTCAGCTAGACAGCACTACCTTGCTATGTTTGCGTGTAGCAGCTACTCTTGCAATAAATACTTAGAGAACACCTAAAATGTACCAAACAGTGTGCTAGGCATTAGAAGTAAAATTATCAGTAATATATACAATGTCTACTTGGCCCTCGCAGCCTAACAAATACATTGTTTGAGAGTTTGTATTCATTTTTATGTACCCTTCCCTCCTCATGTGCATCCCTTTGCTAATCGGTGCATTCCTCTGCGTATGCTTCATTTGTTCTTCCAGATAATAACTGAAAGCTACCTATCATGTCCTGATCAGATTTTACTCAGAGAAGCTGAACATCATCCGTGTTAAGTGAATGTTCAATGTTACAGAGTTGCACTGATGTGAATGCCAGGAATAGCAGAAAGCAAGAGGTCGCTGAGGGATTGACCTGCTGTTTCATGAGCTGTAGGAAGGACGTGTGCTGATGGCGCTCCTTGTGCTGCTGGTGTTGACCCGGGGCTGTTCTGATCATTTGCAACCTTCTGTATTGTGTCTTGTTTAGTGACCTCCGCTGTCAAGGCAAGACAGTAATAGTTGCTGATCTTTCAGGAATGGAAGAAAGAGCGAGAGAAACATGCAAATGACTGTCTACGAATGATCAGGCTGAGAAAGGCTCCATAAAAATGCTAACTAGATGAAGATGCAATTCACTTCACGCTGTAATTTCCATGCACAAGGAAACATCAGGCATCGATTACCTCTCTCACACGAAAGATGAAATTCTGAATTTACAACTGAAAAAATGTGTGTTCATAGCTCTTAATATAACACTTCTGTACAAAGCAAATGTTTACTTAAAAATATGGTTATGATACCAATAGATATGTACTATCTTATGATTTCTAGAAATAAAGAGATACACTTATTTACCATTTGTGAAACTCCTTTCTTAATGATTGATACGCAAGGGGAGGAAGTTAATTTAAACTGCCAACTTTGCCCAAATTTCCATCCTTAAACAAGGTAATGATTGATTCTGTTAACGTACAAAACAAGTTTCAATTTCTTTGTAGAATCCTTTCAATACACTGCTATTGATGTTTTCTTCATTTTTATTACTTGTTCCTACATTATTTTTCAGTGAAATGGATCAGACAATAGGGATCCTGTGCAGATTATATGTAGGTGACGGTTTTGCCTACATCTTGTGTTGTGTTACTTGTCACCATTGCTTATTTTATTTAACCTGGTTAGGACAGGCTGGGGGAAAGTACATTTATCATGGGTGGGTTCTTTCCTCTCTCTGTGCTGTACCACTTTTTCTTCCTTTATCAAATTCAAAGAAATTCCATGACAGTGAGAGATTTGAAGGGAGAAATCTAATTATTTTTTAGAATGTCAGAAACCAAAGATGTCCTAATTATTAGGTTCCTGTTGAATAATTTTAGCTCAAAGTAGGTAATAGTTTTAAACGCCTTACCTTGGGAAGAAAATGGCAGTGTTTATCCTATTATTGATCCCTTGATTCAGTTGACATCTGCCAGAATGCTCTATTATAAAGTTACATTTTCAGTTTTTTAATTAATAAACATTCTGTGGAATATATAATGAGATAATTTCAATATCCTGTTTACAACTGAATTTACCTCTTTGTTTTCATGTCCAAAGGAGTGCATTATCTGAATATGTAACCACATTAGTTCTTGAAAAATGGCAATTTTCTGATTTTTTCTTGCTTCCTATATTTACAGTTGGCATTGTCTGGTGATGATAAACACCATTCTACTCCTTTGAGAATCACTTAATTGCTTTGATTCATTATTATAACCCAATTGGCTATATTCCTTCATATTCTTGTATTTTAATGTTCAAATTTTTACAAACATCCAGCAGCAACTCCTTCAAGATAAAATGTTAAAACACTTAAAATATTTAATTACAGCATATTCACAGAAATGCACAGAATATAAGGGCAAAGCCTAATAAATTTGTCATAGCCTACTGCATTTTTATAGACAGAATATACATCCAGCACCTAAAGAAAAAGCAGTCTATCTGAGTAGCAAAAGTCCTTTAACGTACTATTCTAACCAGTATTCTCAACGAAGGTGACTATTTTTGCACTTTGAACCTGAGATTTGGTTTCAACTCTTAAAATTTTACACTAATGGAATTACAGAAAATATTTTCTTATATTTGGCTTGAATTTTCAAAACTATTTTTATGAAATTCATAGTGTTATGCACAGTAGATTTTTCACTTTTTGCTGTATGTTATTCTAATTTATGTATATCTTATTAAATTTCTTTGTTCTATAGCTGTGGTGGATTGGCAACTGGCGGTCAACTTGTAGCACCCAGCGAACTGAACCAGCATGGTGCTGGGTGGGGGGGCCCACCTGAGGACTGCTGCTGGCAGCATCCAAAGGAGACCTGGAGAGGAAGAGGTGGGTGGTTGGTTCTCTTAGAGAAGCTTGTTGCATGGCTTTCCTGGTGTGAACTTGGCTGTGCTCATGATCGGAGGAGCTCGGGACCTCGCTGTTGCTGAGGATGGCTGTGGCACTTTTCAGGGAGCTCTGGTTCTTACTTTGAGTGTCACTTCCTGGCTCCAGTGCAGACCCCTCAGCCTGCTGGCACAGATCCTTGATCCACTTGCACAGACTTTCTAGCTTCCACCACTGACCTTTGGGCCTTCCCAGCACAGACCCATGAAACAGACTTACCTGAGGCATTGCCATGGCTCTAGGTCGTCAGCTGGACTCATGCAGGACATTGCCATGGGATTCAGGCCCTCAGCTGGATTCTTTGGGTCTTTATTTTGTGGACAGATTTCCTGCACTGTATTGTATTTGACTCTTTGGATGACACTATAAAACAATTCTATAAATTATGTGTTCTGTATTAAATTGTTTACCTTGCAGTTGACTACAGTAGTAAGTCAGAATATTCAGATGTTTATTTCTGCATAAAGTCAGCAAAATTTGCAAAGGATCAGTAGCTACAGAAGTTACCTTGTTCTGTGAGGGCTCTTTTCCTTGTAGTCTTCAATGTTTGGATCTTAGTGCCTCATCAGCTTTCCAAAAGTTTTAAGCATCGAATTTCTGTATATGATTGAAAGTTTCAACATTTCGTGAAAGACAGTGATAAGGCCCAAGCTCCTTAGTGCTACCTAGAAACAAAATCCTCCCATTTCCTTGTGAAGAAATATCCCATCAGCATGTGAACTCATTAGCATGGAATGCCATGAGAACTAGTGTTTTGGCATAATATCTACTTCCTGATATTCAGATCATATGTCCCATGGTCCAGACTTGGAATTCTTTAGTTCTATAAGACACCTACTTTACATTAGTAATAATTAAATAAGAAATGAGGGCATGTTGGTGTGAGGAAGTCAACAAATTATTTGATTGTATCCAAATTAATTGTAATGTATCTTGACAAAACAAGGTGTATATATCCAGAAAGTCATAAAGGTCTACAGACATCGGTATTAAGGTGAAACAAATATTTGTAAGTGTTACAAGTCATGGATTCAGAATAACTTATAGAGTGATTAGTAACGAGCATAGAAAGCATGGAGATGGGGTCCTTATAGAACCAAATATTTCAGTGGGTACTTGTACGACTCTGGTGCCCCAGAACATGCTCAGTAACTGTAATGGTTATATGCCATCAGCACCTTGTATAATTAATATAAGTTGCTAATTGCAAGTCATGGTATTTCATTATGTGTTGTTCGTTATGTATTTCTATCTGGATCGTTTGTGCATATCTCAAAGGGGCATTTATGTTAAAAGTGCAAGTAAACTGCACCAGCAGGACACTAATTAAAAACTTGCTGACTCACAGGTATGGAGCTATGTTTCAAAGTGACTAATATCCTTTACTGGCGACGCCTAGGTGACAGTAGAATCACGATGACCGGATATGTCTTCCCATCGTACGTGGGGTGTGTTGAGCTTGAAGGGCTTTACAGGAAGGTCCGTCTCGGTGCATCTTGTTAATGATTTGCAGCAGTTGCCCGTAGCCAAGTGTCTATTGCTGATTCCACTTATAAAGCTATATCATTTGCACCTGAAACTTTTTAATGAAAAATTAATGATGGGAAGAATCGGTCCTTTTTCATCACTTCACTCTTCAGTGTTTTGGTCATTTTGAAAACATTTTTCTTAAAATATTAATTTAGTTTGCTAGTGTGACCAAACCTTAAATGGTTTCCCAAAGGATAAAGTCCAATTTAAGAGCAGATGTTTAGATATTAGTTAAAGGCTCAACTCGATACATTTTAATGTAAATGAAGAATTTATATTAACCTTACTCATCTGTGTAATAGTATTTTAGAAACAGATTTGTTCCTGTTATGTCCACTGGTAGCAATGTGGTGTGACCTAAGCTTTCGTGGGTGAAAGTTATTACAAATTCTGCTTGTTTTCATACTGAACATCGTTTCCTTTGTACAAAATTGCTTATTTTTGCTTTTTAAAAAAAAGCAAACCTTATTTCATAGTGTTCAGTGATTAGATGAAGTCAATTTTTTTCTTTTACATTCTAGAATTTAAATATTTCACACATTATTCATTTTTATTGCTGGCAAAATAATTTGTTAAAATCTAATTATAAGAAAATTTCAGCTTCTATCATGTTATTCTGTCATACTGGATCATCATTTCCAAGAACTACTACTTATTCCTTTTCTAAGTGTCTGCACATGTTCTAGAACTTCAATTATGCTTACAGAATTTAGGGAAAAGGTACATTTGACAAAGTAGCAAGTCTTACCTGAGTAGTTATGCTTGTTGTCTTGCTATTTTTGAAGTTTAAAATTGTAATTAAATCTATATTTTGTGATTATTAAAATATACTAATTTTTTAAAAAAATGCTAGTTTAGAAAGACTACACAAAACATTAAAGAACTATTTCACACCAATGGTTTTAGGATTTAGATTTGGAATATCAGTTTTGCTTTACATAGATTTCTCATCTGTAGCAGATTTCCCCACATTTCTTTTTAAAATGTAAAATTATAAGTTTTTTGCAGTATAACTTGAACCTGCTCATCTATTATTTGATAAAATCTTTAATATATTTTATGGAATAATAAAATATTTCATCAAATGACAGTAAATAATACCATTGAGTGGTTACATTGATGTCAAAACCTTTTCATTTTCTGTATAAAATTTAGCTTAAATATATTGTTTTCCTTAAATGTATAAAAATAAACCTCTGTTTATGAACTTTGGACATAATAATTACTCCTGGTCAGGCAGAAATTTCTGTTTTATGCAAAAAATATAGTGGCAAACTATTTCAAAATGAACATCAATAATTCTGTCGATTTGAATCCTAAGAAATCAAAGAAGGCATTCCGGGATGTATTCATTATGACACAAATACTAAGCCCTTCAGATCCACAGTGAGCTCCCTCTTTCACACATCCATGATCAGGGTTTTTGTCTGTCTTATAAGGCAATGCCACTCTGTTTTCCAGCTGACATTTTTCCAGCTTTTGGCTTGGAGCTCTTTCACTGGCTTCGGCTCTCCTTGGACACCCTCCATCAATTTGGACTTTCTGGTATTGAGAAGCACTTTACTTTCTGATGCTACAAGATGTCCCATGTTCATGGTGCATCTTTCCTATCTTAGAACCAGACATTGCTCCACGCTCCTACTCTATCTCCTTGTACATACTGAAAAAACGATTTTAGAAATCGGAAAATAGCTCTAAGTGTGCTCCTTGCTATCCAGATACTGTTCAGGTACTCTTAGCTGATAAGGCAAAAAGATAAAGAAATGTGTATGTAGAAAGGTATGCAGTATGAACACATATATTTATAAACTTTTGTTTATGTGACCATTTACATCTACATTAAGGTAATCAGGAATTTATACTTAACATTCCAACTCTTACCCATTTCCACAAAATCATTTTGCCCTCCTACCTTGCTTGTGTCATCTCTCCCCTCATAGTGAGAAGCTTGGCTCCCAATCTCCACCAAATATTTGGTCTATTGTTCACTTCAGTGCAGTACGCAGTGGTAACCGATAGCTAACATCATGCACTCCGCAGCGTACCCTGCTTCTACACAACCGTCCTTCCTCATACTGCGTTCACTCACTTTCAACATTGTCTAGGTCCTCAACTGGTCCTTTAATCGCTTTCTCAGTGTCTCTATTTCTTCCTAACCCTCTGCCATCATAAATGCTTTCTTTTTCATTTTCAAAAATTTCAGGAACTAAGAACTTTTCAAAGGAAGGACTCTTTTGAAAAGAAAATGAGTAGTGACCTACATAGAAATTATAAATTTATATTCTTACTTTGGTTGCCATAATACCTACACCTATAATAGATATTTGAAACAGTATATTCAAAATACTTGAGGAAATATTTATGAATTTTCAAAACATCATTAAAATGGGAAATCAGTAATTTTCATCTTTCTTTTTTCCCGTCTTTTCTTCTCTTTTTGTCTTTGTTCCCTACCTTTTCTTCCCCTTTACCGTGCTCTTTTTTGCCCTTCTTCTCTTTAAAATGTAGCTTCTCAAGTCCATCCCTTGCCTCTCTCTCCTAGGCTGAAGATTCTCTGAAATAGTACTGAGATGATTGAAATGTGGGAAAACACAAATTGGAGGGAAAAAAGCATGAAGATTGGAAAAAGACAGAAAAATAAAATTGGAGAGAAAATATAAGGATAAAAAATACGAAGAGATTTAAGAGGCACCTACCTGCGAACGCGACAATACAGGAAGACTCACGTGGCCCTCCCGGCTGTGAGGAACGTGCGAAACGCAGTACCTACTGGTTCTCTCTGGACGATATCTGCCAGCCGTCCACTGGAGAAAGATGACAACTTAATAAAAATAAATAGCTCCACCATGAAAAATACATTTCATGTAAGGCAGAGCAGGAAAAATTTCCCACATTATTAACGTGAAAAAAAGTGCAGAAAAGTGGGATGCATGAGTCTAAAACTATTCTTTGCTCCTGCTTAAAATGTGTGTGTTTTGTAATGTGTTACAAACACATTAAAACGTCTCAGAACCAGTCACAGTCTGGCCTGGTTTATTTAAACAGAGTAAAAAAGCATATTTGTAAGACAGCCACAAGGCAGTAAAATTGATTTCTAGTTTATCGGGTGCAGTTTTGAGTCCCTCCTTGAGCCAGGAAATAATTGATTGCTGGAAGCCTTGTAGCAGTGGTTAAAAATTGATAGATGTTAACATGGGGACAATGGTTTATAGTTACTTAAGGGCTGTGGAGCCTTTATATTTCTCTCTCATCACCAGCTGTAGATCAGAAAGCAAATTTAAAAGGATTTTTGTCTTTTTCTTCATAAATTACATTCAGCTATTCAGGAACCTTGTAGCTAAAGGGAACACGTTACACTTTAGTCAGATAGGCAATTGGGGGATTTATAAACACAGGTTGAATATTGGGCAGTAATTCCTCGCTCTGTATTAGCCATACTAGTTAGGGGAAAAAAAACTTTAGGTAATAGTTTTTAAAGGGGCTAAAAGTCATTTAAAATTTGACCTTTAGAAATGGGCAGAATATTGAAAACAAGCTCTGAGGGATACATGGAATTACTCTGATTCACTGATCTACAACCGTAGCTTTAAAAGATGGAAGTGAATTCAAGAAAAAACATCTTGTCCACTTTTTAATTGTTTATTTATAATTTTTTCCATGTCATAGGGACTGAACATTTCTGAGTCACAATTAAAATATTCTACTTCTATCTTTTTAAAGTTAAATTTGTAATAGCTCAAAAGTTTAGTTGGGAAATTACTTCGTTTTAAATTATGCTGTCTCAGTCATTGTAGCTATCTTTGACCAGATTAAGGTTAAATTTCTAATGGTTTAAAATCTCTTAGATGACACTTGAAAATCTCTGAGATGTTTGTATCAAACATACTTTAAAATGAGTTGCAAGTAATAGAGCTAGGAAATACCCTATATATTCAAATATTCATTTCAATTACATGTTATATTATTGAACATTTTCAATCAAAATGAATCTTGTGAAGCTCACGTAGTGATAAATTAGTCAATAATTTAAAAATTACACCCTAGTCACTACAATTTGTAGTGTTTAATGTAAATTTATATTAGAGTAATTTTCTCAGAGTCATATTTTTAAAACAGTATAAAAGCATTAATGTGTTTTCTGAGCCTGTATTGAGATGTTTGCTACATTTATCTTTTGTATGTATTACAAATATTCTGAGATAAGGTTCTTGGGAACATGGGGGAAAACAATATGATAACATCACTGCTTTCCTTGGGTTGATTTCTGTTGGAGAGAGCAGGATTATATATCAGTGATGAACTGGAATAGTTTATTACTTCTGTACACCATGCACACCAATCCACTTCTACAGAGCCCTCGATAACAATGCTTCAAAAATACTACATTCAGGATTTATTTGTAATTATTAAATTCAGAAACATTAATGAAGAATACTTTCCCATGTAACATGCAGTAGATGCCTTGGAATTCCACAGATTCGAAAAGGCCAAGGGGAAAATCATTGTAGATCCTACAGACACAAATCATTGTGATTAGAACCTGTTCCAATATCCCATAAGCCCATTACATTATTTAATACTTTAGAACAATTCAAATGTATTTCATTCAGTGGGGCAACAAGCAATGAAAATAGATTTTATTATTATAACTTTAAAGACTTCACCCAAGAATACTATGTGGACATCAGCAGAAGCATATAATAACAAATGCAGTAGAACTTCAGATAATGTTAGTTTTTTTTTTTTTTTTTCCTTACTGGGAATCCAACTCATGACATCCTGCTTGCAAGGCAGGCGATGTGCTGCTGAGCTAAGTCCCCAGCCCCCCAGATAATATTATTTCCAACTAGTTCCACTGATTCAGGGTAGCATTTTCCAAAAACTACTACCAAAGTTAATTTTAAATAAATTTTGCCAACGCTGCTTTTACCAACTCTTCTGATTAAGGTTTGGTCATATGCTAATTAAAGTTTTAAGGACTTACAACCTACTTTCCTTCAGTCTTTACTGTAGTTCTTGAGCTTAATTCGGCCCACACTAGCTGAGAGTCTACAATTTAACAATCATTGTGGTTTGATAGAAAGTGAGATTCAAAGACCACTAAGACTCAACGTTCATTTCTACAACACCATTACTTGAATTACAGTTGAATTTATTGTCATTTGAATTTTCTATTATTCAGAACTAGAATTTCCTAGTGCTACAGTAAGTATTTTGTGCTTAGTGTCTAATAATTAAACACACTTCCCTCTTTATAACAAGAAAACAGAAAAGGAGAGGATGAGCTTATGGAGATAAATAAAGCATGGGAACGTGAATAGAAATAAAAGATGGAGTATCAAAAAAGGAGAGCTAGGTGGCATAATCTTTTGAAATTGCTTCTATTTTCTCAATTAAATTAATGCATGTTTTATTTTTCAAGTACATTTATGCGAGATCTATTTTCAATTAAACTAATGCATGCCTTCAAAATGTAATGTAAAATGCTTTTTCCCAAAGATTTTTCAATAGACATTTCCTGTTTATTATTATTAGAAGCATTGTTATTTCCTTTACTCTGTACACTTGAGAATCCCTTATGAAGCACGGTCCCGAGGAAGCTGCGTAGAAAAGTGAGCAAAGAAGCATCTATTAAATGTCAGATCCATGGAGAGAGAGCACTTAATCATTGAGGAAATCACAGTGTGAAATTTTCAGACATCGATTAAAAAGCAAATTTGCCTTTTAAAAAGCATAGTAATTGAAACTGTGTGTTTCTCTTTTCCATTACTATTAAGGAATAAATCTTGCAGAAATTTTGGTCTTTACTCCTACCTGATATATTCTTTCTTTTTAATCAACTTTTTAAACATTTCCTTCCTTGTATCATGTCTCTAATTCAGCCTCAGTGAGTAATCTGAACCGTTCAAGTGGTTTCATTCTTTAGTAGTCCAGCCAGCTGCGATTACAGCCATCTAGGAAGGCTGACCGCAGGCTGGAGCCCCTGTGGGAT
The DNA here is from genome assembly GCF_000276665.1 of Chinchilla lanigera. Taxonomy (NCBI): domain Eukaryota; kingdom Metazoa; phylum Chordata; class Mammalia; order Rodentia; family Chinchillidae; genus Chinchilla; species Chinchilla lanigera. Next base: position 17,873,338 of record NW_004955441.1, read on the forward strand.
CGGCTCCTCCGCTCACAATGTCAGAATGTTTTAATCTAGAGTAACTGGCTTGGTGAGGTGAAGCCTCAGGAGGGTGGCATTTGAAAAATACAGTTTAGTATGCTCAGCTGCGAGAAGGACATTCAAGAGCTGGGGGGATGCTGATTCTTCAGAAACTTCATAGGATTTTAAGTCTATTTTTATCTTTTGAGACTGGGTGTCATTATGTAGTTCAGGCGGGCCTTGAACTCAAGGAGATTTGCCTGCCTTATCCTCCTAGATGAGAGGATTACAGGCCATGCTATTGCACCTATCTAATTTCTTTGGATTTTATAGCAAAACCAAATTATTAATGGCGGCATTTGGCATTTTCTGTATGCGATCACTGTACTTCAGTGGGCTAATATTAAAGCATTGTAAACCAGCACTTAAACTGTATGCTGTGCTGTAGGAGAGGATTATTTTGCTGAAGGCCAAGTGGTGATCATACATTCTCATTCTTTCTGTTTAGAATTTTTCTGGTTACATTTGCTGCTCATAACTCCACAAGGCATTTACTCACATCTACTTCCAAATCATGAGCAATTATCCTGATCAAAGGAGGACAAAAACATACAACCCTTTCTGTAAGGAAACATGTCTCTGTATAGGCTTTCAGTTATAGAATTTTCCTTCTTACGTATTCTCATATTGGAAGGACACAAGCAAATTTATGAGGAAAGAACCTCCTTTCAACTAAAATAAGAAAATTAGAACTGAACTTAGCATCTCAAATACATGATGTCTCAGTGCTTATCTTTAAGTTAAAATTGTGTTTTGGGCATTTTTCTTAGGAAGTTTGTTCAGCCCTCACAAAATTATCTCTAGAATACTCCTAGTCCTTTTTTTAAAAATTTTTTTCCAGTGCTTGGGATCATGCCCAGGATGTCCCACACACAAGGCACATGTTCTACAACTCACTGTATCCTCATATGCTATTCTTTCTTACACTCAGAAACTGACTGTGTTCTGTGCTGACCTCTATCATCTTTTAAAACTGCACTATATTTTTCTTCATCGCTAGCCCAAAGCAAGCCAATACTTTTTTCCTTACTTCTATTTTTCATATAAATGATTTCAGGGAATGAGAGAGAGGGACAAAAAGGACAGAGAATAAAGAAAAAAGAAAAAAGAATACCACTTATAAATATTGCAGGAAAACACAATGAAACAGAGTCAGTGTTTCTAAAGTCCTGTGACCGCAGACTCGTGTCCTCACGTAGACCCCACCCTCTGCGCCTGGCTCTCCACTCTGATAATCAGGACAGAAGTGACACAGAGGTGCTCACCTGCCGCCTCCTTGGGGAAGTCCGAGGGCTCCTGGCCTCTGCTGTCTCGGCTGCCGTTGTTCGCACCAGGCTGTCAGCCTGGACCTTTCCTACTCTCTTTGCAACTCCCTGGCCTTTCGTTATCACCTTAGCAAATTCTGAAACATCTTCCAGAGAAAAGTTTCCAAACTGTAATACTGTTCAATGCTGCCATCAACAAATCCTGCTAAAGGAAACATATACTTCCTAAGGAGTTTTTCCTTGCTAGGTAGAGGAAAATGTTTTTGAGAGGGTGAAAAGTGGTATTTAAATATATTATGGCTATATCATGGAGACTCACCACTGGAGAGATGATTTTGAAAAGTATTTGGTGAGAAATATTTAGAAATCAGCTTTAAGTGTTAATGGAGAAAAGAAATAGGAGAGTATCATTTAATTTTATTAGCGATATACATAGTCCACATATACAAAGGAAAACTTTAGCATTTAACTGTTTATCTAATGATAAATGTTAAATTTTTAACATCAGAATGCTTTGATGGCCTTTTATTCTTTAGGTTTTAAGCATTACTTTTTTCATGTTACTACAAAAATATGTAATACATTTATACCCAGAAAACATTGTCAAATAATCCACACACTCTCTTTCATCTCCCTGATATGGAGCAGGAAGTTATTTTCATCTGTACTCCAATTCTGAGAGTGTCTGGCTGCCAGAGCATTGACGTCAAAATAAATCTCAGGCTCCTGGAGGAAGGGTCCTCTGGCCAGCTGACAGTGTCTGCCATTCGTATAAGAGAAACAAGGGTGGGCCTGTGGACTCTTGCTTTAATCTGTTTTTCATCTCTTACTTTTAAAAAGCTGATCGTTGATTTAATTTACATATTAGAACCCATGGTCCATATTTCCGCTTTAATAGTTCATTTTTATTAAAACATTAATACTTGCATCCAGTAGCTTCCTATTTTTTTTTTTTTTTTTGAGAAAACGTGTAGAAATTGTATTACGACTGCTGTGAAAATGTACCGTATGAAGTGGTCACAAGTTTGCAAACCGTATTGAACCTGGAGCACAGGCTACTGCTGTATCAGGAAGCTGATCAATTTGACACCTTCTGGGAAGGACCCATGACCTTCATAAAGGCAGACTTTAAGTCTGCTAGGGTTTCAACATTTTTATTTCAGTGGAACACTGTAAAATTTAATTTACCTGGCATTGTAGGAAAATCTAATATATATCGATCACTTTCTTAAATATGTTCAACTTAAATTTTAAAGTCACTTTAAAATTTTTAATCTTGTAAGGTGTCAAATCTTTTTCCTCATATATTTTTCTTGTAAGAAAAAAATGAATACGTGACGTTTTTCAACACTATGGAATGATGCAGTATTTTCTTCACTATTTTAAAACTTTATTATTCCCATACTCCATTGATATATTAGGTGGTCCAAGATTTCTCTTTAATTTTCACCTCTCCTATTTTTTTCCTTTAGCGCAGCACAGAATCCTTAAATTTGGCCAACTCTGCCTTCAAATGATTTTACTGCGAGAGGGACAGAGAGGAAGGGAGGAAGGGAGGAAGTGAGGGGCCGTTTCACGCCCGAAGAGCCCTGGCTTTCTTGCCATAACTGTGACTGCGGCGCTTGCGCAGAGGAGAATCGGTTCTCCATTACTTCCGAATTACATGTGTGTGCGCTTCCCCTTCAGGAATCCTGCTGGGCCTTCCAGGGTTAGAACTCTCCAGCTGCAGTTTGCTCTCAGCTGCTAGATCTCCATACCTTCCACTCTGGTGCATCCAGGGTAAGAGTGTTTCCAGCCTGGCACCCTGAGTTAGACAGTTCATGTTTTTCCACCAGTCCCAACCTTGTTGTCATGTTGTATATCTTCCTTTCTGAGGCTTCCTTGGACACTGTATAAAATATATTCACATTGTTTTCTTAAATCTAGCTTTGTATATCAATGAGTCAAATCGTTAAGAAACCACTTTCAAAGAGTGTGGCTAAATATTTCCCAAATAACTTAGGGCATACATTAACAGACAACATGAAAATGTGAAAGTAGGCCAAATTTTCTTCCCTTCCATTTAGAGATAGTTAACAAAGCATAAGTGTGTCTCACTATGTGTCAAGCTAAGCATTGATCATGTCGATAACGTGGCATTTTCATTAGCGCTATCATATATGTCACTCATACCCTCCTTGCAGGGATAATTCATTATTCCATGTTCACTTCAAATAATTTCTGCCTCTGAACTTTTAGCAAATACTGAAGCAGAAGTTTACCATTTCATGGGTTCGCAAGCTGCTGCCTTTATAGAGTATGGTACATGTGTCTGCCATGCTAAGTGGTCCATTGGAGCTGAATTGCCATAGCAGCTAAATACCTCTTTACTCATTTTTGGAACAAAAGCGAAAAGCAGAACGATAAAATTGTTTCAATATAATGGAACATTTCTCTCCAAAGGGAAGAAGAATTCTCTCCATTATTACAAAATAATCAAAGAGAAAGAGGGTATAGACCAGGGTACAAATCTTAAAGAATATTTTTTTAAATTCTGATAGGATGAAACCAGTTAGGTAACTGCCACAGTTCTGATGACTGTCCCGCAAAGCCCGTGTGTTCCTTATGGTGCATAGGGCAGCATTTTGGGAGGTGCTGGAAGCCAAGGCTGCCTGGGAGGAATTATCTTGCTGGAGGTCTGGCTGCTGATGCGAGGCAGGGTTCTGGACTCTTCTTGTTTTGCTTCCTGGTAGCTAGAGGGGCAGTTCTGTTCCCCCACACTTGCCCGCCATTGCGAACTGACACCCTGCAGACGCCCAAGGCGAGGGGATTATCAAGCCTTGGTCTGAAAACTCCAAAGCAATGAGTCTAGATTGTTTACATTTAGTAAGTGGATTGTCTCATACATTTAATTGCACAAAGCTGACTAACATGAGCACCTAAATTAACAATTTATATCCATAAGTACTGAAAGAAACTATTCACCAAAAAGGAGGAATATTACAGACAGAAACAATGGTTACTATGCTACACTGACTGTAAATCTGTTATCTATCATTCTTTCATTGTAAACCCGGAACAGTGAGCAAAAATACTTCCCTTTTTATATTAAACCAAAATACAACAGAACAAATGATTCTAAAACCAGACCATGATAGCTGTCTCTTTGCAAAAATTAATACTAATATCATATTCACAACGTTAAATTGCCTGATGTAAAATGGAAATCAAGAAAATGAAATCACCACACAGTAAAGGAACAATACATTTTAAATCAATCGTGAAAAATTCTCCCAGTGAAAAAACGGACAGCATATAATTTTCCTTTGAGAAATTCACAGTAATATTTGCTTAATATGCTGATGGGCTTATCAAGGTTCTTGAATAAAATTGATTTACAATGCAGCGGGGATTTTCCCAACCAGAATGTGAGGAAGGTTAGATGTATGAGTGCTTTGAAGTGCTGGCTGTTCCTGACATTACTCCCTTAAGAGCAGAGACATGAAATCAAATTAGGCCCTTAATATTAGGCAAAATAAATTGATTGTAATTCATTTCACCAGTTGAAGCCTTGCTATCTTAGCAGGATTAATTGAGATATGCAATTCTTTTAAATATGCAGTAGAAATCTCCTTTCAGGAATATAATCTAGGAGCTGTCTCCAACTCAACTATTTTTCCACTTTTATTATTTGAAAGCAATCAGTTGATTTTGGAAACTTTTCCAAATAAAATCGACTTGTTAGGGGCCTGGGATTTAGCTCAGCGGCACAGCGCCTGCCTGGCAAGCACAAGGTCGTGAATTTGATTCCCGGTATCAGAAAAAAAACAAAACAAAACAAAACAAAAATCAACTTGTTTTGTAAAATGTAGACCTTTCAGATGTGAAAATTATGATTTATAGTCTTTCATTGGGACCTTATTCCAGGATGATTTTCTCTTTGATTTGCTAATTGCATGACAAACATCTATAATTAAATGTTCCAAACTTTTGAAAACAGCAGAATAAAAAAGCACAATTAAAATTTTTTCTTTTATGTTTACCTCTCCATTTCCTTTCTGTTTTACTATTTTCTTATTTTTACTTTTTATGGCCACTATGAAGGAGTTTAGCAATCTCTTGCTACATTTCACTACTTCAAATTTCAAACATGTTTTTGCATTTTTAGAATTCTGTTTTCACAGAACTAAATTTGCAAGTTTTCATATTTCAATGTGTTTTTGATTTTTTGCATTTAACAAATATAGCAGGAATCCCTCAAGCCAATTGAAATACTTGAATGTTTTCTAATGGCTACATGAAATTTTATGCTAGTGCATTATAAAACTCCACTATTGATTTGCACTCATTTTTATCAGAAAACTGTTGCAATAATCGACATTTACAAGTATGTTTAGCTACTGGATAAGCTGGCCTTCTCTGAGAGGAGTAAACTCTCAGGAGTGAGCAGAAGTTTAGAGGATGTGTGCTTTTTAAAATAGATACTGTCAGAATATTTCTCACTCTCAAAACAGTGTACGTGAATGCCCTTTCTCCTTATTTTCATTGGCAGTATTTGGTTGTTTATTGGTAGAAGTGAATTTGTTTTTTTTGATATGACTGAGGAATGTGATTTCATTTCCATTTTATAGGGATAAGAAAAATCCTCATAACTTATTGAAAAATCTACCCATTATAACTGATGTGCGGGGAAACGTCTGTATTATGTGACACATACATAAACCTATTTGGGAGCTACTTTCTCACTGCACTTCTTGAATCCAGTACCATTATCATATGTCTATTACCATAGCTTCAGTAAATCTGAGGTATCTTATGAAACATTCCGGACATTTTATTCTTCCTTTTTTTTTAAACAGAGCTTCACTGTGTAGCCCAGGCTGGCCTTCAGCTCATAGCCATACTCCTGCCTCAGCCTCCCAGGTGCTCGGATTATAGGCGTGTTCCACCGTGCCTGGCTTCCAACACCCTGTTCTTAAGGATTGCATAGACCAATCTTAATTGTTCTCCTTATGAATTTTAGTGTTAGCTGCCAAATCTTTTAAACCCCGTTTTATTTGTAATTTCATAATTTTACTATGATAGGTTAAAAGTTTTTTTTATTCATTATGAGTGGGCTTTGTTGAATTCCTGGAATTTGTTGAATTCCTTTAAGGACTGATGTTTTTCATCAGTTCTGCTTGGCATTTAGATAAAATATTTCCAATTACTTCCTTTACCTTTTGCACTATGGGGCTCCCAAGAACTGTCGTTGTATAGTGTACCTTTTCTTTTAAAGTCTATTCTACCTTTTTTGTGTTTCAACTTCACGTTTCCCATTTCTTTACCTTCTTGGAGTCATCTTTCAGAACTTTCAATTGACTTTTTTTCTCATCAAGCATATGTAACTTGACATTTGGTCCTCTTGAATTTAAATTGCATGTTTTAATTTTAACTTTAGTTCTCATTTCTAGAAATGTTTGGTTTTGTTTTGAGAACTTTACTGTGTTTATGGAGTTTCAATATCTTTTAAAATTTACTTAAATAATTCAACCATTATTTTACTTTCAGCATCTGATTTTAATGGATCTGCAAGGCAAGAGGCAGATTTTTGGCTTACTTATGTTGCTGAATTTGTGTTTTCAAAAAAATCTGGCTTCTGAAAATTGTTTGAACTTTACCCTTAACTTCACAGCAACTTAAAATAATAATTTTTAAGCATTTAATGTATCATTTTAATTGTCCTAGTTCAGGAAGAGTTTGTTACACACTAAGACCTCCAATGTTTCACAAGAAGGCTTCAGGCTTTTAATCACTGTTTTCATGGATTTTAAATTTCAGAAGTATGACTGGTCGAAATTGCACTAACATTTTGTTAGCATTGTTTGTCTTGTTTAAACTGAGACATATTTTCCCTAGTAGGCTGAGTTCTCTGGATGCTTACTGTACAAAATCATCTGCTTAGTTTAAATCTCTCGCAGGCTTCTCCTTTTCCCGACTACACGTTACACAGAATATAGGTGAGGCTGGTATGGTCTCTCAAGCTGCATTTTACAAGTTGTGATAGATTCAACAGCCTCCACTTCCTAAGGTTCTTTTTTTATTTTTTTTTATTTTAAAAATAAAAGAAGGAAAACATATTAGCAGACAGATATCCATTTACAAAATAGCATAAGGATAATACAAACAAAACAGAGTTACTCTGTTGGGTTGGGGCTTATTGTGCAGGGGAACAATATAATACAGGACACGTAGTTTATAAGATAATTTATAATAGTCACCTGAAGAATGATATACCAGAGAGTGCAGGAAATTTGTCCACACACTATAGATCAGGAATCCAGCTGAGGGCCTGGATCCCGTGATAATGTCCTGCATGAGTCCAGCTGAAGACCTAGAGCCCATAGCAATGTCTCCCATGAGTCCAACTGGAGGCCCAGAGCCCATGATAAATCTCTCATGCAGTCCTGCTTCACAGACCTGTGCTGGGAAG
>NW_004955441.1:17881700-17887847 GCF_000276665.1 Chinchilla lanigera
GTTGTTGTATTACTTATTGATAACTTCAAAGTGGTTTCTCAGGAAAACAAATAGAGATAACAGGATTGATCAAACAAGTAATCATTAACTGTGCCTTTCTGTACAGCAATAGAAGACAGTAGTACGGCTGTGTTAGCTCTCCTGTATATACACACTGACATAATTTCCCCGTCATCAACATGTCTCTTCCCTGATGAAAAGATGAGAAGTTTCTGCTCCCAGGATACTTCTTGGCCACAGTGTTGGATCTCAGGGATGCCAAAAAGTCATCTGTTTCAATGCTGTTTCAGCCTACCTGAGTAACTTCATCATAGTGCCTTCAAAGCAAGGGAGATCCATTACAAAATGTGTTTTTCTTCCCTGTGTGTGAGCCTTACAGGTTAAAATCTCTACAGGGAAGTTTACTTTTCTGTGAAACTGGTCTCCTGTTGGTGCTCCCTATCAGTCAGGAGAAGCACTGCAGTGGCGTATCCTTCTTGCCCGTGACGGGTGGTTAACACACACACACTCTGGCCTTGTCCTTTATCCTGCCCAACTACGCTCCACTCAGAAGCTGGTAAGAGAAGCAGAAGACATATGTTTGGGCAGCTATTTCCTTAGAATAATTATTGCCAGATTATGAAATTTCCCGTAAAATTAAACTGCTATTTTGTAATAAGGATGTTATTTGTTTCTTTTTTAAAAAAAGAATTTACTTATATAATCTAAAAGAAAAGTTTTTCATTGTTCACTTACTTTTCAGGATTTTAATTTTGTTGACCACCTGGTTGAAAATGATCCCGCTCATCCAGCTGCTGTTTCTAATTACTTATCTCCTTTATTTCAGAGAAAAAATGGAAATTTCAGTCACTAACTGAGTCTGCAGAAAAATAGAAGTCTTGATCCTTAGGATGTAATCAACTCTATAGTTTCCCAGAGCTCAGTTTCACCTGTTCGAGCCATCTGTGATTCTGGATTTATCACTGCAGTTATGAGCCGCTGTCAGAAGCACATGAAATAGATTTACTGAAGAAGACACCTTCCAGAGGATTAATTAAGAAAAAATTTATAGAAATATAAGAAAGGCAGTGAAATATTGATGAAACACACCATTCAACCTAAATTTGAAATGTTCCTCTATAAAAAGGCAGTACAAAGCAATGCCTGATACTACTGACCCATACTGTCTGGGTTCAAAATATGTATTTTTTACCATTTATTGCATTTGTAACCTAAATAAATTATTTCATTTACAATGCCTCAATTTTCTACCTATAAAGTGATGATAATACCTTTTACTTATTTAATAAGGTTGTCATGATTATTTCAGTAAGCCCTATAAAAATACAACTATTACTAAGAAATTGAGCATGTGTAGAAATGAGTCTATTTCAGAATCCATTAACAGTGGTAAAATAAATCTAGGGAGTCAGGCTAGCATAAGATGCATCTGGCTTGGTGTCATGATAACATAATATGACAGCAGATATCGGGAAGCAAGTTCATTAACTTCTCTGGCCCACAATTGTTTCTTTTGTAAAATATGTATAATAGTATCATCTTTCTAGAGATATTTTCAACATTGGAAACATGACTAAAAGGCTAATACTATGCAACTCTGTATAAAATACCTTTTTAGTAAGTCTATAATAACTTGTTACTACTCTCGTTATAAATAAGTGACTAAGACCCACTGAAATAGTCTTTTCTGCCAACTAATCCCTCTGCATGGAATCAAACAGAACTGGAAAGTTGTACTTTCAAAATTTCTGTTGTAAAATGAAGACTGCTTAAAACTGGTTTATAATAATTATCAAATAAGTTAGCAGCATGCGCTTGACTCCTTTCCCTTTTAATATAAATCCTGCTTATTTTAATTTTCAAATCACAGAAAAAAGCAAAAAAAAAATTCCTCTGGTGCTCCCAGGGTTTTAATAAATGGTGCTGTAAAAGTTGGCTTTCAATATGATGAAAAGTGAAACTATACTCATTCCTGTCACCATGCACTAAACCAAACTGAAAATAGATGAAAGATCTAAGTATTAAAACAGAAACACTGAATCTGCTGTAAGAGAGAATGGGTATAACTCTTGAAGACATAGGTGTAACCAAAGACTTCCTGAACAAAATCCTGATGGCAAAGCAAGTACAATAAAGAATCAACAACTGGGATCTTATCATATTAAAAAGCACTTGCACAGCAAAAGAAATCACCAAGAGAGTGAAAGAAAACCCACAGAATGGGAAAAATCTTACCATTTGTGCTTTAGGCAAAGGACTCATATATGGAACATTTAAATAAAGAAAACCAGACCCCCAAAATTGAATGACCCAATCCAAAAATGAGCATCTGAAATGAATAGACACTTCTCAGAAAAAGTACAAATGACAAATAAATATATGAGGAAAATGTTCAAAGTCACTGGTTATTTAAGAGATGGAAATTAAAACAACACTGAGATTCCATCCTATTCCAGAAAGAATGGCTATCATCAAGAAATCAGTAGCAAATGCTGGTGGAGCTATGGGGAAAAAGGAACCTTTCTTCAGTGTTGGTGGAAGTGTTGACTGGGGCAACCTCTGTGGAAATCAGTGTGGAGATTCCACAAAAAAAAATTAGGACTAGAAGCCCAATTTGACCTAGCTATTCCCTTTCTAGGTGTCTTTCCAAAATACTTAAAAAACACCATACTACAGCAATACATGTGCACTCACCTTTATAGCAGCACAGTCTGTAATGGCTAAATCTTGGAAACAACCCAAATGCCCAACGACCAAGAAATGGATAAAAAGGATGTGTTTTTTTAATACAATGAAATACTACTCAGCAATAAAGAAAAGTAAACTTGAGACATTTATAGCTAAATGGGTGGCCCTTGAGACCATACTCTCAAGTGAAATAAATCAGACACACATGTGTAAATATTGTTTCTCTGGTGTGAGAAACTGAAAGTGTAAATAAAAGCCAAAATGTATAATAAGTATTGTGCTATAGGAAGAAATTGTTCAAAATGAAAAGGGAAAGGGGGGAGAAGGAAAGAAGGGAAAAGAAAAAAACGAGATGAAAATGAGAAAAAAAGGGTAAAATGAAATAAAAGCTTGCAAGTAAAGAGGGGAAGGATGGGGAAGGGAAAGAGGATAAAAGAGGAACTAAGACATATCATGTGCAGGCATATTCCCCCCATGATGAATATGAGACATCCCCGTGATGAATTATGTACATCTAAATCATAACAATAAAGTTAATAAAAAAAAGTAAAGAAAGTAATATGGAAAGAGAGGAGAGGAAAGAAAACCCAGTGACATTCACTACACCATTGTTTCACAATAACAAGAATAGATAACAAGGTTCATATCCATCTATAGAGAGTAGGGATTGGGTACACAGTAAATCCCCAGGCTTACTTTTGTACTGTGGGAGAGAGTATGGGGTCGGTTAAACAATAGCAAACTCAGCGTTAGACAGAGGTTGCATAGAATTCCACAGTGAGAGAGGAAGCAGTAGGAGGTGCCTTTGTTCTGACTCCATCTCTCCTAACCAGCTCCTAGCAGGATTCTCTCTCAGGTGCTTAAATTTCCCTTGACCGAACAAGGCTTCCTCACTACAGATGGTGATTCCAAACTATTTTCTTCCTCTCTGGACGTGCAGCCTTTCACTCCTTCCACCTAAGAGCACCATGTCTCTCTGGTACCACTACTGGTGACTTGAAATGACTTTTCCGCTGCTTCATAGCAGTTTACATCTGATGCCCAGTTACAAAAGAATCGCATTTGTCTGCTCCACAAATTTCCCGAGCCTCAAGTAATACCATTAGTCAGCTGTCCTCTGCTCACTTTTCTCTGGCTTTGATTCTTAGGTGGGAATCTGGTACCAGCTTTCTGTATCTGACAGCTACACGTACTGTATCTCAAAGCTTCCAAGGGGTCACAAATGTGCTTAGATTTAATCTCATCACTTTTGACATTTGCCTCAATAATTCTTTGTTGTCTGGGGTTGTCACATGTGTGGGATGCTTAGCAATATCCCCGATCGCTACACATTGGATGCCAGAAACACCGCCTCAGTTGTGACCAAAAAAATATCTCCAAACATTGCTAAATGTTCCGTGGACAGTGAAATTCTCCCAAGTTCAGAAGTACTCCTATAGTGTCGGAAGGCACCACCTTGCTATGTCCCCATGGAGACAAATCAGAGACCGTACAGCCTTTTCCTCTGAATCCAAGTCTGAATACGAATCTTTGAATATGAGACTGTACCAACCACCGCTGTCCTGCTATCTTCCTCATTTTCTGTTTTCCACTGGGGAGAGGTCTTAGGAATCATGGAACAGAAATATCTCGGTACTGCTGAAATTCAGATGTGCTTCACACTTGCTTAGGAGCTGAGATAATAGAAAGGAGAATGCAATATTCTGCGCCACATCCTATATGCTTGTGTTTATATGCACCTATATGGATTATATTTTTTAAAAATATTTCCTAAGAAAGAATGACATGGAACTGTATTTACAGACATGGAATGTTGCAATAGGATATACTTTCAAACAAGCAAAAGAAATCAGAAGTTAAGTATTAATTATAAGGTCTACATTCTATTTGACAAGTTATATATTTCTGTATATCATTTGATGTTTTGAAATATGTGTACAGTGTGGTATATCTGTCACTACTTAACCTATGTATTACTGTACATACTTACCTCTTGTGTGAAAGACACATAAATTCTACATTTTTACCAATCTGTGAGTGTATATTTATTTTCTATTAACATTTTTCGTCAGTACCTACTCATGGAGCTATGGCATGATATTTTGATAGAAGCATGCAATGTGTAATAAGCATATCAGAATAATTGGTATATCCATCACTGCAAATGTTCATCACTTCTTTGTCTTGGGAACATTAATAATCCTTTCTACTAGCTCTTGTGAAAAACAAAATCAGATGTTGTCGATTGTAGTTTCCCTACTTTGTTCTAGAAAATTAGAAGTTATTCTCGTCCTATCCAGTTGCCTCCACACATCTATTAACTGTCCTCTCTTTATTTGGCCTTCCTGGTCCCACCTTTTCCCGCCTGTAGGAACTACTGTCTGATGCTACGCTATCACTCTCTTTAGCTCCCATAGCCCAGCTGTGAGCCGGTAGCACTGCTTTTCTGTGCTGGACTTACTTTATTTAACATAGTATTCTTCAGCTTCATCCATGTTGAGGTAAGTGAAAGGTTTTACTTTTAAGTGCTGAAAGATAGTGCATGTTTATCACATTTTCTTTATCCAATCATCTGTCAGTTGACATCTTAATTTTTTTTTATATTGCTATTGCAAATATCTATGCAAAAAACTTGGAGCTAAGACATCTCTTCAGTATATTGATCTCCTTTCTTTAGGCTGTATACCCAATACTGAATTGCTAGAGCTTATGGGAATACTTTTCCAGTATTTAAAAATTGATAGCCCACTATTCCCAAGGAATATCTATCTGTATACACATACACATAGACGTAGATATATATCTATCCATATGACACAGAGTAATATAGATGGAACATTAATAATTCTTTGAGAGTAGCTTAAGTGTATAATACAATTACTAGAGCTTTTCAAAAACACATTTAAATATTAATTAACTGCTTTTCAAATTTCTAAATTAAAAAAATAGCATAACTGGCTGTTACTTCCCAGATTAAAACTTGGAAAAAAAAGCATGAACAATATTTCTGGACACTATAGTTCGGTTAGAAGAAAAAACATGGAATATAGAGGCCAATAAGTTATCAAGTAGATACACATACCCATTAAATACCTATGTTACTTCCAAGATGTTTAGGAAAATAACTGAATTTAGTGAAAACCTATTCCAGGTTTAAAGCCAATGACATTAATAATTAACAAAAATTTTTGAAATCCTTATTTTAATGAATAAGCATAATATGATAAAGTCTTGAATCCAGAGTATAAAAAGCATTAAAAATAAATTAGAAAAATAATATCCTTAATAGCAAAAAAGAGAGTACTTCACAAGTGTCAGCAAATTTGCAGCTCTCTGGTCAAAATTCAGTTTACTATATATACTATGCTTCATTTTAAAGGTAGTGTTTTATGCATTTTCAATAATCCCTCCCACTTCTTTTATTATGCTTATTTGTTATTAGTTTTTTTTTTTTTTTTT
>NW_004955441.1:17887947-17893525 GCF_000276665.1 Chinchilla lanigera
CCAGGCAGGCGCTTTTGCCGCTGAGCTAAATCCCCAGCCCCTGTTATTAGTTTTTAATTAAGCTTTTCATTAACCTTTGAAACACAGTCTATTTGCATTTTGCTTGTTTTCTTCCCTGAACTGTAACAGGAAATAAATTAAATATCAATTTTTTATCAATTTTTATACTGGGAAATATAATATCAATTTTTATACTGGGAAAATTGTTATTAAATTTTCATCTATCCACTTCCCAGCGTCCAGTGAATGTGATCTCATTCCATCCTTTCTATTGTTACAGTTTTTCCTGTGAAAGTCTTTCCAGACTTCCCGATATACAGTTGGTCATTTTTCTCTCCCTTCTTTTTTACCTAGTTAGTGGGTTCCTTCAGAGGAAGAGCCTGGAGACACCTAAACACAAGTTAGGGCATTTAGCAAGCTACTGGATTTAAATCTGCATATTCTGGGCAGCGTCAGCACCAGCAGGGTTTGAATCTGGACTCTACCGCTCCGCATTAACGTGGTTACACTCCAGGGTATGTGCCCAGGCGTCCATCATTGCCGTAACCAAACTACCTTACTTATTTCTACAGTGTGAACACTTCACCTACATAGTGACAGTGATATTTCTGATTCTTCCGTGTCACTTTTGTCTCCTACTATTAAATTTCTATTCCACATTCCTGGGAGAAAAAAACTGATGAATATTGAACTTTTTCTTGGCATTCTCCATAAGATATAGTTCAGTGAACGCCAAAGATGGATGCTTTTTGAATCAGATGACTACCTTTACCCAATTAGAGTGTTTATTTATTTATTTATTTATTTATTTATTTAGGGAGTAAAACTGCCTTTACTAGCAAAGGATTTGTTTATGTACATGGAAAAAATGCTAGATCTGAGCAAACTCATCAAATTAAGATATACATAAATGTACACAAATTAACTTTATTTATATACACTTTAAAAAACAAAAATAAATTTGAAACAATTGTGAATTAGTCTCATAAAGATATGCAAAACTGGTACCTTGAAAATTACCAAAATATTATGCAAAGAATTTTTTTTAAAGACCAGCATTGTTGAATACAATATTTTCATAGGTTGGAAGAGTTAGCATTATAAAGATGTCTATTTTGTTAAATGTATTTTGAAAATAAAAGAATGAAAACACATTAACAAACAGACATCCATTTACAAAATAGCATAAGAAAAATACAAGCAATACTGAATTACAGACAAAGTGGAAGGAAATTGGGGGCTGGGGATTTAGCTCAGCGGCAAAAGCGCCTGCCTCGCAAGCGCAAGGTCGTGAGTTCGGTTCCCGGTACCAGAGAAAAACCAAAAAAAAGTGGAAGGAAATTAACAATGGTTGTATTACTTATTGGTATCTTCTAAGTGGTTTCTCAGGAAGCAAATAGAGACATGCAAGATTGCCCAAATAAGTAATCATTAACTATTCCTTTCAGTGAAGTGATAGAAGTCAGTAGTACAACTATGTTAGCTAGCCTGTATATACATACATGCATAATTTCCCCTTCTTGTTTTTCTTTTTTCCCTCATTCCAGTTGCTCTTTACTTTTCACCATTTGTCTATCATACCTCCTAATTTTTATTCACTCTTTCAGGTTCTTACACTAGTGAGACAGTACATTGCTTACACATGGAGGTCTGGTTTATTTCGCTTATGAGTATGGTCTCTAGTTGTGACCATTTACCTATAAAAGCCTTGAGTTTATCTTTCTTTATAGCTGAGTAATATTCCATTATATAAAAGTACCACAATATTTTTATCCCTTCCTCAGTAGATGGACATTTGGTTTCCTTCCACAATGTAGCAATTACAAATTGCGATGCTTTAAACATGGGTGCACATGTAACACTGTGATGATGTTTCAGATCTTCTAGGAAAATAACCAGAAGGGGGTAAGCTGGGTTGAATGAGACCTCCAGACCTAGTCTGCAGAAGAATCTCCAAACCGATTTCCACAGTGGTTTCACCAGTCTGCATTCCCACCAGCAGTGGAGAAGGGTTCCTATTTCTCCACAACCTTGCCAGCATTTGTTATTGGTTGATTTCTTAATGCTAGCCATTCTTACTGGGGTGAGATGGAATCTCAGTGTTGTTTTAACTTGCATTTCTGAAGTGACTAATGATGTGGAACCTTTTCTCATATATTTATTTGCCATTTGTATTTCTTTATCTGAGAAGTGTGTATTCATCTCAGATGCCCATTTTTGAATCTTTGAATTTGGAGGGGCTGATATTTCTCAATTCTTTATATATTCTAGGTAGAAGACCTTTGTCTATGGACAGTCAGCTAAAATTTTATCCCAGTTTGTGGGTTTTCTTTTTACTCTGCTGGTTGTTTCTTTAGATGTGCAGAAACTTTTCAGTAGGATGAGATCCCACTTGTTGATTCTTTGAAGTATTTCACATGCAGTTTGGTTTTTGTTCATGAACTCTCTGCTTACCCCTATGTCTTCAAGATTTTTACCTACTTTCTTTTCCAATAGATTTAGTGTTTCTATTTTAATACTGAGATCTGTGATCCATTTTGACTTTAGTTTGGTGCATGGTGATAGACTTGGTTCTATTTTCAGTCTTTGGCAGGTGGAAAACCAATTTTTCCACCACCAATTATTAAAAAGGCTATTTTTCTTCCATATCTCACAGATCTAGAGAAAACATTCCTTAAATTCATCTGGAACCAGAAGGGACCCAGAATAGCAAAAGCAATCTTGGGCAGCAAAGACAAGTCAGGTGGAATCACAATCCCTGACCTTAAATTATACTACAAAGCTGGTGTAATAAAATCAACATGGTACTAGCCAATCAGAGAGTTTAGAGAGTAACAGTATTATATACTGCAAAGCATTGCTTGGTAAGTCAGAACTGACTACTTCTCTGCTACTTTCCTTCAGAAGGCAAAGAAGGTTTTTTAGGCAATGACTGAAAATGCTAGTAAAAGACAAAATAAAAACTTGATCATTATTCATAATGCCATCATTTTTCTAAGATCCTGTTAGTCTGAACAGATTATTTTCAATTTCTATTCTTTAAAGTAAAGATGACTTATTTGAGTTTCATGGAGTTCCCTGACAATCTCATCCTATTCCTTTGTATTTTGATCTCTGTCCCTAGGTCAACTACTGAACCAAAGGCACTTCTTCAGATGTTACACATTTCATCTTCCATCATTAGCAATGCTGAATCACAGAGAAAGAGTTAAATTTTAATGATGTATTGTAAATGCACAAAAATTGATATATGCCAAATGGAAGAGATGAGAGCAACATACACAAAGGTATCTTACTGTCAAACTTCTAAAAGTATTTTGCCAACAGTGGAAAAGAGACAAAAATTCTGAAAACATGCATCACTCCATTGTGTGCTGGCATAGTAAATTAAGATAAGAGAAAAAGTGAAAGAGCCAATAGTTAACAATAGCTAACAAAAT
Organism: Chinchilla lanigera; assembly: GCF_000276665.1. NCBI lineage: Eukaryota > Metazoa > Chordata > Mammalia > Rodentia > Chinchillidae > Chinchilla > Chinchilla lanigera. The sequence goes on from NW_004955441.1 coordinate 17,891,388, forward strand.
ATGGTGATGTATACTACGGAGATTAGAGCAAAGCAAATACAAAGTAAAACTAAGTATTATATTTAAGTATCCTTCTAATGTCTAATGTGTAGCAGATATCTCTCTGATATGTTTTGTTGCTTTTTATTGTTTGAATGATATATTTATTTTACCAAATTCTTAATCACTGATGGAGGAAAAATTTTATATAAATAGCTTCTGCCTTTTCTTTAATAGGAAACAATATGTGTGAAGTTATCCTTATGTAATATAAGATGTCATATTAGCTCTTAACCCAGCCCCTCCAAGAAGCTGATATTCTCATAACACATGATGGCCATTTTATGATTGTAGCTGTTCTAAAAAATGAGATTTGCCTTTAAAAATGAATAAAGAATCACAACCATAAGGATAAATTTGTCTTTGAATTTATCTCATAATTTAAAATGTGTTGAAGTTCTAGTATTTACTGAGGTAATATCCTGAAGTTCATGCAACAAAAGCCTTTGTATCTAATCCCTACAACCAACAATGGTTATCATTTTACAAATGTTTTACGCTTTTCAGAGAAATTTTGTGAACTATGCCTTGTTTTATCCTTATAGTGCCGGTTGTACCCTACAAAATAAGTGAAGATATAATGTTAGTGTTTCATAGATGAGGAAATGGCGATGCAGAATTAACTAGCTTAACCAAAGTTATAAAGCAAATTGACTGAAAATATAGTTTGAACAAAGAACACTTGAATATGGATATTTTATACCTTTTTTCCTTTAATAAGAAAAATCATGGGTGAAGTCATTTTTCCATAGACTAAGATGTCATTTTAGCTCTTAATAGATCAAGGCCCACCAAGAACCTGATATGTTCTCATCAGCTATGTACTGATTCCTGCTAGACAGCTTGTCCTGATCTTCTGCATGTATTCTCTGTCCTGCTTGCATATGGTAACCAAAAGTAATCCACTTTAAAAAGAAATCCCACTACTGCACTGATATCCATACTCACAAAAATTTGTTGTATTTTCTGAGGCAATAGTTAACCCAGAAAGTTTAAAAATGTGAATGCAAACAAGTTTTTTAAATTTCAAGAGATGTCACACAACTTTAGAAGTATAGAATAAGTGAATGTCATAGACCAGGATAATGATAGTAAGAGAAAACCCTCATAGTAAAGATAGCAGGTATCTGATATTATAATTTTTGATTTTATGAGTTATAAGTGATGCACTTTATAATTGAGGAAACTGGGTTATGGAGAAGTAATGATTTGCTGCAGATCCCAAAACAATGTCACACTTTTACTAGCAAATAACTGGAAGAGTGGTATTCAGTTTATCAATAAATGTAGCATGCTGAATACACTATCTGACTGGTTTTCCAGAAAATGGTAGTGAATCAATCTTCAAAAACCCTGATTACTGTATGGGGACACTGAGATTTTGACATAGTGAAGCTCAAGAAGCTCTCCTGAAGACGTTTCCAATTCTCTGTCTCCTTTCCTCTTGTTAACAGTAAAAATGATGACTAGATATAAAAAAACTAATGAAAATCTTACAGCTCAGCACTTGACTTTAGAATACAAAATAGATTTGGTTTTTTAAAAGGTTGCTGAGCAGGTTAGAGAGGTTTAGCTTGTGGTGCTAAAGACGTTGAGCCTCAAAACAAAAAGTTTTATCACACAAACAAGTATTTGTTTGAAAGGTCCTTCAGGTTTTCAAGTTTATCATGTAAAAACTGTATAACTTGTACTCTCATTGCTAAAATAATTTATTTAGAGTGGCAATTTCAAATACTCCTTTATATTTAAAGAGAACAGCATGTTAGTTTTGAGAGAGAATATGAAATAGACTGCTCAGGTAGACTCTGGAATGAAAATGTCCCGCCTTCAAATCCGAAGTGCTCTCTCTTGTCCCTTCAGAAGAGTAAGGATTTTACAAGAAAAGGTCGAAATATGTTTACAAAAATATGTTTGCAGTTGAGGAGAATTACCCTTGAATTTTTTCTATTTACTATGAACACAGTTCTCTTATGAGCCAAAGACATGTTTTCTTTTTGCATTTTAAATTTGTTATTGTATCCTTTGTAATCTTCAATGGTACATTCAACTTCATTTAATGCCAAATTTATTAATAATATTTTTCTACATTTTGAAAATCA
>NW_004955441.1:17893625-17911081 GCF_000276665.1 Chinchilla lanigera
AGAATCATATAGCTTGAAAAATACTCTTTTTGTTTTTTTTTTTTTTTTTTTTTTTTTTTTTTTTTGAGGCAGGGTCTAGCTATGTCATTCAGCCTGGCCTCAAACTTGCAGTGATCCTCCCGCCTCAACCTTTCAAGTGCTGGGATTATAGACATGCACCACCACCCTGGAGAACTCCCAAGTTTCTTTTAATTTGATGACTTTGTAACCTTGGATATGGAAATTTAATGGTCATAATCTGAGAAATTCATTATGGTATGCCACGGGGCTTTATGAGCTTTCAGAAACCTAGGTCAATCATGAAGGAATGAGGGAAATAATGTCCCAGGAGAAAATGATCCAGACAGAGCGGAAATCACCAAGGTGCTTCCAGAGTTCAGTAAGCATGGATGTGCCCCTGCCTGGGTAATGATACCTCAGGAATGAGGCATACAATTGCCTGGGCCATTTGGCATGGCTGTGAGTGAGATGAGAAGGTTTTGGAGAGCTTTTTGCAGAGGAGAAACAATTTCATCTGTACTTTAAAATAATCATCTTGACAACTTCATTGATAATGAACCGAAGGGCCCACGGGACACATACTGAGACATGTTTGGAGGCAACAGTTTTCATCTAGGCAAGAGGCTGTAGTGGTCTGCCTGAGAAACACTGAAGGTGTGACCCTGGGATGAACTGTGAATGTGCGACTTGAGGATGATCTACGTGTGGTGCAAGAGCAGACCCGAGTCAGTTGCGATTACAAGTTTGCTTAGTCCTCAAGCACAAGGGCAGAAGAGCCACTTACTGAAACTAAGAAGCTTATGGGAGAAACCGGTTGATAAAAGCAAAAATAAAGGAGAAAGTGCAGTGTTCTTTAGTAAGCACGAGGCAGTATCACCACGCAGGTGCGAGTAACTGGTTTTACACGAAGGTTTGGGAAGCGCATTTGTCAGAGGATAAAGGTCAGCAGGATCTTGGATTGCTGATGATACTATGTGAAAGTTCTATTCTATTCTATTCTGATTTTCCTCTACTTTATCAATAAAAATGAAAGCTAAGTAGTCAGGCAAAAATTAGTATGAAGAAGACTCTATCAAATGTATGCAAACAGAAAGTATTTACTGTCCAAACATGAAAGAAATCAAACAGACTTGATAAATAAATGTGTGTTTCCCTTCAGTCTTATTGAATTGTCCAGGTGCGGGCTTGAGCACCTTGCTGTGTTATAGAGAGGAGATTTGTCATGTGTGTTAACCAGCTTTTCATCACCGTGGCTGAGTAGCTGAGAATAAAAGAAGGAACGTTCATCTGGCTCATGGATTCCAAGGGTGCAGTCCATGGCTTAGACAGATCCACTGCTTTCGGGTCCATTGTGGAAGGCTGTGATGGAGTGACGTGGCTCACCTCATGTGGACAGGAAGAAGAGCTGGAAAGGAGGGTACTGGGAACCAGGTATAGCCCCAAAAGCCATGACCAATGACCCATTTCCTTCAGCTAGGCCCCCTGCTCCTTCTCTCACTTCCTCAGGGTGCCATCAAATGCTGGTCTCATCAGGGGATTAACCCTCATGATGAAATTAGAGTCCCTGTGATCCAATTACTTCCAAAAAAGTCTATCAGGTGCAAGCAAACCTGCAGCACGTGAGGTTTAGGGGACAGAGCATAACACAATCCATATGATGATGAAGAAGGAATAGCAAGAAATCGGAATATGAATGCAATCAGCATTTATAATAACAGATGAAGCCACACAAGGAGAGAAATCTAAGACAGGACACAGGCAAACGGCAGCACAAAGCTGGTATGATAAATGGGGTACAGGTCCTCATTTAGGCATGTACTGTTCAATGTAAATTACTAAAGAGAGTAACCTGGAAGATAAGGCAACTTGTGATTAACCTTTCGTTATTTATCAAGATAATTCAAGGTAACTGATAATACTTGAAATTGACAATTGTGAAAAACACAGATACTTATCCATACAACCTCAGATTATTCTATGATTGCATAGATTTTGCTAATTCACCCTCTTTCTGCCATAGAAATTGTTCCTTGTAATGTAACAGAGTAAGATGAGGGAATGAATGTGCAATACATTAAATAGCAATGAAAAGTATCTATAAGTTCAAGCATTCTGAAAGCAATTAAACTCATTTTTTAAAATTTGGGGCACAGTTAGTGTTTTATTCACTTATTTTTATTAGTATATGTTTGCAATACATAAGAACTGTCGTTACTTTGAGGAATTGATGCCAATAAATATTAAATCTTAATCACTTTTACCTGCTCTTCCCCCTATTCCTGTTCTTCCACAATCAGATCCCCTTTCCATCTCCACAAAGTCTGTCTCCTCACTTCATGCCATTTATAATTTGCTCTTTAAATGATTTGTGTTTTCAGTTTTTATGTAATAGTAACTGTGTGATACGTAACTTTCTATGTCTGGTTTATTTCAGTTAATACTGGTCTCAAGATACAACCATTTTCTGACAAACGACTGAAGTGTAAGCTTCTTTATGGCCGAGCAGTGCTCTATTAATTATATATACCAGATTTTCTTTATCCATTCGTCTGTTGATAAGCCTATAGGCCACTTCCAAAATTTGAATTTTGCTGCTGTAAGTATGGGTATGCATGCATTTTTATGTCTTTAATTCTTTCAAGAAGTTACTTTGAAAGGGAACACCACCTAATTAGAAAAGACCTTCTAGTTTTACTTTTTGGGAGAATCTCTATACTCATTTCCATAGTGGTGCTAGTAGTTTGCATTCTAAGCAAAAGTACAGAGGCCTTTTTTTCCTCCACAATTTTACCAGTGTTTGTTTTTTACTTGATTTCTTGATGACAGCAATTCTTTCTGAGATAAGATGGAATCTCACTGTTGTTTTAATTTGCATTTATCTAATAGCAAAAATACTAAACATTTTTTCACATACTTGTTTTGCCTATTTTGCTCCTTCTGAAAAGTGTCTATTCTTTGTAACTTCCCATTTTTTCATTAGGTCTTTTAGTTTGAATAGCCTAATGTTTTGAGCTTTTTGTGTATTACTCCACTGTCAAAGGAGTAGCTGGCAAAATATTTCTCATATTCTGTAAGTTGTCCCTTCACTATTGTCTTGTCTCTTTCCTTTTTTGCAGGTTGTTTCTTTTGCTGTGCAGATTATTGATTTAATAGTTTCCATTCATTGATTGTTAGTGCTACTTCTTGTACCACTTGGGTTTGTGTAGAATGTCATTGCCTATGCCTATATCTTCAAGAGTTTTACCCATTTCACCTTCCAGAAGATTCAAGATTTCTGTTTTAATATTAAGGTATTTAATCCATCTTGGTTTTGTTTTAATACAGACTGAGAAATAGAAGTTAATCTGCTGCATATGAGTAACCAGTTTCCCAAGTATTATTTGTTAACGAGGCTGTCATTTTTCTTTTTCTGTTTAATTTATTTTAAAAATAAAAGAAGGAAAACATATTGACAAACAGACATCCATTTAAAAAATAGCATAAAAACAATACAAGCAATACAGAGTTACAGACAAAGTGGTAGGAAATTAACAATGGTTGTTGTATTATGTTTTGACATCTTAAAAGTGGTTTCTAGCAAAAAATTTTCTCCCTTTTGTCAAAGATCAGAGGACTAAATGTGGCTGAGATTATTTCTGAATTCTCAATTTTGTTCCATTGATCCACATATCTGTTTTTGTGTTTGGACCGTGCTGTTTTTGTTTTATCACTGGAGGTTTGTAATGTACTTTCAGATCTGTGTTTGTGATTGCCCTGTTTTGCTTTTATTGCTTAGGGGTGCTTTGGTTATTATAGGTATCTCTGATTACATTTTAGTATTAGGATTTACTTTTATATTTCTGTGAAGAATATTTGTATTGTTTTAAATGAGATTTCATTAGATCTATATATTAGTTTTGATAATATGGACAGTTTGATGCAGTTGGTTCTACCACCCCACCCAAGAACAGAGAACGTTTTTCCATTTTCTAATGTCCTCTTTATTCTCTGTTTCTCAGAGCATTATTTTTATTGTAGAAATCTTTTATTTCCTTGGTTAGAAAAATCTTGGGTATTTAACTTTTTAAAGCTACTATGAGTGAGATTGTTTTTCTGATATTTTTCTCAGTCTGTCCACTGTTGATGTACAGGAATGCTATTAACTGTTGCATAAATTTTGTATTCTGTTACATTTTTTAATTTGTCTAGTAGTTGTGGGAGATTTTTGGTGTAGTTTTTTGGATCTTCTGTGCAAAAGATCCTGTCCTCTGTGAGTAAGTACATTTTCAGTTCTTCCTTTTCTACGTATATACATTTTAGTTTTTCTTCTTCCCAATTTCTCGGGCTAAAATTTTGACTACTATATTGAACAGGAGTGGTAAGAGTGGACACCCTGGTCTTCTTCTTGACTTTAAGGGAAATAAGTTTTTCCCCTTTCAGTATGATGTTAGCAGCGGGTTTGTACAAAATGGCTTTTATCAGTATGAGATAAGGTACTTCTATCCCTATTTTGTTTAGAGTTTCTATCAAGAATGGATTTTGGATTTTGTCGAAGGCTTTTTCTGCATCTATAGAGATGATCACATGACTGTAATCCTTGCCTTTGTTTACATGATGTGCTGTATTTGTTAATTTATTTATGTTGAATCATGCTTGTATTCCTGATGCAAAACCAACTTGCCCGCAACATACTATATTTTAATAATTTGTTGCATTCTGTTTGTAAGTACCTTGCTGAGGATGTTTGCATGCATATTCACTAAGAAAATTAGCTTATAGTTTTCTTTTTCTTTTTCTTGAATTCTTCTCCTTAACTTTAAACGATAACCCTTTGTAAAGTCAGTACTAACAGTCTCTCTTTTCAAATATTATACTTGGTAACTAGAACAAAGGTCAGTGAAAATGGTCAAGTTGACTTAAAATATTTTTGGAAATGCACATCAATCAGTACATCAACAAGTAAACTTTGCTGAATTCTAATATTGTGGGTCCTGTATTATGCAGTGCAGGATTTAGGAAAAAATAAGCAACTGGATTTCAAACTTCTCATTGTATCTCCTTTAGCCTGTCACCCTCTTTGGTCAGCTACTGCTCATTACCTTCAGATGCTTTTCTTGTAAACAGCTGTTTCAAATATCTGAGTTTTCCCCTCCCCACAAATACCAGCCTGTTCTAAATTTTCCTATAGCCCATGGCATAGGAAACATTTTAAGATATTTCATTGTAAAGATCTTGATGGAGATAAACTTCCACATGTCCCAAGATGTTTTTAATTGAAGGTGTAAAACTATATTACCACAATCTTCCAGTTCATTTCAGTCTCTATTATTTCCTTTTATGTCAGTAGTTCATATCTGGCAATGTCAAAGTTATTATTGTGCTTTTATCAGCAAGAATATTATTACACAGTAGTATTTTAATTTCATTTGAAAGAAGTAATCTTCAAAACCATTCCACATTGTTTTAAAATGTTATCCGTCAAAAATTTTGACACTTTTCCATTTTTGATTTCATCTTCAGAAGTATTTCCACTGTGTTGATTGTAAAACTCACATATTGTACACTTCCATTATACAGACTTTTAAAATTATGCTGAAATAGTGCAGTACTTTTCTGTTGCACTATAATGGCCAAAGAAAGGACTTGAGTGGAAGAATGTATTACTTCCATATGTTTGAAATTAAAGGGAAGTCAACCCATAAAATGCTCACCTCATGTAGTAAAAGCTGAATTCCTGTCAAGATACCAGGGCTATATGTCAGTCAAGATATTGCCTTTGGAAAATTTTTTAAGTGTTCTAGATTGCAGAAGAACTTATGAGATCTTGTATCTCCACAAGGCAGTAGAATATGTGTGCTGAGTTGAAGACTAATTAGTACAAATTTTATGCTAAGTGTTTTGGTAGAAAACTCAATGTGAAAAATTTGTTCTGAAATTCTAAGTTAGGGAAAGATTCTAACTTTCAGAATTTTAAAAACTACTTTCAAGCGTGAGAATCCATATTTTCCTGTCCATATTAAAAGTGTAAAGGGTGAGAGAACAACAAGTTTGTTTTCCAGAGCATTCAGTGAGTGCTGAATTTATGGCATTGGAGTTGAGTGTCCCCTTTTAAGCAGCAGTAATAGCAAAGCTTAAGTACGTATAAGCCTCACTGTATTTTTTTCTTGACATTTTCCAACTTAATTAGAGCTTCCGTGATGTCAAAGGTTACTCAGAGTAACTCCTCCCAGTTGAAGACATGATGATTATGAAAACTGTGCTTTCTTGTTCTTGTTCAATTTCAGGTCTCTTGAGACAGAAAGATGGCACAGAATCTGGGCACACAGGGTCAATCAATAAAGGTTTAATGAGCTTTTCACGGCAGAGACATTAACAATAGACTATTAATAATAACATGTCTATTATGCCGACACTGTCTCTGGATTAAGAATCACTAATTTGTATCTGTTTTGACAGATGTGTGACACTTTACCTAGCAATATAACACTGAGGATATTGTAAAAGAATTTGCAAAGCAAAACAAGAAAAGTGATTCTATTTCAAGTATTTCACACAGTATTTGAAATATTATCAAGTGACTTTTGAGAAAAATATTCTCTTGCACACTTGAATTTCCTAGCGCACCCTCAAGGGCTGAGCCCAGTGGGTGACACAGATGGGATGGCGGTCATTGTTGTGGCCTCCGTATGAAGGCACATTCGGTATCACCTTTGCACATGTTGCTTTGACATAGACGTTAAGCTGCAGTGGCTCAGGATGTAGCAGACGGTGCCCTCCAGCCAGTACACTTCAGTCTGTTAGTTGCCCAGGTACTAGTTCTGCTTACAGTTCCTGTTACTTTTCTTTTTTAGAGACAGTTGGTCACTGTGATGCATAGCTGATCACCTTGATGCACACTGTAAGAATCAATGCCCAACTGACAAGCTTTTCTGCCTGTTTATCACCTATAAATCCCGGACCACCAGAGATCAGGGCCTGATATTTTGGGAATGATCCCAATCAGCGCATGTCCATGTAAAATAAATCTGCCTCCAAATCCTGGGTGTCATTTAGGGGTTCCTTTTTTCCTTTAAACGTGATACATTGGCTGGGAAGACTGACAGTGCTGACGTCTTTGGCCACAGGTTATGGTAATCCCAGGCAGAAGCACAGAAGGACAAGAATGGCTCCAGGTCCCAAAAGGATGGCTTGCACTCAAGATTTCTCTAGTCCCCTGGAAGGTCTGGAGGAGGATTCCTGGCTCCCCTCTTAAGCAGCTTAGATCAGACCCCAAAGGGAGGAGGACACAGTCTTTCTATATGTCTGTCTGATTTTCAGACTCTACTTCGTAATATCACTGGGTCCATGCAGCTCTTAAATTAGCCACTCATGACTTGGCCCCTCTCTTTGAAATTCTTAACGGCAACCTCACCCCTACCTCTCCAAGAACACTTACAGCAGAGGCTAACATTGCCTTAGATGAAAGTTAATCTGGCTCTCCCTAGTGCTCAACTCTCTAGAGTTGATCCACCTTTGCCAATATTTTTAATTATCTGCTCAGCTAAGCATATGCCTACTGGGGTCCTTCGGCAGTGTCAAGGAGGTCTACAGTGGCTACATATGCAACGTGCTTCACATAAAACCCTTTTCTGATGCTATGGCAGGACTGATGACACATGGGCAGATGTGTGCTATTCAGCTTTATGGACATGAGTACAAATCAGCATTGTTCCCTTTTCTTCTGTTCTTTCTACAACAATGGTTATGGCAATTCTCGTCCTCTTGGCAGACCACATTAACTAACTTTCCTGGTGTTATTGATTATCGTTATCCTCCAGAAAACTTAACTCAATTTGCTTCTTTCACACCCTTAGTCTTTCCTTCAAAACTAAGCTCACATAGTAGGAGGTGTTTTGCTTCTGCACAAAATACTGAGTTGCGGACTGTTATGTGGGCCTTACAAGATCATTCATCTGCTCCAGTTCACCTTTTCCAGACAATGCTCATGTTTGCAGTGTGATTCACGACCCTGAAACTGCCACCACTCACAATAACCAGGGCAGTCTTTTTCATTTGTGTCTCACCCTCCAATGTTCCATTCAGTCTCACTATTGACCCTGTGTTTTTACACATGTGTGTTCAATTTATTTCACCTAAGGATGTAGGCTTAAGTACATCCATTTGCAAGAAATTTCTCAAGATCATCCTTCTTTATGCCTGAGTAGTACTCCACTGTATAAAAAATCCCACATCTTCTTTATCTATTCATCAATTGATTGGCACTTGGGGTGTGTCCAAGATTTAGCTATCACAAGCTATGCTGCTATAAACATGGGTGTGTGTGCATATGTCACTGTAGTAAGACGCTATGTTTTATCAGACATTTACACTTCTCATTCTCAATTGCCAGGGCCTCCTACTAACAGAAATGCTACTACAGACAGATTGCTGGCTATTGCTGCTCCCTCAGATACTATTCAACAGTCTTCTGTCTCCCATGCCATCTTCCGTCAAAATGCTTCTGCATTAGGAAAACATTTCCTTTTAACTTCAAATTAAGTTTGATAAATTGTTAAGCAATATTCCTCTTACATAATACATTTCCATTCACTCCCTATGGGGGCTGATCCCCGAGGGTTATACACAAATCATCTCTGGCGAGTGGATGCCACTCATATTCCTGAGTTTGGCAGTCTATGCTGGGTCCACGTTTCAGGGGATACTTTCTCAGGATTCAGTTTTGCTTCTGCCTGCACTGGTGAAGTGGATAAACATGCCATAGCTCATTGCTTGGAAGCCTTTAGCACCCTTGGCGGCCTGTAAGCACTTAAGACTGACAGTGGCCCAGCTTGTTCAAGCACTGCCTTCCAAAACTTTTGTAAAACTTCTCACATTTCCCTTACCATGGGAATTCCTGACAACCCTCAAGGTCAGGGATTGTTGAACGTGCTCACCATACACTCAAAGTTCAAATACAAAAACAAAAAGTGGCATCCTTCCCTACAAAATTCACACTTCATATCACTTGGCATTATATATTATTAACTTCTTAAATCCTACTAAGTGTGGGACTATAGCAGCACAAAGACAGTTCAAAGGAAAAGAAGTTAGGAAGGTCCTTTGGAAATTTTATCATACTGCACAGTGAAAGGGACCTAGCCCAGTACTAATTTGGGGTTGAGGGCATGCTTTTGTCTTTCCAGAAAATGCTGAACGGCCCATCTATGTGCCAGAGTGTGCTGTCCAGCTCTATCATGGGCCAAAACCCAGAGGAGGAATTGATTCCACCTCTCAAGAAGCTGACGCTCAGGCCTGTAGCAGTGATGCCTCAGAGACTCCTCCGCTGGTGGCAGACAAAGATGGAACTAGAGCCAACCTGGAGTCAATTAAGGAAACTGACCCAGCATGCCCAAGAGATGGTAACCAAAAATCGGAAAAGGTCTGAGTAGGTGACAGAGCACAGAGAGACAACTGAGCTGCAGGTTATGTGAAAGAAAGGGACACAAAAATTGCCAGTATTCTTAAGGCAAAATAAAATATTGTCGGGCACGGTGATGCACTCCTGTAATCCCAGCACTCGGGAGGCTGAGGCAAGAGGATCATTGCAAGTTCAGCCTGGGCTACAAAGTGAGCTCAAGGCCAAACTGAACTGTATAGCGAGACCCTGCCCCCAAAACATCAAAAAAATTAAATAAATAAAGACAAAATAAAATGAATATTATATTATTTATAGATAAAAGCTTTTGATCCTTCCAAATTTTCTTGTAAAAAGTCTCTGCTGGTTTTCCTGCAAATAATTCTAACTACTCTACTTATAATAACGAACTTCTAAAGTTATAAAGAGTTATTATAATTTAATTTGGCCAAAATATATATTTGAGTGCACTTGGATACTGTAAGCTGATTGTCTGTATATGTTGTTTGTCTTTTTGTCCTATCTGTGTTTGGTTTTTTGTTTGTTTGTTTGTTTGTTTGTTTCTGGTACCGGGAATTGAACTCACAACCTTGTGCTTGCCAGGCAGGCCCTGTGCTGCTGAGCTAAATCCCCAGCCCCATGTCCTATATGTGAACAGCTGCTTTTTACTTCATCTCAACAATTTTTCTTGATTTGTTTTCCTCTCTTCTTCATTTCTTTTTGCATTTTTGCATCATTGGTTCATAATTTAATTTGATTAATAGATTTAAAAGGCATGCTTCCACCTGGAATGCTAGTTGGTTAATAAATCACAACTGGTTTTCTTATAGGTCATCAGAAATTTGTTAAGGTAAATAAACGGGGACACTTTGGGGTTGGAAATCATTGGTCAGGGCTCCCTTTGGTGAATAAAGGAGCAGTTGCCTGGAAAATTTATCATACCCTTTGTCCATTAATAGGAAGCCCCAATGATCTCTGTAATTTTGGGGGCCAAATAACCTCAATAAATATTATTATAAACAAATTATTGTTATATATTTACATAGGTCATCATCAAAATGATTAAGTTTTCTAATAATAAGACCATAGATTTTTCTAATTTACAGATGCTTTGGTACAAAACTAAATTTAAAAAACAAAAGTGTTCGTATGGCTATGACAATTGATTTTTATTAATCTCAGGTATATTAAGTGTTTTTAGGCCTCCAAATATACAGATCTTCCAAAAGGTAAAAGGGATTCTTCATCATGTTAGACATTTTTCTTCTTGATTCAGACATTTGCCTTTCTTTTGTGCTCCAAATAATTGTAATAGGAGTTTCATGTCAAGCCAACATACTGTCACCAGTCATTAATAACAACAAAAACTTATATGATGTACATGTCATACATGCATTACTATACTTAGAGGTACCTCAACATTATCCCTCAGACAATGTCACAACTTTCTTCAGTAACATCTCATTTAAGGTCAATGAGTTAGGTAAAATATTCTTATGTATTACATAGAAATGCTTGATTAAAAGAGCTATATTTGGTTTCTAATGGTTCTTTTGGTGTTACTTTTTATTCTCTTTAATGGTTTGTCCATCTTGCACTCTTACATCTGGTAATTTGAGCAACTCCACTGAAGATAACAATACGTAATATAATAACCACTGGTAATCCCTATCCTTTTGTTCTGAAACCCTGTATCATTTTTATTGTTTTTGCTTTGTTTTGTTTTTGTCTATGTTGTTGGTATTTTGCTATTGTTCTTTTTGATTATTCTCTCTAAAATAAAGAGCTATACTTATCAAAATGGAAATTTAACTATGGCACAAAAATATCCTGATTGCCATGCCACAATATTATGTATGGTTTTGATTTTAAATTTTCTGTGTAAAACTGTATAACTGTTGCCTATTGGCACCCTACAGAGATTCAACTATTAGAACGTCTGTGGTTGGTAGAAAATAATGGTTCTATTTTATGTTCTATTATGCTCAATATTAAGATAAACTAGTAATAGTAAGCTGTTATGGTTGATACATTGTGTCAACTTGGGGAGTCTAGAGGTTTGGCTAAGTGACTCAGCAGGAAGCCAGAGTGCTTACTTTGTATACATCCTGAGCCTGGGGAAGAGGAGGGCATGGAGATAGTGTGAGAGCTACACGCCCCTTAGGTGGGGGTAGCCTGTTTACGATGTAAGGCAAGAAAGAAGCTGCTTGCCTCCATTCCTCCGGTTTTTGCTTTTGCTGCTTTGATGTTCGGCTGCCATTCCCCCTTTGCTCTTGTTGCTTTGCTACTTTCTGCCTCGGAGCCAGCCAAGTATGGACTGAAACCTCCACAAACTGTAAGCTAAATAAACCTTTCCTTCCTTCATTTTGGGCGTTGGGTATTTTGTCTCAGCAACGAGAGAAAAGTAACCAAGACATAAGCTCACTGCCTTCATTACAAAATGTCATCAGCTTTCTCTTCTTCATGTTCAAACTGAGATATGGAGACCAAAAACTAGAAAGATATACAGGCTCAGAGCACAGCCAATATTTTGGCCCCAGCCTCAGAGGTCAACGAGGACCCAGAACATGAAGGAACACTTTCAGTGACATCTTGCAACTTTGGTGAGTTATCCAAACTTCTGATCAAGATTACAGGACCACAGAGGATAAAGATCATTGGGGATAGTGTGCCTAAGGAGAGTCACTAGGAGAAAAGGGTCTCCTAAGCTTTCACAGAAAGCAACTTGGTCAAGCAATGACCATGACTTATCCATATGGCTGACACTGACTGATGAACTAGAGATAGTACACATGGTTCCAAGGGAAATCTTGAGGAAACTTTAGGTACCTTGACAAATAACAAAAATCAGTCAATACAAGTCTCACTTTACTTTGGTCTTGAACATTGGGTAGAAAAGTATAACCACCAGAGATATAAAATAATTGCCAACTACACTAGTAATGATTACTGTTTGGGGATAATGTGCTGTTTAGGATTAAATTGCTTATGCAGGGGGTTGAAATCTTTGGACTGGGAATCGTTCATCTAAATTGAACAAGTTCATCTAGAGTGTAAAAGTTTTGATAACGAGAAGGTCTTCTACAGAGTCCCCCAAATACAGCTCCTCCAACCTCAACTAACTTCCCATAGCGTACAACGATCAAACAGAAAAGGAGGAGATGTGGGGAGCTGCTGAAGCTGAAGAGCGATCATAAGTGAGACCAAAGAAAGGCTAGCCTGAAGAACACAGCAACTGAGGCAGGCCACATGAATACGCTATTCTATTCTCAAGAACACAGAATGCCTGAGACAAGCCACATGGATAAGCTATTAGTCGAAGAGGTTTCATGTGATATTCAACCTCCCAAGTGTATAAAAAAATGCACTGCATCAATTGAAGCTCATCCTCTTCCACCACTTCCTCATCCTTCCTTCCTTCCCATCAGGAGAGAGGGCTCCATACGGCCTCAGTTTTCTGTATTCCAACTCTTGTCTTTTTTTCTCCACCCTGTCATAGTCTTCTCCCTGGGAACTCTGACAGCTACATGGGACACAGCACTCTTGACTCATCTGCTTTCAGCCAACTGGTTCAAAGCTCGTTATTTCCTGCATTCAACCGTAGAGGCCCAACCCCCTAAGTTTCTGCTTCACAGCTGTGCCTGTCCTGGTCACATAGCATCATCCAACACCCACCCAAAATGACTGTCAGAAATTTCTTTTGACTTCCACATTTTGACTGAGGAAAAATTTGACTGTCAACCCTGATGAATGCACTACCACGGCCTTTCCCAAAGGCCACCCGCCTAAACAAAAAAACAAAAACCCAGTTGAGCGTTGCTCAAAGTCATCAAAGAGGGAGGTAAAAAGGCCATCAACCACTATTGCCCAGAAACCTGATAAAAGAAAAGCATCTGATGTCTGCAAGAAAATCCAGTCTGAGAGATGACCTTGCCTTCCGGCTATGAGTTATAACGACTATGGTTACACAAAAAAGTCTCTTCCATCTGCAAGACACAAAGTAATTTGACTATCCAGGCCCACCTCAACCTGCTGTCCTTACCCTGTTGGGCCTGGTTGGATAGGGCAGACCAAGCTCTATCAAATTGGGCTCTGGAGAGCCCATGGTCATTGAAAAAGTTGGGGGCAAATCTGTGAGTTTCCTGGTAGACAATAGAACAGGACTCTGTGCCTCAAAAAGTTTCCTGTCAAAAAGTTACCATCCCTGGTGCAACTGGGACCCTTGCCTCTCACCCCTTCTGCCAGGCACAAACTTGCAGCCTGGGATGACATCTCAGGAAACACGAATTCCTGTGTAAGCCAGTCCTCATACTGCTTCTGGGAAGAGACCTCCTCTTCAAGTTAGAAGTGACCATCTCCTTTGTACCAAACCAGTCAGCCTCCATCTAGTTTAACCCGCACTTTCAACTTTAACTCTTACGTAGAGGAAGATGATGCTTGCATCAACCTGAGACAGATAATCGCAATCTTGAAGTGCTGAAAACTCCCCTACCAGTGGGGTGGGCTAAAGACCCACCTTTAGCCTGACCATCACTCATGCTACCTCGCCACAAACCCCATTGCTATCAGATGTCACAGGAGGCACAAACAGGCATCCAGCCACATGTGAGTCTCATAGACTGTTAATCACTTTGGGCAAGATCTTTGTGTCATCAACAGTGCAGGCATCACCTTGCATTCTGTGGTTCCTCACCCATATACACTTGTTGGACTGTTACTCAGTTGCCTCAAGGGTTTGTGAACTCTTGTACTATTTCTGCTATTTTGGAGTAGGTGCTGAACAGATTTGCCTCCAAGACAGCTCATTTCTCTGTCTCTTCCAGCATCTTTACAGTCCCAGGAGAAAGAAAAAAAATAAGGCTTCAAAACTGTAAAATGTCTACAGACGGTCAAACTGTATAAAGACACCTCTCCCACTGTAAACCACATCAACATCACCAAGCTGCCTATGCTGCCATGATTGCCCTCCACATACACTGAATCCCTGTTTTATCACCCACAGCCAGCTGGTACACCTGCTTGCACCGAAAGAAGGCTTCCTTCTGCCTTTGATTGGCTCCTGTCAGACAGCCCCTAAATTCCGGACTCAAAAGGCAACTTACATGGACTCAACCTCCCAGGGGTTCAAAAACCTTGATTACCTTCTTTGTAGAAGCCCTCACAACTGAGCTTCCTCATTTCCTAGCACAAAATATCACTTCACTTCTGATTAATGACACCCAAACTGCCTGGTAAAAAGACACAAAAGCTCTGCCACAGTAGCTGGCAGAAATCAGTTACAAGAAAGAAACTCCATAAATCTCTTAGAGCTACTGGTTTCTATAGAATCTGAACACCTGAGTTCACATAAACATTGTTGTTTACTCAGATATCAACCCTTGGGAGTGTGCAGTGGCTTACATGTTCAAATACTTGGATCCAGTTGCTAAGGGCTGCCCCCCTTTGCCTCTGTGCTCTAATAGGTACTATCCTTCTGATCAAGATGACAAGCTCTCCTTAGGGCAAAACTTAACTGTCCAGGGATACTGGACTGAAAAATGGACTCCCTGACTGATGCTGAATACACCCTGTTTACAGATGGAAGTAGCTTTATTAAGGATAGAGTCTTACAGGCTATGCTGTGGTCACCTTGAACAAAGTTATTTTGGCCAAAATCCACCTGCAACTGTTTCCTGCTGCTATTTGGAAGCCTACCACCAATGACACCAGAACTACACTCCCCTCCAGGGATCCAATTGACTGAAACATCAACCTCAACCAGACAAACTTTACCCAGTATGCCCAGAAGATCAGAGCCAGACCAGCTTCATCACTTGTTCTGCAAGCTCAAGCTGCAGTGCTGGCACCCCTGTCAACTCAGACTTTCACATCTGTGTCACTGGCTCTGACCTCCACCAGCAGATATCTATTGGTGCTTATATGCACCTATTTAGGCTGACACAACCATTCCCTATCTGAGCTGAGAAGGCAACAAAAGCTTGTAGGGTCCTCCTGTGAAAAATCATCTCTAGAAATGATCTACATATTTGCATATCTACCTACTGGCAATGACCATAGACCTACATTTGTAGCATATAACTAAATAAAAACTATATGCAGCATACAGGCCATGAGCTCTAAAAAATTAAGAAAATAAAATGTAACCACACAGAAACAGCTTGTAACTGGCTCCACAAAAGTTTAGCTAAAAGACAAGCTATACCGGTAGGCAGCTCTGCACACAAATATAACCCAGATGCACACTAACTACCTCTACGCAGTTTAGAAATCCAGCTTTAGTTCCCCTGTAGAATTTGCCAGACAGTTCAGCAAAACTTAACTGTTCAGGGATACTGGACTGAAAAAATGGACTCCCTGACTGATGCTGAACTGAACTCTGAAGAGATGACACACTCAGAGCCCTTCTCTGGTCACTCCAGATTCTGACCAGCCCACTAGTGGCTGAAGTCTGAGGACATCATTCAGGATTGCTCAATACCTATTTCCCTTGATTTTTGTACCTTTTCAGGCTATGTACCCCAGTCTTTGCTTCCATGCCCTCATGCTAGCTGTGGTTTTTGCCTTAAACTCTATGGAAGGTTGCTTCAAGAAAATAGAACAATCAATCAAACACTTGATCAAGATTTAATGAGAGTCTAAGGCACACTGATTACTCTCCTAGATCAGATCAACTCCCTCACTACCTTGCTAGAGTAATGTTACAGAAAA
The DNA here is from genome assembly GCF_000276665.1 of Chinchilla lanigera. NCBI lineage: Eukaryota > Metazoa > Chordata > Mammalia > Rodentia > Chinchillidae > Chinchilla > Chinchilla lanigera. Next base: position 17,909,707 of record NW_004955441.1, read on the forward strand.
GAGAGGCCTATATTATGTCTCTTCCTAAAAGTAACTTATGAAGAGGCCCTATCATAAGGCAGACAAGTCATAAACTCCTGGTGGGAATTTTCAGTCTTGGGGACTTTGGCTAGGGCCCACTGACAGCCCCAGTGTTACTGCTTCTAGTTGGGCCTTGTCTCAGATCACATGTAACAAATCTAGCTAAGATTTTCTGGAGAAACTAAAAACGGGGGTGGGGGGGGACGACAATGTAGCAGAAAGTGCTCCCCTACCAGGATACTTCAGTTTGTTAGTTACCCAGGTAATAGTTCCCGTTCCAGTTACTTTTGTTTCTTGGAAAAGGGTGGTCACTGTGATGCATAGCTGGTCATTGTGACATATATTGTAAGAACCAATCCCCAGAGGACAAGCCATTCTGCCTTGGTACTTCCTGCTTCCTTATCCCATATAAGCCCTAGACCACCAGAAATCAGGGTCTGATACTTTGGAAACGATCCCAATCAGCAACAATTGATGTAAAATGAGTCTGCCTCCAAATTCTGTGTGTGGCTTTGGTGTTTCTTCTTGCCATTGCAAAGAAATCAATATGTCCTTGTCTACTTTCTAATAATGTGTGGCTCCAAAGGATAGATATTATGATGGTTTTGGGCTAATTTTCTGGGAGTAATTATTCTTACTTGGTAAAAACCAATCTATATTAATCCTTACTTGAAAATGTATGTCATGAGTCTTTAATTTTTTAGATTAGTTTCTTATATACATTTAAAATGTAAAAGACAACAAATCTATTCAATTTGCTCAGGATAGCTAAGGAAAATCATAATTCTCAAAATCTGAGTGATTTGAGGAAGAAAATGCATAAGCAACGTTAAAAAATCCATTTTTTCCACCAGTTTTGTTTGCAGAGATCATTATGGATGTCATGTTTCTGCCTCAACAATATGGAAATCTGATAGGAAAATATAACAGACACGTCATTAAAAGTACTTGATTTCATTAAAAGTAAGGTCTTGGCTTTATGAACAGAATACTTTTTTAAAGGGCTTATCTGTCTTCAGTTAATTGAACAATCTCTAACGTTAAGAACACTTACTAAACACATTCTCAATGATTTATGAATCCAGGATTTCAGCCCTGGGGTCCCAGCTTATGAGTAGAGAGCTTCTCTTTCATGAGTAAAGCCTGGGTTCCACTGCAAACACACACATAAAATTAGGTTGAATCTCCAATGTCTTTAAAATGTAGGAAGGTACAGAACTTTTCAGGAACACAAAGTTCAATGTGACAAACCAGAGAATCCATAAATAAACCCATAAAATATGCCAATTTTTACAAAGGGGTAAATAACAACATTAATGTAAGAAAGACTTTCTGACAAATGATAATGAAGCAA